>NC_083105.1:9995674-10327301 GCF_949774975.1 Lagenorhynchus albirostris | reverse complement strand
GGGTCGGGACTCCTGGGTTCCAACCCACCACTGCCACCAAACAGCTGCCCTGTTGCTTCAGTTACAGAACAAGGAGGTTGGAACAGCTGCTGTCTCAGGTCCCAGGTCTACCGGACTGGCTGAGGCAGCCTGGTGGAGGACCCTGGCCCCTTGGCTGACAGCCCAGCAGCCCCTGGCCTGGAGTTGCAGGCTGAAAGCCTGAGGTTATCGGAAAGGTCCCCCTTCTTGTGACTTTCCCTCTGTGGTTGCCTGACTTTGCTGAGCTAGGACATTCCTGCGCAAACATAGGTGCCTCAGCTGACATCCAGCATGTGCTTGAGGCTGCTGAGGCCAGGTCAGGAGGAGGAAGATGAAAGGAGGGAAGAACAGGTTCAAAGCTTCCCTAGGGCCCCAAAGTACTTAGAATCACAGCCAGCAGAGGGGGTGGGGCCTTCAGCCATTAGACAGAAGAGGGCATGGCCAACAATTTCCTCTTGGGCCTAATCTGGAGGGCTGTGTTGACGAGGATTCTGAGGTTGTGTCCAAGCTCAGTGGAAAACAGTGCTATGCTGAGAAAGATTCAGGGGCTGTGTCCAACCTCAGTGGGAAAAAGTGCTGTGATTGATTACTGACGGCTGTGTTAGGAGTGGAAGGAGGGGTGATGGTGAGATAAACCAACCATCTTCCACTTCTGGTCTTGTCTAAGCCTCTTGTATTTTACACGCTAATACTATGATGATTGTCCCCACTTTATAAGTGAGGAAGCCAAGGTCCAGAGAGGAAAAATGACGTATCCGAGGGACCATGCCTCCCGAGTTCTGCATCAGCCCTAGCACCCTGTGCTCAGCACCCAGCAGGCTCTCAGTTAACCTACGTCAGGAGAGGCTTCCCCTCTCCCATTAGGCTCTCCGTGTAGCCCAGACTGCCTGGGTGTCACCTAACACCCCAGCTCCCTGAACAACCGGCCAGGGGGCCTGGATATCTGTATGTCATTTGCATATCCCTAGCAGACCCGATACAGATCCTAGCACATCAGAGCTGGGCAGCCTCGTAGACTGGCAAGTCCTCCGCTTCACAGGGTTGGAGAAACAGGGCCCAGAGAGGGTGCCCTCTAAGGGCCACACTGGGAGGAGACACATGGCTCAATGTGGCCTCAGTCCCAGGATCCACCCCCTGTTAGCTGTGTGACCCTGGACTACTCTATTGACATCTCTGGCCTCACAGGGTTGTTGGGAGAACTGGGGTGATGATGGTGTGAAAGGGATCAGGATTCAGTCCTGGGGCCTTTACAGGTGTTCAGAATTCCTCCTGATTTGGGGGGAGGCAGCCATTCACCGGCTGTGTGACTTCAGGCAAGAGATGCCCCTCTCTTGTCTCCACCTCCCCCTGGGTGAAGTGAGGAGGCAGGGGCCAGACGGTCTCTCAGGACCTTTCCTGTGTGGCTCTGGCCAGCCGGAGCTGCCAAATCAAAGCGAGGTCCCAGGAACTGCGACAGGCCCAACCCCTCCTGGACAGACTCAGCAATTCTAATAACCACCCAGGTGCTCACTGACCTCTCCGGTTTGTACCACTTAGTTCCACCAAAACCCTGCGAGGCAGGTATTGTTTGCATCCTACAGATGGGAAAGTGGAGACCCAGAGAGGTGGAGTGGCTTGCCCAGGGTCACACAGCCTGGAGCAAAGAGAGATGGGACTCAAACCCAGGCTTTACCCTTAATCCCATGTTCCTCTCCCATACCCCACCTGGGAGCCAGTCATGAGGATAGAATCCCTTCTGCTCCCTTCCCATCCTCCTGGTGTCTGTGTACCATCCCTGCCATGCAGAAGCCAGGAGGCAGATGGAAAGCAGGAAGAATCGGAGGTAGGGCCAGGAGGTTTGTCTCTCGATGGCATTCAGCGGGGCTTGGGCTTGGCACTCGGTTCAGACTCTGACAAGCTGGGTGACGGACAGTGTCATAGACCCATTCACACTTCACCGGTGCCTGCTCCCTGCCAGCCCCTGTGCTGGCAGCCTCAGCACCCAAAGCTGCCTGGGCCTGGTTCTTGCCTGTGGAGCTCCCTGTCTGGCAGGGAGTCAAGGAAACAGACCGTTACAACGTAGGGGAGAACTGCTGGGGTGGGCGGTGTTGAACAAGTCCTAGGAGCCTGGGAGGGCTTCCTGGAGGAGGAGATGTCTATGTCCAGGGCAGAAGGCTGAATAGTAGGAGTCTGCCAGATAAAGTGGGGGTGGGGGGGAGAAGTGTCACAAGGTTTGGGGTGGCCCAAAGGCAAGAAAGCATAGGGTGAGAGGAAGTGTAAGCAATTCTGGGACTTCCCTAGTGGCGCAGTGGTTAAGACTCCGTGCTCCCAATGCAAGGGGCCCAGGTTCGATCCCTGGTCATGGAACTAGATTCCACATGCATGCCACAACTAAGGAGCCCACGTGCCTCAACTAAGGAGCCTGCCTGCCGCAACTAAGACCCAGCACAACCAAATGAATAAATTAAATAAATATTTAAAAAAAAGAAATTCCTTGTGGCTGGAGTGCAGAATGGAGACGGGCGGTAGTGGGAAATGAGTCTGGGGTGCCTGTGGGTTAGTAGATGGGGTTATGTGATATGGCACGAGGAGTGGTTTAGCTGGATAGCTAGACCTCTTTGAACAGGTGGCACTGAGCAAAGACCTAAATGATGAAGAGTCTATGGGGAGATAACAGGGAAGAGAACAGTAAAGAGAACAGCAAAGGCCCTGAGGCTGGAATGAACCACTCAGTGAGGCCACTGTGGCTGGACCACTGGGGCAGAGGAAAGTGGTATGAGATGAGTTCTAAGACAGCGGGGGCCTTGAATGCCAAGGTAGTGTGTTTGGGTTTTATTCCAAGTGGGAAAAAAAACTGACCTCGGCCTCCTGTCTCCCCTAGGTCTCAGCCCAGAGGGCACCTTCTGCAAACATGTCTGTGGATCCCTTATCCAGCAAAGCCCTGAAGGTGAGAAGGCAGCCCTTATTGTCTCTGGTCCTCCCCTCCCTCCCTGCCCCCGCTGAGCTCCCATCCCAACTTCCCCTTCAGTTCCTGGAATCCCCAGGAGTGGCTCAGCACTCATGAAGCCACTGAAAGGGCCCCGGGCTGGGAACCAAGAGGCCGGGGCTCTGGCCACAGGCTGTGTGCCCCGAGGCAGGTCACTTCCCTCTCTGGACCTGCTTCCGCATCGGAACAACGTTCCCTGGGCTGTAGGACTTCAAAGGTGCTTTCCTGGGTTTCTCCGGCTGAGTCCAGGCCCGGTCGCTGGGTTAGAATCCGGGCTGAGCTCTGGGGTGGCTCCTTTTGTGTTCAGATCCCGGTTTGGCCCGGTTTCCCCTTTCGGGATTACTGCTCCCCTTCCGAGTCTTGGAGCAAGTCCAGCCACCACCTCAGTGCCCCTGGCGGTGAAGGGGGAACACTAGCGGTGGAGGGGGAGCCGTCTCCAGCACCTGCTGCGCGCCAGGTCCAGAGCTCTGGGCCCGTAGGTCGCACTGTGACCCTGGGCCTCAGTTTCCCCATGCGCCCGACCTGCTGCCCGCAGATCAAGCGCGAGCTGAGCGAGAACACGCCGCACCTGTCCGACGAGGCGCTGATGGGGCTGTCGGTGCGCGAGCTGAACCGGCACCTGCGCGGGCTCTCAGCCGAGGAGGTGACGCGGCTCAAGCAGCGGCGCCGCACACTCAAGAACCGCGGCTACGCAGCCAGCTGCCGCGTGAAGCGCGTGTGCCAGAAAGAGGAGCTGCAGAAGCAGAAGTCGGAGCTGGAGCGCGAGGTGGACAAGCTGGCGCGCGAGAACGCCGCCATGCGCTTGGAGCTCGACGCGCTGCGCGGCAAGTGCGAGGCGCTGCAGGGCTTCGCCCGCTCCGTGGCCGCCGCCCGCGGGCCCGCCGCGCTGGTAGCTCCGGCCAGCGTCATCACCATCGTCAAGTCAGCCCCGAGCCCCGGCCCCGCCCCCGGTCCGGGCCCCGCCCCCGGCCCCGCCGCCTGCTCCTAGTGGCCGCCGAGCCCCGCTCGCTCCGCCCACGCCCATTCTCCAAACCACAGGCCCCTCTGACCCCAGCTGCCTTCCCTAAGTGCCTAAGCGCAGTCTCTGTCTCCAAGTGCCATATCTCTGCAGCCACCAGCCCCCGTGGTGAACACACACGTTCCCTCCCCAGAGCCTGTCTTCCTCCTGCGGCCCCTGAAACTGGGACCTAATGGCCCTGGGGAGGGGCAACGGTGATGAGATAGGAGGTAGGTGGGGTCGGGGTCTGGGGTTTCCTCTGGTAGAAAATTTCAGACTTCTTAGTTTGGGAGGAGGGGATACAGAGCGGATTAGAGAAGGGCCATCGAGGGGAAGACGGCCACCCCTCATTCTGTAACAGCTCAGCTTGTGCCACCAGCCCCTCCCCACCCGCCAGGGATACAGGACTAGGCTTGGCCCGGTATGGGTCTTGTGGGGCTGTCTAGCTGGGAAGCTGATGCTCCTGCCTCCGCCTTGCACCCAGATGCCTGGCCTTCCAAAGCTGGAAGACTCATTAGAAATCACCTAGTGAAGCCCACTTAACAGATGAGAAAACAGGCCTCTATCGGACGTGCCCAAGGCCACATATGCTTAGTGGTTGAGCTGGAACCCTGTCTTCCCACGCTGCCCTGAGATTCCAGCCATGGTTGTCAGGGGGACAGCGGCCAGGGCCTGAACAGGTGGTGAAAGGGCCTCCGTGGCCTGGGAGATGGCTCTCTGTGAGTCAGGTGAAGAGAAGTAGAGGGAGAGAGAAGGTGACGCAGATGGAAGAGAGGGAAGGAGCTGGCCAGGCTCAACCCTGGGCTCTCCCTGCAGCCAGGGAGCTGGCCAGCCAAAGAGAAAGGGGACCAAGGAGGTGACCACTGTGGCGGTGGGGAGATGAGAAGACAGATCCTATGGTTCTGCAGCGTGGGATAGGGGTCCTTAAAGGGAAGGGTCCCACCTGTCCACCCTGTGGGAGGGGGGCTGACCACTGCCATTGATCGCCATTCTCTTGGGAAGCCCGGCCCGAGCCTTCCCCCGCCTGCCCGCCCCCAACTATACAGCTGCTCCTCCCTGCCGTTTATTTATTGCACGAATCTAAGTTATTCTCCCCAGCCAGAGCCCAGCGCCCACTGCCCGGCAAAAGTGTGTGGCCCTGAGCTGGACTTTATATTTTATATCTGCAAATAAATCACATTTTATCTTATACTTAGGAGAAGCCGGATGGCAAAAACAACCAAAAAATGTTTTTTAAAAACAATTGCCCGGCCCCCGGAATTTATTTATTTTTCTGACTTACAGTAAGCGAGTTATCCGCCTTCTGTATTTTGTAGACTTTCTGAATAAAGTCAAGTTCTCTTTTTCCACAGTTTAGAAGTGTATGTCCTGGTCTATGTTTTTTTTTGGGGGGGGGTTCTGAATGAGGGGCCCAAGAGGGGGTTCTGCTTTCAACCCCAGACAGGCCCCTCTGCTGGGTGGGAAGGTTAGCCCCAATTTGCAGAGGAAGGAATTGTGCCCCATCACTAGCTCTTGCACCCAGGCTTGGTGCGGGGGCAGGTTAGGTGGAGGTGGAACCGGGCAGAGTGGTGCCCAAACATCTGTCCTTCCATCTGGTTGCCTGGGGCCAAGGAGCTTCCCAGGGGAAGGCAGAGCCAGGAGGATAATGATATGGGGGGTTAAATTCCCTGGGCATCCCTTCAGCAAATAAACAGCCCCGCCCAGGGAGGAAAATTCCCCGATTGAAGAGTAATCTTTCCAGCCTTTCACATTGAGGTCAGATTTTCTACAGCCAAGTAAAAAATATTCTCCTCGTGTTCCAAAAGGCACTGAGAAGCAGGGAGAGAAGTAGCTTCCTCAACCCCCGCCTGCGGGCCTGAAGCACAACGCTGTGTCTCATCCTAGGCCCCAAACTCCCTGTAATTCAACCCAATCTGCTAGCCCAATGGGGTGTTCTGTGGTCTGTGGGTCAGGGAAATCGAGGTGTGTTTTTCTCTAGCTGTATGACCTTTGATGACTTATTTCGCTTCTTGCAGCCTCGGTTTACCCATGTGTACAACTAAGGTACTCTAAGGGCGTAGGTGTGACAAGCACTGGGAACCTGAGGGGCTGCAAGCTTTAACACGCAGAGTGAAAGTTTACCCAGCGCACCTGACAGCGGTGAGGAGGATTTCTGCGCGGCTGGGTACGGAGGGATGGCGGGGCTGGGAGAAGGCTGCTCCTGTCGAAGGTGCAGGATCTGAGAGCTGGGGAAGGGCCAAACCACACGGTTTGGGTTGGTCCACAGGCCTTTCTCCCCTCACAGGTTGGGGCCCAGGATCCTGATCCAGAGACGCTGCGCTCAGGCTGGCAGAAAGGGCAGCAGGAAGCTGTCAGGGGGACGAGTGGAGGTTGGCTGGGCTGGGAATTGCCCCCACCCACGCTGCATTCCTGAGTGCCCCCGTCAGCCAGGCCAGGCCCCAGGAAGGCATGCGGCGGTGGTAGGAAGGTGCCAGGTGTCTGGCGCATGCCCACTGCCCCACAGGCCCTGCTCCAGGCCTCCTTACCCCTGGGGGAAGGCGCCTTGGGTCCCAGGGCGGAGGGTGGGCCCAGGGAGGCAGGAAGATAGCCTGCCTGAGGACCCTGGGAAATCTCTTCCAACCCCTGGGAGACACCTGCAGGAATGGGGCTGCCAGAGTATGGGCCCCCCTATCTGGTTGACCAAACTGGGTACGAGCTATCAATCCACTGTGCACGTCAGCCCTGTGGGGTGTTGAGGAGGGTGGACCCCTAGTGACCAAGGCTGCCACCATGTCCCACTGGCCAGGGGAGGGGGAGACACTTTGTCCAACAGGGGCCTGGACCCCAACTTCAGTCTCTGGCAATGGGAATCGCCCCATCACCTACACCTACACCCGGAAGGAAGGGGGTTTCCTAGGACACCCTTGTCCACAACCACTAAACTCACCCCCAAACACATACAAGGGAGCCGAAGAAGAGGAAGGAAAAAGCCTTACCCACAGGCAGAGATTTCAATACAATCTATATTATCTCATATATATTTCTTTCTCACTGTATTTGCTCACTTCTGTCACGCATTTAAAATGTCACAGAGACCAAAATAGAGCGGCTTTCTGGTGGAACTCATGGCAGTCACACACGAGATACAAAACTAGGGGACTCTGTCTTCTCATACATCATACAATTAATTTTTCAAGTATTTTTTATGTACAAAGAGCTACTCTATTGGGGAAAAAAATTAACAAAAAAATAAAAAATAAAAAGACAAGGCAGATTACACATCCTAGGATGGAGGGGTGGAGTGGTCGGGCACGCGTTCCCAGCCCCCAGCCCCCCAGGGGCTGCTAGCTCCCTGCCACGGAGCCCTGCATCCACCATGCCAGCGGGCAGGTAGCAGGGTAGGCAAAGACCAGTGGGGCAGGGAGTCAGCAGCACACTTTGGCCTGGAAGGAGAATCAGAGAAACAGATTCATGAAAGCAGATGGTGGGGGCGGACAGAGGTCCTCCTGGGACGGGCTGCCTCCTGCGTAGCCTGCCGCCACTGGCCAGGCCCACCAGGGGCCTGAGAGCTGGTCTCCGGTACCAGACATGCAGGCCTCTGCGCCTGCCACCTGCAGAGCTGGCTTGGTCACTGAAGGAGGCCGGGGGACACTACTGTGATGGAACCCCCCTCCCGACCTCGGCACAGTTCAGTCCAAGAGTGGCCAGAAGGAGAGATGCCACAGCGAAGTTCTGCGCCCACAGGGCAAGGCCCTTCTCCCCCGCTCTGCCCCCTCCTCCAGGCTGTTGCAGCCCAAACCCATGTGCTCTCTGGGTTTCAAGTGACAGAACACTCTGCCTGTATGAACGTGCATTGTGTCCCATCACAAGGCTCTTCCGAAGACAGTGGCCAGTGTAAGCCCGGCCTGCCTGGGGGCTGTGGCCCCGGGAGGCTCCATGATATGGGCGTGGAGGTGGGGGAGGGGGAGGGGACTGGTGGTCCTGGCCACCCGAGGCCTGTCCAAGGGCGCTTGGCCCAGCACTGCAGGATCCTCTGAGCGCCAGCAGCTTAACAGGGGGCCCCCAGGGAGTGTCTGGGACAGGCTGAGGGCCCAGTGAGGGGGAGCTTTCATATGTGACTAAGGCACAGAAGAGATGGGCCTTGGGGCCAGATGAGGCAGGACACCGGGCCCTGTTTGGATACGGGGCCAGAGAGAGGAGTCTCCCATCTCCTGGCTCCCCGCCACATGCCCCATCCCTCCCTCCTCCCTCCCGGAGGACGGTGCTCCTCTGGAAGCTGGAAGCTGGTCTGAAATGCGGAGACCAGACCCTCCCCAGGAAACAGGAGGGAGCAGCCCCAGGGAGAGAGACCAGGATCCAGCAGAGGTGCTGACTGCTCAGCCTGGGAAGGAGGGGTGGGAACCCCTGACCCTTTGAATAGCTGGGAAGCAAGGGCTCTACCCAAAATGCTCTCAAGAGGAAAGACCGCAAGTGGGAGGGCAGTGTGGGCGGCTGGCTGTCTTCAGCAGGCCAGGAGGAAGGGGCACGAGGCAGGCAGAGGTGCAGCCACAGAGAGATCACTCAGGAGCCCAGATGCACCTGAGCACCCTTCTGAGGCGGGACCCACGGCTCTTGGTGTCTGGCTCTGACCCCTGCAGCATGCCAGCTAGGCCTGGGTCAGGAGGAAGGTCCACAGAGAGCATCCGTTCCCTCCTCCCTCCTCCTGCCCAGGGTGAGGCTAATCTAGCATCAGACAGGGGGACAGGGGAGGGAGCAGGCGGGAGGGAGAGCCCGGGTCAGAGTATTGCACGGTGTTTGGGGGAGGGGCTGAGAAGGCTGCAGCCGCTGGTCCACAACACAAGCGTCTGGGCCTGGGCACGGCTGGTCCCAACATGCTGCCGCCAAAGGACGAGCTGCAGGGGCATGGGAGTTGCTCCCACTGTCCTGTGCCCGTCGTCCAGGCAGTAGAGCCTTGGCCTTGTATAAACATTCCTGAAGGCTCCTGGGTGAGCCTGGGCCATCCTCTGGGCAGACAGCATCTGGCTGTTCCTCTTGAAGCGATATGTGTTTCTGGTCCAATAAATTAAAGGGCACTGCCGAAGCTGTGGCAGCCTGCCTCCCAGCCTGGATGTGAGGCTGGAGGCGGGGCACACCCTGCCCTGGGCCAAGGTCCCAGTCCTTCCCCGCCAGCAGCCGCACCTAGAACTCGTCATCAGAGCTGAGCAGGAGAGTCTTCTCGTTGTCCCGGGTGCCAGTGAGGCTGTGGGAGCGTGAGAGGCCGTGGGCACCCCCGCGCCAGGTGGGCCCGGGTTCCAGGGTGGACTGCTGCGTGTACTGCTGGTAGGCGGGCGAGAAGTTGTGGATGGCATCCTGCACGATGTCGTGCGGGTTCATGGTCTCCTTGAGGCTGCTGGAGATGCTCTTCATGGGGGCGCAGCGGCCTGCAGGGCGGGAGGTGGGGGTGAGGGGTCTGGGCAGCGGGAGGCAAGGCAGCCTGGCCCCCTGCCCCTGGTCCCGGGACCAAAACCCCTGCCCCAAGGCTGTGTCATCTAACCAACCCCTCCTGGGACAGAGAATGGGGTCCCGGACATGAGAAGGGACAAGCAAAGAAATGGCTCCTTTGGCGGGGTGCAGAGTGGAGCGCACCCCCGGGGAGAAGGTAAGCAGCCACTTGGGAAAGTCTGGCAGGCGGGAAGGGAGCTGGGGCGGAGACTGGCGTGCTGCAGGCGCGAGCCCGAGCACCCTGGGGAGGCCAAGACAAGCTCCGCGCCAACTGGAGACAGGGAGTGGAGGGGAGGGGCCCAGGCTCCACGGCACTGGCCCAGGCCCCGCTCGCCTTCGGGGTGCTCCCCTTCACTCTAGGGAGTGGACCAGGGACCCGCTCCATCAGGACAGGCCGACAGGGGCCTGGACCCACAGCGGAGCAGGCATCTTGGCTCTTGACAGGACAGGGGCCACCTGCCTTGAGGTGCTTCCTCGTAATTCCCTAACAATTAATCCCCAAGGGCTCTGGGGGGGCAGAAATGGCCCAGGCCCCCAAACCGAGATGGAAGGGGTGAGCCCGACTCTGGTCCCAGGTCTTGAGACTCAAACTTGCATGCTCTTTTCCCCTTCACGCTCTCTGCCACGGAACAGAACTAACTCCCCAATTCCCCACTAACAGGCACGTGCCCCCAGACAGTGCAGGGCATGTTCCAGGACAATGGGAGACCAGGACGGAAACAGGAAAGCTCTACGGAGGGCACCCCTTGGAGGCGAGTGCTCTGGGCTCTGCCGCCCAGGGGTGCCTGGGGGGGAGGAGGCGGGGACACAGCGAAGGAGCTTGGGAGACACACATGCTGGTGACAGGGACCAGGACTGACGTGCAGGACAGACGTGCAGACTGAGAGCAGAACCTACCGTAAGGGCCGTATGTCGGCACTGCCCGCGGCCAAACCCGGGGCAAAAGCGGGGCCGGGGGAGGGGGAGAGGAGCCAGAGAAACAGAGAAGACAAGAGACAGCTGAGTGAACGCCTCGTGCCCACCACCAGGCCGGCACCGCACCACGCACCCCGCCCGCCCTGCCCCAGGCCCTGCCCGCACCCAGGCAGCCCGCTGCCCCCTGGGGGCCTGGGGGGCGTGTCCACCTAGGAGACTCCTCCTTCGAGGCTCACGCTTTCTTCTGGTGGGGGACAAAGAGTGGACCCCCAGAACGCTGGTCGGAGTTCCACCTCCGCACTGAAGTAGGGACCGCCCACCCCACTTCTCAGGCTTAGCTAGAACTGCTGAGCCCGTGTCGCCTGCTTTACAAACCTCACAACACTCCACAGACGGGACATGGAGGCGGGGGCAGGTGACGTGTACTGACCACACCACGGCTTTGCACCCAACCCTGACGGGCTGAGAGGGGCCGGGCGCCGCGGTTAGTGGGTGGACAACCGGCCTGGGACCAGCACAGTGGTGGACAAGGGCTCTCAGCACCTTGGCTGGGCTGGGCTGGGCTGGCATCCCCGCTACAGGTGGATGCCTGACAACGCTGTTTCTGGCCGGAGCTGGATGTGTCTGGGGGCGGTGGACGGGAAGACAGCCCAGGCAACCGCGGAGAGCCTCTGCAGGGCCACTAGTGCAGAAGCGCCACCTTGAACCATGGTAAACCTCAAGGGTGTAGAAAGGGTTCTTGGCCATGGCCTCAGACTCCTGGCATAAGGGTGAATTTCCCAAGGGCAGAGGGTGTCAGGACCAGGTCGAAGGGACATCGCCCTCAACACTGGGAGGGTGTCAGCCAGCAGGTGGGATACCGGCCGGCAGCGGTGAGCCCTGGCCAGTACAGCGCCCAGCGCTAAGTGTAGAATGCAAACCGGAAAAAGTACCTAGAGTGCCCAGGCAGCAAGTGTCAGGTGCCCGAGTCGCGGGGCCTGGAGGGTGAGTCAGTCCACATGCTTCCAGCGGCCTCGGGTATCTTAAGGCCTCTCCCCAACCAGGGAAAGAACAAGGAAGGTAGGGCGAGAGGTGGGGGGCCCGAGGAGCCCTGCACAGGCCAGGCCAGGACAGTGTTTCTACACTCCTCTCAGCACGCGCTCCCGGGGCCCGAGGTGGGCACAGGTGGTGGGCCTGGGCACCCAGCCCCACAGGCAGGGAGCTGGCAGCAGCCAAACCCCGGGGTGGATGTGTTAGACCAGGAGGCTTCCTCCTCCCCAGGCCCCGGCCCCCCACGGGGTGAGTCAGTTCAGGCATCCCGAGCCTCCTCTTCCTCCGCCCCCATGAGCATCCCCTCTCTCCCAGCAGCAGCCAGAGGTAGCCCCCAGCCCCTGATTCTCCAGCCAGCAAGTTAGAATCACCTGGGGATCTGTCAGCACATCCTGCCAGGCCCAAACCCAGGCCAATTATGCAGAAGCTCCGAGGGTGGGGCCTGGACAGCATGGACTTCTAAGACTCTCCAGGGCACCTTAATATACAACCGGGCTTGCCAACTGCTGTTCTAACAAAGCGAAGATTAGCAGGTGTAAAAAGAAAGCTGTTAAAAACTATTACCATCTGAGTCTGTTTCTTAGAAGGGATCAGGTTAAAAAAAAAAAAAAAAGAGCTTTAGAGACAAGGGAATTACAGGACAAAATGGATAACAGTGTTCGATGTCAGGAACCCTCAGGAACTTGCTTATTCTCGGGGCTCTGTCCTGACCTTCCCATGGGGATATTGTGCTATATCGTCTCCATACTCCAGATCTGCTGCAAGAGACAGGTGGGTGTAGCTTCCAGGACCAGTCCCTGACCCTGACACCTTGTGACAGGGGACAGGGGAGCCTGGACCTCTGTGGCCCCTTTCCTACACCTGGGATCCCTGACCTGACCCATCAACACCTGAAGGACCCTGGGAGGCAGGAGGGGCCCTGGGGCGGGGCCGGGAAGCACCCTTCCTACTGGGGGGGTCGACTCCAAGACCCTGGCTCATACCTTGTGCATCCAGCCTCTTGTCAGCGTAGACCTTGTAGGTGAAGGCGTGCCGCAGGGCCAAAGCTGCAAAGAACATCTCCACGCAGATGATGAAGTCCTGGTAGCCAGCAGCCACGGTGCCCTCACCCACCGACACGCGGGCCGAGTGGATCTTGGGGATGGCCCCGCACTTCTCCAGGATGGCCAGGAGCATGCCTGGAAGGGGAGGTGTGGAAGGGGAGGCATGGGCGTCTGGTCCCAGACTGGACCCCCTTCCCCAGCTCCCTTCCTCCTTATAGCCCCCCAAATGCCACACTCCCCAGGGAGGCTGGAAGCAGGGTCCACGGTTACTCCTGTTGGGCAGGGATGCTGACACAGGCCAAGGCCTCAGGGAAACCACACTCCCCAGGTCCTGGCTGGACACCACCTGGATTGGATCCCCCTGTCCAGGAAGCAGTCCCGCCCACGGTCATGGCTCCTGTGAAAGGCCCCTGAGGGCCCAGACATCACATCCCACAGGTGCTCAGTGGACAGAGGTCCCTTTGAGCTCCAGGCCAGGATCGCCTAGGGACAGCCCCATGGCCTGGGCCCTCGGGGCACTGGGGACAGTGGGCAGGAGGAAGAGGACAAGGCTTAGGGGACAGAGGGGCACAGGCCAGCCTCACAGGGGCTGGGAGGAGGCTCACCTTGCCAGAAGGAGAGAAAGATGACAGACTTGACCATGAAGAACTTGAGGACGGGGCTGTAAGGGCTGAGCAGCTCCCGAGTGGCAAAGTAGAAGAGGAAGAGGGCGTAGAGGGCCAGGCTGACAGAGATGTTGTAGATGATGGTCACGTAGAGGTAGCCACTGGTGACGCTGTGGGAACAGGGAGCATTCTCTGGCTTGAACTGACCCTTCTGCGGGACAAGGGGCCTCCTTCCCCCCTTTGCCCTGCCCACATGCCACTCTGCACAGCTCTCAGCAATGCTCCCCGAGCCATCAAAGGGAGGGGACGGGTGATCAAAGCGGTCCAAACACTGCGGGGAGTGCAAGGGTGAGCACCTGCAGGACAGGCCAGCCCTGCCACCTGCAGCTCCGGTGCCCACGCTCCTGGTGGAGGACTCCAGGTGTCCTCGGGGGCGGGGCCTCAGACTGATGGCCAGAGGGACACGAAGCTCAGCTTTTTTTTTTGGCATCTTTATTGGGGTATAATTGCTTTACAATGGTGTGCTAGTTTCTGCTTTATAACAAAGTGAATCAGCTATACATATACATATGTTCCCATATGTTTTCCCTCCGAAGCTCAGCTTTGCTCTTTGCGCTTGAGCCAGGGGACGTCCCCGGTGAGCCTCTGTTTGCTCACCGGCCCTTGGGGGCTGTCGTGTAGGGTACAGGGAGTGTGTCTGAAGTGCGTGCAAGCTCAGGGCCACGTGGGCCACGTGGTCACTTTCACTAACCCCCCGCAGTCTTGTGTGCGTGTCAATTCACACAGGAGAGGAGACTCGAGACGGGCCGCTCAGGGCCCTGGCCCTCTCGCCCCCTGCCCTGGGATGGTCACTGTCCCTTCTTGCTCTCCCCGGCCCCCGCCCAGCACCACTCTGCAGCCTGAAGGTGACAGACGCTGAGCGCTCACTCTGGTGCCAGAGGCGGGGCCGAGTGCGATGGTACCACTGCCAGGCTCCGGCCCCACGATTCAGGGGTGCGGCAGGCGGGAGCAAGGCCGGGGTCAGGCTTGGCCTCCACTCAGAGGATGGACACGGGGGTGGGGCAATCGGAGGCCAGGGCACGAGCCTCGGGGCAGGGCCGCCCACTCCTCCCCACACGCGCCGTGGGGGGACCCGCTGCTTACTCAAAGTCACCGTCTCGGTACTTGCCGAAGGCCTGGAGGACCACGGTGCTGACAGCCATGAGCGGCTTCACCACGCAGAACTGCAGGGTGGCCTGTTGCAGAGAGAAGGTCAAGAGTCAAGGATAAGCACAGAAACCACGGAAGCAGCAGCTCCTCTGGCCAGCTGGGCCTGGGCTGGATGCCAGGGGATGGGGCGGCCCAACCTCTTGCCCCTGGGGGAACTGCTGTCAGGAGGGGAAGGCAAAACACACGAGACAGTAACAGGGCGATGCAGCTGCGTGAGAAGACAGGATGGCGTGAAGGAAGAATGGCGGAGACGCAGGAGACAGAGATTCCACCAGAGGAGGGGCCACCGTGAATGTGCCAGGGACGGGGGAACGGGCAGAGCGAGCAGCTCATGCCAGGGGCATGAGCTCGGCCCAGGGGCAGAGAGCGGACAAGTGCAAGGGGTTAAGTGCTGGTGAGGGGCGGCAGCAGGGAGGTGGCCCCAGAGAGCAGAGGCAGGTGAGGGTCTCCTTGTCTGCCCCGGGTCTGGCTCCCTGCCCCATGCTCTAGGCCTGGGTCCAGGGTTTCTGTCAAGCTGGGGTCTTACTGGGGATGGAGATGACCCCACAGGAGCACAAAATAGGAGGCAGCCTGAAGCCCAAGGTCCAGAGTCCCGGCAGGCGTCTGAATTCTGGCCTTTGGCCAACTACCGCTGCCGAAGCCCGAGTGGGCGGCCACCCGGCCTCCGAGCGGTTGCTCACGGTAGATGGCTGTAACCAGCCCCGTGCTGCACGGTCGCTGTGCGGGGACTGGAGAACAAGACCGCACGGGCGTCCTTGGAGGTCTCCCACTCTGAGCGCTCAGCAGAGGCCTCTGCCACGGGAAGAATCCCTCAGCCAGGTTTCCACACGTCCCTCCAGAGGCGCCAGTAAACGCCAGAGGTACCCTCGGTGCCCATAACATCACCAGAAGCGCGATTCTCTTGAAACCAAGTAAGTCGAAGCCACGAGGCCCTTCTGTGGAGTCGGGAGCCATCTAACAAGGCTAAGCTAGCGTGGCTCCAAATGGGACAAGGGCCCGGAGCAGAGACAGTAACCCGTGGAACCCACAGTCTCTGTCCCGAGAGAGGCTCGAGTGCAGTTTGCAGGGGAGCCCGGGGCGGCCGGAGCCGCGTGGCTGCCAGGAGGAGAGGCGCGTGTGACGGGGGCTAGAGGGGCGATGCTGCTGTCAGCAAACCCCACAGAACTCCCCTGCCCCCCACCCCCTAGAGGAAGCGGGCCCAGCACGCTTTGGGGAAAGGGAGGGTCAGCGGCGTGTCCCAGGCGAGCCCTGCGAGCCTGCCAATAGGCTGGTGCTGCCCCGGGTCAGCTCACTTGGGGCCCACGACAGCCCCGTGACTTCTAAGTACTGTCAGCGTCCTCAGGGTACAGATGAGGAAACTGAGGCACGGAGAAGCTGAAGTGGCAGAGGAGGCCAACTCTCCAGGAGACTCGGACCCAGGCACCGGCACTGGTGACAAAGCTGCGGTGTCCTCTCTCACGTGGGAAAGGAGGGAGGCGGCTTCTTCAGCTCTTTCCTTTTACTACCTGACCCTGCCACTTCCAGGAACAGCAGTGGAACATCAAAGCCCACAGGGCTGGGGAATAATTTGCAACAAGGCAACCCAGCTAGTGATCTGGGGTCAAAACTTCATACACAACATCACCATCAAAGAAGGCGGTGAGTCACAGCTGGGCCAGCGCTGGTAAACAATGGCTCTGACAGGCCCCACCCTGAACCCAAGACAGTCTGAACTCCTTCCCTGCAGGTCCTGCGGGGAGGTTTTGAATTTAGAAACACCCTAGGGAAGGAGGATCTGGAAGCAGAACTGCAGACTGGGCCGTCCAGGCAGTGCTTTGTGGGTGCGTCTGCACTGCGGGCATGGCCCCGCCCAAAAGGGAGCAGAAAGGCCAGTCCTCCCGCAGGTCACGGTGATGCGCCGTGGGTTTCATTTCCCCTCGTGACGACGCTGCATGATGCTGGACGGGCTGACAGGCCCTGTGGAGCCCCAGAGGAGACTAAATCGAGGTCATGCCAGCTGGGCGTGGTGCCTGCCTGCCTCCCGGGCAAGGGACAGCGGGCTCTGAGCCAGGGCTGTGTTAAGGGCTTTCCCTCACCTGTTCCTCAAACCATCCCTTGAGGTAAGTATCATTACACTTATCTCACAGAAGAGGAAACCAAGGCTCAGAGAGGTTTCGTACTTTATCCAAAGTCACACAGTCACAGGAGAGGCTGGAATTCAAACTCAGATGGTCAGACACCCAGACCCGTGCACTTACGCACAACACCACACTGCCTCCACCCAGGCCACTCGAGGCCACTGGGGCGGCAGCTCTGGAAACTGGAAGCTGCTAGACTGCCTGACAAGTGGGAAATGGGGGAAGGGACCAGAGGCTGCTCAGGCCTGTTCTGTCATGTTCTTTAATGCAGAAACCCTCCTGGCCTCTAGCCGCAGCTAATCAGAAGTTTTCAAACAGATTCTAGACTCGCCATGCACTTCCTCAGACACTCACACGCCACAACTTGGTCAAAGTGAGCAGGAGTCTGGGACCACTTCCTGCCCAGGCCTGCATCAGGCACTCCTGGGAGACCTGCTGCTTCCCCTCTGAGCACACCCCACCCATGCAGGTGCATCCCTAACTGCTCAGGGAGTGGGTGCTGGGGCTTGGGGTGCCTCACAGGAAATGGGAACCCTGCAGGTGGGCCCTATGCCCGTTTTTGTCCCTATGTCAACCAGGGGCAGCACGGCCCCTGCAGCGGCTACTCCAGGGCACAGACCCAGGCTCCTGGTGCCTGGCCTGCAACTCCTGACCAGGGCAGTTGCTGGGGGTGCCCACCTGCTTGCAGAACCGCAGAAATCCGATGGAGTAAGTCTTTCCCCAGAGGCAGCACGTGCCATACATGCAGCTGGACCTGGAAGAGGCGAGCAGAGAAGGGGCTGGTGAGCAAAGAGCCGGACTCAGGAAGGCAGGGCTGCGGGAGGCCGCCCTCACCCTCCTGCAGATCCAGACAAGCTGGGGTAGGGCGGGGTAGGGTGAGGATGGGGCTTGGATCCTGGGCAGTCTTTGAGCACAAGGCCAAGCACAGGGAGAGAAGCAGGAGAGTGTTTGCATATGCAGTAGGGTATATGCAGGAGCAGGGAGACACCGACCTTGGGGTAACAAACCAACTTAAAAGGCACTGAACGTAAAAACTACAAGAGGGAGAAACAGGCAAACAGGAAAGGACAGGAAGAGAGAGAAGGAGAAAGAGCCAGACAGGCCCTCCCAAGAGTTCCAATGAATGGCCTCGCTCAGGAAGTGTGGGAGAGGCAGAGGTCAAGGTCACGGGCAGGGATGTTCTGTGTGACCGGCTGACGCCAGGAGAGCTCGGAGAACGTCAGGCCCAGGAAACAGGGTGGTGTGGGGGGGCGCTGGGGGGACTTCATACTCACTCGATGGGCTTCCCTCTGATCTCTGACATGATGGAACTTTCCCCCCCAAGGTATTCATAGCACAGGCTCAGGAAATTATAGATGACCAAGGCTGTGAAAACAATGTCCAGAGAAAAAGCACTCAAATCAACAGGATGGATAAACAGATGGTGGAATTCTAAACAGCAACGAAAGTGAAAGAACCACAGTCACAGGCAGCAACGGGGAGGGAACCTCAGGGACATAAGAATCCGCAGTGAATATTCCATTTGTAATCAAAGTCAGTCACGGCTAAATCATGCTGTTCAGGGAGGCGCACACACACTGCTGGTCACACCACAAAGAAAGGCAAGAAAGTGATTAGCACCAAATCCAGGGCCGTGTGGGGAGCTGTGGGAGGGGAGCTCGGGACGGGGTGCTGCGGGCTTGAGGAGCTGGCAGTGTGCGTGGTCTGGGTTTCGGCTTTACAGTTGGTTATTAGCTTTATGCACTTTTCTGTTTGTGTGTCACAGATCACAATTTTATGACAAAGCAACAATAAAACTTTCTCCAGAGGGATCTCAGGAGAAATGCTCAGCAAGAATGAGATAGAACCCCTTATGCATTCAGCAGCGGGTAGCGGCATCTCAGTGAGCACAGCATGACAAGCCGTAACAAAACCTATGAGAGGTGCACAAAATATAGTGCAAATTTCTTAGGAAGCTGGGCCAGCTCATCCTGAATCATGACACAGCTTGACATCACCCACAGAGATCCAAAATTTACAACAGCGACCTAGGGCACAGTAGAAGTACGCTGTAAATGCCGCAAATACAGCACTATGTTGTAACTGGTCTCCTGGTCAGAGGACTTCTGCGGGGTCAGCAAAGGCAGGCTGCTGCCTGCAGGGTGCTAGAAGCACACAGAAGTGCCGGGAGCCAGGGAGCCAGGGCGTGGAGGGGAGGACAAGGTGCACAGCGGAGGACGCCACGGAGGAGAGGATGCAGGAGGCAGATCAGGGACCTAGCGCAGGGGAACAGGAGACGTGTCCAGCGCAGGAGTGAGGCCAAGGGGAGGGTCAAGGCGGGGTCAGGGGATAATAAGATCACGGGAGAGGCACCAGCAGCCCTGCAGCCAGCGGGCTCCTTCTTATCTGACCAGCCAACCCCGGTGCAGCAGAAGGGCCTTCAAGGCCCCCCGGTGCAGCCCCCTAGCTCAGCTCAAGATCTCTCGCCAGGTGGCTTGGTCCCTGCCCACCCGTCACACTTCCTTCCCAGCAACACTAGGTGCCCCCTTCCCCTCGGCAGGGTCTCCTGCCCTCCGTGTTTCTGCCCTTGCAGATCCTACGGCCTGGACGCCCTGCCCTCTGACCTGCTGGTACCGTCAACCCATCAGACACCACCCACCATGAGAAGTCCTCGGCCACCACCATGGGGGCTCATGCGTCCCCACCCACGGAACCTACCGGTTTGCAGACAGACGCTGTGCCCCCGCCCCGCCCACCCCCGGAGTGTGATTACTGACTGGGAGCCTGCTTCTCCCTCGAGCGTGGGCCCAGCCCTCGGCACATACTAACCACACCACAAACGCTTGACTGCCTGAAACTGGAACACAGGAAATCCTGGCCGTACGTTTGGAGGTAGAAGTTGGCCTTCAGCAACGTGGAAAGGAATATATTTGCGGGCTGTACGCCCCTCAGTTGCTCTAACCTAGTAAGGTTGCACGTCTGGGGCTGGGGAACAGGGGCCCAAGTGGCACCCTGCATAAACATGACCCACAGCATCTGTCACCTGTGCTGCAACCGTCCCCCTAGAGACACACAGCAGAGGGTTTGCAGTGTGACTCTGCTGGGAGCCTCTCTGTGGCTCAGTTTCCTCACCTGTTAAAATGGAGACAGAAAGAGCCCCTGCGGAGTTAGGAGGTGGCAGGATTTCAGTGAGTATGCAAAGCGCTCAGGAGAGCGGCCAGCACTCTCAGTGTTGGCTGTCACGGCCACTATTGTTTATCTGTCCCCTGACGGGGCTGAGGGCCCTGTGAGCTGCCTGTCCGACACAGAAGCAGCTCGGGATGCTTGGTGGCTGCAGGAATCTCCACTGACTGGGCTCCAGATCACTCTCCACTGACAGAAACTTCGGGGTATCTGACGGCAGGGGGGTGAGGGGCAGGGGGCATCACGCCCAATCTCATGTCAGGCTGCTAATAACCTTCGTCCAGAACCATATAAGGCCAAGTAGGGTGGATGTGCCCATTCCAGTCTGGGTCCAGCTGTCTTGTGGTTGACGGTATCTTCCAAAGGCAGCCACATCCCATGACAACGACACTCCTCTCAGAAGATGGGGTCTTCTTCCCTCTTTTTGCATCTGGGTGAACTGGGGTGACCACGGCGGAAGCGAAGCTTGGTGATGTCTGATGCTGGGCTTAGAAAAGGCCTCTTTCTTCCGGCTCTTCCTCTCTTGAGACGCTTGCCCTTGGACCCAGCCACCAGGCGGTGAGGAAGCCCATGCTGGCCCACGTGGAGAGTCCACATGGAGAGGCTCATGTGGGGGAGGAAGTGAGGCCCCCAGCTGACATCAGCGTCAACTGCCAGACACGTAAGTAAACCAGACATCAGATGGCCCCTCCCCCAGCCTTCAGGTCTCCAGCTGAGGCCCAGGTACCACGGAGCAGGACCAAACTGTCCCCAGCGTGCCCTGTCCAAATTCCTGACGTGCAATATCCATGAACACAATACATGGCTGTTTTACACTAGTCTGTTTGGGGGTAGTTATGGACACAGCTACAGTAAGTGGAATGTACGCAACACCACTTCCGGAGTTCCCAGGACGCGCCGTGATCTCTCACCTCCCCTCGGCGGCACATCCCCATCTCTCTGCTAAACCCCAGGGGCAGACCCAGCTCAGATGCCACCTTGTCCTTGGCGGCCTTCCCCGTCCTGTCGCCATGCTCACATCACACCCCACAATCTCTCTGCTGATCTGTCTGATCCTTCCAGTACAAGAGGCAGCATAAAGCAGCCAGAAAGCCATGGATCCCGGAGCCAGACTGCCTGGGTGTGAATCATGGTTCCACCACTTAGGAGCTGTGTGATCTCAGGCAAGTTTCTTAAGTGCTCTGTGCCTCGGTTTCCTCATCTCTAAGCTGGGGATAACAACAGCTTCTTCCTGGTGAGGCTGCTGTGAGGATGGGCCTTAGGGGTGGGAGTGTGATGCCTTATCTATAAGGCTGTGCTCACAATGAACAGTCCATAGTGTTACCCACTGTCTTCTGTAAACACTGTAAACACCTTGCAGGCAGGAACCGAGGCCCACCCACAACAACTACCAAAGGGCTTGACACTTCCATACTCAATCAACACGAAAGGAACAAACGAAACGAATGGATGGACACAGGCCACAGCTCCAGGTGAGGCTCAGAGAGGCGGGGCAGGCGGGTATGGCCAACACTCAGTCTTGCACTCAAGGAGCTCACCCTGTCACAGCCTGGGAAGCTGCACCTTCCCCAAGGTGATCAGACTTCCAGTCCCCAAAGACAAAACCCTCAGGCGAGGCCACAGGGGCCCAAGGTTCATCAGCCTCTCTGTCCAGAACCACCGAGCTAGGCCGTCCTGCAGTCCACTCCTGGGAAGAGCTTGGTGCCCGAGCTCACATCCTTTCCTGTGTCACAGCACACGCGGCACGCTCCTGATTACGTGGTCCACCTGTCTGTCCATATGCAGCTCTGCATTCAATGGTCAGATCATCAAATTTCATCCATCTCTCAGTTCAGGACTTTTGACCTTTTCACAGTGCTATGGGGCCAGACAGTCTGGCCAAATACCAGTTTGCTGACGGTGTCTGTTAAAGAGTCATTAGTGAGTCAATAATGCATCTCAGAGAAGGGAGACAAGACAGAATCTCCTCGAGATCTCCTCAACCAGCCCACACCAAGACCCACTGACCATCTGGACAAATCAATGCCCTTCCGAGCCATGCAAAATACCCCCACCCCCCACCCCAGCTGGGCAACTCAACACACACCCCAGTGTGATATGCTGGCTCTGGACATCAGAAGAGCAAAAAAGATTATGAGTGGGGTTCTCGACCGGCAGCACTGTCTCCTGACCACGCTTCTGACCACAGCTCCAGTTCTGGTCCCCCGGAGAGGCCCCAGACACACAAGTCACCAAGGGGCCCACAGGGAGCATCCAGCATGAGGGAAGGGATGGGTTCCCGCCCACCCCACCCCGGCCTCTCTCCCTCTCGCCCTGGAAAATCAGGTACCTGGAACTTTCAGCTCCATTCTAGATACCAAATCTTAAAGGAACTAGAGACAAATGCACACAATCAGGGGCAAAGGACCAGAATGGAGATGAAAGGAGGATGGCACTGGAGACTTGAGGCCTGGAGAAAAGACATTAGGGATCACTTTCATATAAGTGTGGACCACCTTCGTCCAGACGGTCAGACAGGACCCACTCATCCCAGGGGCAGATCCTAGGACTTCAGCTTAGTATAAGAAACAATTTCTGGCAGGTAGTCTTCAGAGATGAAAGGTAGTGAGCTCCCTGCCAGTGGAAGCATGCAATCAGAGGCTAGGCAGCCTCTGAGCTGAGACATTAAGGGGTTCCAAGCAGCTAGGATTTTACAGGTCCCTTCCGACCCTGAGATGCGAGGCTTTCTTTCCTCACTGGCAACTTCTCCCACCAAGAGCTGTCTGGAGAGGAAGCTGCAGACCAAGAGGTTACTCTCCACCCAGCCTCCCATCCAGCATCCCCCCTGGTCTGACAACTGCAACCACACAGCCCTCAGGGGCCCGAGGGACTTCAAGAGAGGACCCGCTAAGAAGCACACTCTGACTGTCCCTGCCAGCTGCAGAGGACTGTCCTCGTGAGTCCCCCACTGCAAGTGACACTGGCTACAGGTCACTGACGATCCCAAGTTCACCTCCTCCACACACCCGCAGCCCCTAAAGCCGGCCTCAGGGCCTAGCCCTTTTCGCTGCACAGAAATACTTTGGTTATTTGGAAAGATATATTTCAGAGTAACTTGTGGATGAGCCCGGAAAACTTAATTCTGACCACTTTGGACAGAAACCTTCTCTGCTCAGCAAACAGGGGCACCCAAACATTCTTTCCCGCTTTTTCTGTGACTGGTAATCACCGCTGACAACGACGGATGCGACGTGCTACAGCCAGGTGGGCGGGGTCCTCCCTAAGCACCTGTCCCCAGACACTGAGCTGCTCCGACGGCACTTTGCTCTTCCTTCCTCATAGCTTTTCTGTCCTTTGCCGTTCCTGCTCATTGATGCTTCTTGCCACCCGAAACACTGATTCTCGTCCCTCTTTCTATTGGTTTCTTCCGGATGTCTGCCTTTATTCTGATTGGTTGAGCTCTTCTGATTCCTGGCTCTCTCAGAGCCATGGCCAGCAAGGGCCACCACCAGCCCGTGAGTCCTCCTGGCAGCACACCGGCCTCTGGGTCTTCTGTGGTCCTCAGCTGTATTCATCCAGGCTGTGTGCTCCCTACCTGGGAAGACGTTTTACTTGGGCCAGATTCCAGGAAGCTAAGTTTTGTCCCAAATCTGGAACCGGGACAGCTTTCAGAAAATGAGGCGTCATCCTTTGCTTCTTTCATGCATGTAAAATCTCTTCCCTTAACAAGAGTTCACACTTTTGCAGGGGAGAAACTTGTCCTGTATTCCTTCACCAAGCCTGGCACGGAGCAAGTCCTGGGCCTCAGAGACCTAGGGCTGAGTCCAGCCTCTGGCAATCACTCTCTGGGTAACTTGGGCAAGTTTCTTAGCCTACGTGAATTTTTTTTTCACATCTGTAGAACGGGGGTGATAATATATACCCCACCAGGTAATTGAGAGGTGAGAATGAGCTAACAGTAATGAAAAATGCATGGTAAACTGTGACGTGCCACACGAACGTTATTGAGGAAACAGTGCCGCGCGAAACACCTGTGGAGGGCGTCTCCCTCGTCTGAGCTCTGGCCACCCACATGTCTGCCGACGGAGCTCCCCAGGAACTTTAGGGGCTACCTCTCACCCCAAACACAATCAAACACTAAATGTAGGTAAGGGGGTTGGATTCTACCCCTCCACCCTGCCTGCCCCCTGGTGGCGCGTTCCTTAGGCTCTGTGAATTCCGGCCCCTACCAGGCAGTAGCTGCAGAGCAGGGGCACCGTGGACAAGCATTCACTTCTCCCTGGAAAATGGAAACACCACCTCCAAATTCGCAGGGTTTACCTCCACTCTCCCCTGAAATGCCCCTGAAGTGAGAACGAATGGGGGGAAGGTACAAACCTTCAAGGACAAGGACATGGCACCAGAGGCAGCAAACAAGGGATGTCGACCAAAGCTCTGGAAGATGCGGCACGGTCACTAACCCCGGGACAGGAGGGAGCCGGTGAGAACCCCAGGAACCCGAAGACGGGGCGCACCACGCAGCTCTGATGGCTGTGGGTAGGGGTGCAAACGGAAACGCTGGCCTACAAGTGTCCACGTGGAGCTCTGGGCTTTTTACTTTCAAGACAGGTTGTGATGGTTCTGTCCTCACAGAACTTGGCCCAGCTGAGGACAGCAATGCGAAGACTTGCAGAAAATATAGAGAAGAAGTCTAAATACCAAGGGGAGATGTCCAAGGCCTTTCCCGGGCTGCACCTGTAGCTCAGCCCCTCAGCTCCTTCCTCCCAGGCAGGAGATGAGAACATTATTCTCTGGGGAAACAGGTGCAGAATCAAAGCCTTCATTTGGTGCCTGCCCCACCACCACACGAAAATGGAAGAGGAAACGCCCCATGTCCTATCACCCAACTGGGAGGAGGCCCAGCAGTTTTAAGCCCCATCCTTTTTTTATTTTTATTTTTTGCGGTACGCGGGCCTCTCACTGTTGTGGCCTCTCCCATTGCGGAGCACAGGCTCCGGACGCGCAGGCTCAGCGGCCATGGCTCACGGGCCCAGCCGGTCCGCTTCCCGGACCGGGGCACGAACCCGTGTCCCCTGCATCGGCAGGCGGACTCTCAACCACTGCGCCACCAGGGAAGCCCCTCATTCTTAAATATAAAAAATAGCCAAGGACATGAGATATTTGAGGAAAGCTTCTTACCCAAAGGTCAAAGAGCAAAGCAAACAAACAGACGGAAGGAACTCAGGAGACAGAGATAATGCAGGGAACAGAAGAAAACTGTAATTAGCATCCCCAGAAAAAGAAGAACCAATACCAAGAACAAGGCTAGGAAAAAGAGAGCAGGGACGAGCTCCTGACATTTTACAACATGATAAAGGAAATAAAACCTCAACAGAGGGACTTCCCTGGTGGCACAGTGGTTAAGAACCCACCTGCCAATGCAGAGGACATGGGTTCGATCCCTGGTCTGGGAAGACCCCCACATGCCGTGGAGCAACTAAGCCCGTGCACCACAACTACTGAGTCTGCACTCTAGAGCCCGCGAGCTGCAACTACCGAGCACGTGTGCCACAACTACTGAAGCCCGTGTGCCTAGAACCCGTGCTCCGCAACAAGAAAAGCCACCGCAATGAGAAGCCCACACATAGCAACGAAGAGCAGCCCCCTGCTCGCCACAACTAGAGAAAGCCTGCACGGAGCAACGAGGACCCAATGCAGCCAAAAAAAAAAAAAGGGAGAGAGAGAAAAAAACTTCAACAGAAAAGCTCAAAGGTAAAGATTAAAAAACAAAACAAACAAACAAACAAAAACACCTCCTGAAAAGCAGAACAAAAAAGAGATGAAAAATCCCAGGAAATTGTAAAGGAAATTTGAGGCTCAATCCAGAAGTGCAACATTCTGCTTAACAGGAATCCCAGAAAAAGGGCTAATAAAGCGGAGGGGAAGACATGATCAAAAAACACATTCAGGGGCTTCCCTGGTGGCGCAGTGGTTGAGAGTCCGCCTGCCGATGCAGGGGACACGGGTTCGTGCCCCGGTGCGGGAAGATCCCACATGCCGCGGAGCGGCTGGGACCGTGAGCCATGGCCGCTGAGCCTGCGCGTCCGGAGCCTGTGCTCCGCAACGGGAGAGGCCACAGCAGTGAAAGGCCCGTGTACCGCAAAAAAAAGAAAAAAAAAAAAAAAAGTGAAAAAACACATTCACGAAAACTTCCCAGAACCACAGGACGGGGTTGCTTCCACACTGAACTGAAAGGGCCCATCAGGGGCCCGGCACAATGAACATCCCACCTCTTGTGAGGTTTCAGGACAATGGGGATAAAGGCAAGATCCTAAAAGCCAGCGGGGGAAAAAAAAAAAGGTCACATACAATCATTAAGGATCAGAATCCAGCAGACCTTCCAAAAACAACACTGGAAACTAAGAGAATGTGAAAAACATGCCTTCAAAATTCAGGGGGAAAATGATTTCCAATTTAGAATCATATTCCCACTGAACACCCATCGAATAAACAATATAATAAAGATATTTGCAGATAATTTTCGGATTTCAAAAAACAAAACTCCAGGGGCTTCCCTGGTGGCGCAGTGGTTGAGAGTCCGCCTGCCGATGCAGGGGACACGGGTTTGGGCCCTGGTCTGGGAAGATCCCACACGCCGCGGAGCGGCTGAGCCCGTGAGCCATGGCCGCTGAGCCTGCGCGTCCGGAGCCTGTGCTCCGCAACGGGAGAGACCACAACAGTGAGAGGCCCGCGTACCGCAAAAAGAAAAAAAGAAAGGTCACATACAATCATTAAGGATCAGAATCCAGCAGACTTTCCAGAAACAACACTGGAAACTAAGAGAATGTGAAAAACATGCCTTCAAAATTCAGAGGGAAAATGATTTCTAATTTAGAATCATATTCCCACTAAACACCAATCGAATAAACAATATAATAAAGATATTTGCAGATAATTTTCAGATTTCAAAAAACGAAACTCCCATGCAACTTTTTTTCTCAGGGAGCTCCTAGATGTGCGCGAACTAAGAAGAGAGCAGATGTCAAACGTGGAAAAGATGGCATCCAAGGAGCAGGTGATTCAGGACAGGAGAGGCGACAGGATTCCCGGGATGACGGTGAAGGAAAGACCCAGGACCACAGCTGAGCAGAAGGAGGCCTCAAGGGCAAGCAGTGCAGACGGGAGCAAGAAGGGCAGGGCTCCAGGAGCACCACCACCCGGAAACCCTAGAACTAGGAGGCGAGCTGATGTGTCTGGCGTCACTGACAGGAGGGCTTCTTTTTTCACTTGACTGAAGCATTTGCGGAATAAAGTAATGATAGAGACACAGAAAACAGAGCAAACCAAAAAGCCAGACAAGTAGTAACCAGAGGAAAAATGAAGTCAAACGAGGAAACGTCGTCTTGGGACACTGTAAGGCTCAGCTTTGAACAACATTTACAGACGTGTAATGATGTATACGCTGAACGCAGACTAAGAAAAATCATGATAGGGTCACATGAAAAAGATGAAGGAAAGAAAACGTGTGCGTGTGTGTGTGTGTGTGTGTGTGTGTGCGTAGTTGGAGGTAACATACCTAAATCAAGACCTTCCACAGCAGGAAGTCACTATATAACACTACATAAAATTGAAAAATCAAGAAACAACAGTATAATCATATTTTTAGGTTATTCTAGAAAAAGAAACCAGTTTAAAGAGTTTAAAGTAGGATGACTTTGGGAGTGAGGAGGAGCTGGGGCAGTTCTGTGTTTCAAACATATGCATGTATTACCTTAATAAAAGTAAAATTTTAGTTGTTTTAATTTTGTTAAAAAGAAAAGCAAATGTCCCTGCGATGCCCGGCAGAGAGTCTGGCTCTGACCTGGCCTGCGGGACGGGCTGGCTCCAGGCGTTGGGACACTGAGGAGGAAGGGTGGGAGAAGGAATGAACGGGGAGGGGGCTTCTCTTTGAAGTGTAAGGGACACACCCCATCACCAACTCTACAGGGGAAGCTCTTGCTGGCAGCTGCAGATAAGACCACAAAAGGGGAGGGTCCGAGACAGAGCAGAGGTGCTCGAGCTGGCCAGGCCAGGGCCAAGCCCACTGACTCAGACACTGCAAGCTGGTGAACTCGGGGGCAGCCTGAACTTCACAGCAGCTGCTGTGCTGTTTGTAAACTCCCTCGGAGAGGCCAAGCGGATAATAGCGTTGCTAGGAGATGTGCTTTGCAGGGCAGCAGGCTTCCCGGGAGGACCTTTACGTGGCTGGGAGGAAAGTTGGGACAGGCAGGGCCTGAACAAAAGGGCTTCTGGGGTGGGGGGAGCTACCAACCATCTGCTGCTGCCTCTGAGGCCTGGAGTGAGGATGGTGTGGAGGCCCCGGCGGTGCCCCCCTTCTGCCGTGCGCCCCAGACTTCAGGGCCCAGGAGAGAAAGGAGCCTATACTTGCCCCCCATCACATAGGAGACACCCCCCACCTCCGCCCCCAGCAGGGATCAGCTCTTTGCTTCTCAAGAAACCAGTCGGCACTGGCTGCTCCTGAGCACCGGGCAAGGCTGGCAGCTGAACGGAAAAGGGTTCTCAGCCCCACCTTCCCCAACCTCAGCCTTTACAGCTCCCCAGCTGCCCAAAGGTCTCCCTGGGGACTCCACTGCTTCCAGGAACACCAGGCGCTAGAGCCCCAGTTATGCCCTGAGCAGGTCCCCGCCTGGCCGCAGTGTTCTCACCTGACAGAGCCGGGCCAGCCTGGGGATTCGATGAGGCCCCATGTGGGCGAACGCAAGGCATGCAGCAGGTGTTCAATAAAGTCCCTTATTCATTCGAAAGACGCAGAAGGAGTGAGCACCCATCACGTGCCTGGCTCTGTCGCACAGGCTCTCCGCCCATTCCTGCTCTCATGGAGCTGACAGTCCACGAGGGAGACGGAGCAAACCGGGCTCGCAGGCTGTCTGAGCTTAACTGCAAACCGCGGTGAGGCCGAGAGGACTCGGACAGGGGGCTGGGAGCGGGAGCGACGGGGAGGCCTTTCCGAGGAGATGCTGGAGGCAAGATGAAGGAGGAGGCTCTGCAGCCACTGGGGAAACTGATGTGCCGGGTGGGCGGGAAAAGGGGTCAATGTGACCGCAGGGCTGGTGGGGCGCAGTCTGTGCCTGTCAGGTGCCTGCATTCCCTCGCTAAGTCCAAAGGCATTTCCTGTGCCCTGCGAGTCCTCAGGTTCAAAGTGGGACAAGAAGAGAGACTCTAGCTTCTTTGGGGATGAGCATGCTGCACCCCAATATCCACTGAGCCCAGGGCTGGGGCAAAGCCCTCTGGGGTCTGGGAAGCAAATAACCAGTCGTGGTCAGAGCTGCCGGGCCTCGGCATAAGGAATACCAGGTCTGGTCACTCTACCCGAGACCAACAGTGCAGGTACGGGGAGAAAATGGGAAAACGCAGGACCACGAGAGGAGGGTGGGCATCAGAGCAGGGGTCCTGCATTCAAGGGCCCTCCTTCCCATCCCTGCTGGCTTCTTTGGGTACAGGCCAAAGCCTCGCTGGCCTGTGACTTGTCTTGGGGCCTCTGGCCACCCCCTCCCCTTCGCCCACCCACCACCTGGAGATTTTCTAAACTGCGGTTTCCAATCACATCGTATTTTTGTGTATCACCCGTAAAAAGAAAATCTAAGTTTCCCTCTGTGTCCCACAAGGCTTTGTATGTCCCCGTCCCCGCTCCCATGGCCATGCCCTCCAGCTGCTGGTCTCTCTCTGGCTGTGGCCGGCCCCCTGCACAGCTCCCAGCACCTCCCAGCCCAGCACGCTGGGACTCCTCTCTGCCCAGAACGAACGCTCATCCACGGTACGACATGGCGGACGCTGACTCATTCTCTGAGACGCTGCTCCCCGCCCACCCCAGGCCAGGGCCACTGGGAGAGAGCGTCCCTGTCTCCTTGTGCTGACAGTTTAGGTGGCACAGATGTCCGGAGAGCAGGCGGGTTGAGGGCGGGCTTGCCCAGGGCCCAGCACAGGGCCTGGCCGGTGCTCGCAACTCGGTATAGGAGCGGGTGGTGCTTTCACACCACACACGAGAACTGCCCCCTGAAAGGCAGCGAGTCACCTGTCCCAGCAGCACAGGCTCCTCCAGGGACAAAGCCCTCAGAGTTAAGACACGTGGGGAGGGAGGTCCAGTCCTGCTACCACCTTACCACGGACCCCTGGATAAGCCCCTTACCCGTCTGTACCTGGGGCTTCCACCTACAAATGGACCACTTATTTGCTGCCCACTCCCCCATCAGAGATGCCGGCACTGAGAAATGAGACACAGGTGGAGGGTCCCTGCTCCCAGGTATCTGTGGAGGTGTTTGGGGGCCGCATCGCAAAGCGCCTCAGCAGGTGAGACGCTGGCTACATGTGTGCTGGTACCTGGATGGAAACCGTGAAGGGGTTCAAGAAGTGACGGCTGGCCCCTCAGGGAGGAAGCTGGGACACCCAGACAAGGTGGGTGCACAGCCCCCGGCCCGGCTCTGCACCCCCCTCCCCTGGCCCTCCCGGCGCCGCTCGCGCTGTCCTCACCCTCGTAGCAGTCGCGCACGGTGCCGAAGTACACGTAGTACTGGTCGTTGGTGAAGAAGAGGAGGCTGAGCCAGGAGTCGAAGGCGTAGATGGGCACGATGAAGAGGATGCGGACGATGTAGCGCTGCTCGTTGGGGCAGCTATAGCAGCGCAGGTGCATATAGATCTGGGGGCAGAGGGGCCGGGTCAGTCAGGGCCCACGGCCCGCCTTGGCCCGCCTGCTCCACAGAAGGAGGAGGCCAGCCCGTGTCTAGCTCCGTCCTCACGAGCGCTGGGACCAAGTTACTCAACCCTGAGGCTTGGCGTCCTCCTCTGTAAAGTGTGATGACACAAAACTTCCATCGTGAGGCTGTGGGAGCATCAACCACAGGGCGCGTGAAGCTTGCAGGCTGCGCGTGGTGGCGCCAGGGCCACCACACAGACACCGGCCACGAGGCCACGCCCAAGACCGTGCACATCAGCCAGGGACGCGCCGGCATCCACAGCTGTGACAAGCTCCCTGGGGACCCGTGTGCACGGCCAGGTTTGGGAACTGGGTGCCTGGTGCAGAGGAGGCTATTAACACGCGTGTGCGTGTCCCTCCGCCGCCTGGCCTTTCTAAACACCTGGCCCCTGGGGCATGGAGCTAACACACAGGCGTCCAGGTGGTCGCCCACCCCACCCCGTCCCTTAACTAACTTATGGTGTAGAGGGCGGGAGGGACGGGACCCTCACTTTCGCAGAAGGTGGGAGCACTTCCTGGCTGAATGGCTGCAGTGATGGCCTGTCTCATTTTCCCATCTGTTGAACAGGTGCAGTGCTGCCTGCCTTGCTGGGAAGTTGGGAGAATGCAATGTGGTTTTTAGAAAGCAGGAGAAAAAAAAAAAGCTGCATACAAGTGCCAAGAACTGCTCTAACCACGATGCACAGTCCCAGCAGCCAGAGTCTCTCGTCTCCGCTCCCATGACTTCATGCTTGGCCCAGCCGAGCCCTGGGCTTGGGAGGAAGAGAACAAAGTATTCCCCATCTGCTGTGAGCCAACCACCTTGGAAGCAGTCGAGTTCTAGAAGGGACGGGGAACACTGGGACCCGAACAGGCTCAGCCTCCCCTCTTCGCTTGGCAACCTTCAAACCTTCTTCCTGGGGCAGCCAAGGCACATCCCAGCCCATGGCAGCCTCCCCGGGGACAGCGAGCACAGGGGGACGTGAGACTTGACTTCTATCCCAGCTCCACCACCAACCTGTACGTGACTAGGCTGGTTCCCCTCCCTCCTCCCTCTCTGGGTGTCAATTTTCTCATCTGCGAAGGGGTCACTGCCATCCTGTGCCCCTGAACAGTTAGTTCCCAGGCTCCCCTGCAGTTTAGGCTGGACACATGACCAGTTCTGGCCCTTGGAAGTGGGCCATTTCTGGTTGAGAAAGTTAAACACCCAGAGTGCTTTCTGCACACGCCCCTCCCCACAGCTGTCAGATGGATGATGTCCTAAAAGCTGCAAGATGCTGGGGCCACAGGACGGAAACTGACCTGCACTGGGCTGACTGAGCGGGAACCTGACTCCCGCGGGTGAAGCCCCTGAGATTTCGGGCTTATTTTTTACTGCAGTGTAGCCTGGCCTGGCCTAACTCACACTCTGTTGGACAACAAACCTTTCAGGACCTCCCTAGAGGGCTGGGGCTCACTGGCTCAGGGGCTCCTGCCCGGCCTGGGTACCTGGTGGCAGGTGATGAGCAGGGCCGTCCAAACGAAGAAGCCAGAGATGGCCTGAGCGGCGGTTGTCATCAGGAACACAGGCTGCTCCATAGCTGTGGGGCTGCCTTCGGGCATCGCGGAGACACTGGGCGAGGCTGCTGCTGTTGTGGGCGACGCTGGATCTGGGGCCAGGGCGGCCCCCCTCACAGTCATGGTGCCCGGCAGCAGGGGGCTTCCTGAGAGAAACCCTCGGGGTAAGCGATGAGCTGGCCTAGAGAGAGGGAAGCGCAACGTTAGCCTCCTTCCGAGCGTCAGTGGCGGTGTTGGAAAGAACCTTCCAGGTCTCTACTTCCACTTTCAAAATGTGACCAGACCCTGACCACGTCTCACTCCAGCCCCCAGCATGTCTCCCCTGGATTAATGGAACAGGCTCCTGACCGATCTCTCTGCTTCTGCCCTTGCCCACACCATCCCCACACGGCAGCCGTGTGAACCTTCCAAGATGTTAGCCAGATTGGGTCCCTCCTCTGCTCAAAACCCTCCAACAGCTCCCATCTCCGTCGGAGTATAAGCTGCTGTCCTTACAGAGCACACGGGCCCTCCGTGCTCTCTGATATCATCACAATTCCCATCTCGATCCCTCCCTCCAGCCACACTGGCCTCCTGCTGTTTCTTGGACACGCCAAGCCTGCTCCTGCCACAGGGCCTTTGCACTGGCTGTCTCTGCCCAGCCACACAACTCACTCCTGCACTTCCTTTAGGCCTCTGCCCTGACCACCTGCTCAAATGTGGCAAACCCTCCCTCACCCCAGGCGCTCCTGGCCACTTTGCTTTGCTTGATTTCTCTCCAGAGCACTCATTACCATCCGACTCCATCTGACAAACTGTACCTTACTCACATGTTCATTAACTACCTCCTGCAGCAGACACAAGCTCCCCGAGGGCAGGGGCCCCGCTCTGCTCACGGCTGGATCTCTGGCACTTGGAACAGGGTGGGCACACAGCAGGTGCTCAGTAATTACCTGCTGGCTCCGCTCATCTTTACACCTCCGGGTCTAGCAAGATCACGTTAGCACTGAGGCATCCCCTCTACGGGTACGTGTCTCTTCTTTGCCATTTCTCCCCAGTTTCCCTGATGGCTAACATCCACTCCTCACCAACCAGCTGTGCCGTTCTGGAGACTTCGCGGCCCTTCCCCACCAACAAACTGCTCACCTTTTAACTTAGCTCATGTATCACTCTTCCTAAAAGCCTGTCCTGTTCACCTTCCCCAGTCAGGTACTTCCACGCATTTCACCCGCCTCTGTTGTTCTACGTAACACGCCGCTCTGTCATTGGCTCGCGTTTATCCTCCTAAGTCTGCCTACTCTTCGAGGCAAGACCACTTTTCCATCTTTAAATCCCCAGCACCGAGCTGAGCACCAAGGCCATTTGTAACATTTATTTTATTATCTATTGATTTTCACAACTTATTCCAAAAGGAATTTGAGGTACTTCAGAGAGGAGCAAAGAACAGAGTTGAGGAAGCTGGCCTAAAGGAAGATTCTGGGTGGGAGAGATGGGAGTGGGCGGGACACAGGATGGCACTCCAGGGTCCCAGGCAGTTACCCCAGGCGGGCTGTCATGTCAGCCCCGCACTTCCTGGTGGCAACAAATTAATGGTTTCACGCTGGATGGCAACCCAGATGTTATGGGAAGAGCTGTTGTGAGGGATCTCCTGGCAAGTTTACAAACAGGGACCAATGCTGGCCGGGGGCTAGAACCGCTCTCAAAGAGCAAAGCCATGCTGTCAGAACCACCCGGAACTGCTCTTGGGAGGGCTGGCCACTCCTGCATCCGCGAGCTTCCGAGACCCAAGGCCCTGACGGAAGTGCCTTTCAGTGCTGCCACCTGTTGACAGGTTAGGCACGCCGTCCTGGGGCCACGGAGCCTCCTGGCAACAGAGGCCCTGGAAGACTAACCTGCAATGGACCAGGGGACCAACCAACCACTGATGCAAACAGATGCAAAGGTGAGAGTCGAAAGAGCCCTGGCCGGGGCTCATGTCTCAGCTCCACCCCAACCAGCCGTGTGTCTGCACGGGCTCACTGGGCCCAGAGGGTCCCCACTGCCTGACCCAGAAAATGGCCAAACCCCCAAGCCCAACCATCTCAGCCTGAACCCTGAGGTCAGCCCAGATGACCTCTCCCAGTGCCTTCCCAGTCTGAGCTGATATTCTCAGCCAAAACATTCTGACACCAACGGGAGGTTTCCCTGGGCCTTCCTGGGGTGCACCATGACCCCGCAATGAAGAAGAGGTTCTTTGCCCACCATCTCCCCACCCTTCTGCCCCCATCTGAGCCATGTCTGCTCTTAGCTGTAAGTTATTACCCCAGGAGAGCCCTCTATATTGCTATTTTCCTATAAAAATAAATGATCTATAACACACCAACCAAGAGAAGAATCTAGATTAAAAACTCAAAACTGGAGATGTCATCTATATAAAGAAACTCAAAACTGGAGAAGGTGCCTATATAAAGACTGGTGGTGCTTTGAAAAAGAGACACAGTGACAAGTCTAAGAATAGCTCCTGTAAGTATGGTTGCAAAACTGAAAAGCAGTGCCAGAAATATTTCCAGAAAAAGAAGATTTGGGTTGTAAATCATCATCTTTGTCTGTCATCCCAAATTAAATGAACAAACACAAGGAAATGGGAGGGGGGGCTTCAGGAAGTACAAATACTCCCCAACCTTCTCCTTCTGAGCAAGGGCCAGGTGTGTCAAAGGCTGTTTTGTCCTCTACTAACGGCAGTGTTGAGAAGGCCCTGTACAGACTCCCCAGAGGGGAGACGGTTGAGCTCTGACCCCACCCTAACCTGCACCACAGGTAACCAGGGCATCTATGTAGCTTGTGGGAGCTGATGAAGGCTCCGCCCCGTTTCTTGCTGGGACTCTGCTTCCTCACACTCAAGTGCCCTCCTTATGTAGGTCATCTGGTTCCCAAGAAGTCCACTCAAGAGAGGGCAGGTGACTTGCCCCCAAATTAGACGCTGGACTTAAACCCAGGTCCTATAACACGTTTTAGGTGCCTCCTGTCTACCAACCCGGGCCGTGGATGAGCTGCCCTCGGGCTCCAGAGCCCCCTTCCAGGACAGGGGTCATGGCCGTCTCACCAGGGCCCTGACTTCTTCTTGCAGGAAGGGGAGGGAGGTACTTCCCAGGAGGGGAAGCCACAACCTGGGCGAGCACTCCGGCGGCCCGACCCACGCTGGCCATGTTTCGTACTGGGGGCCCTGGGATATACAAACCATCTACTTCACTCTCGGGCGGCCCTCGCTGTTTGCAAACCATTTTCCCCAGCATGATCGCATGCTTTCTCTCACAGCAATTCTGAAGTAAGCAACACTATCTACATCTTAGAGATGAGAAAAATGACGTGAAACTGGGTTTTACAGCTTCCTGGGGTAGCAGCAAATGACGTGAGGGTTTTCATAATCACCCCCCAAAACACTTCAGACAATGCTCTGACTTACAGATGCAGGGTCCCCGGCACCCAGAGAGGCAGGTGAAGGCAGCTCCTGGAAGGCTGTCTCCCAGAGCTCACCCTGTTCCCAGGACCCCAGGCAGCTCACGGCACTAGACCCCGCAAACTTCACAGAGTGTGGGTGCTGGTGGCAGAGGATGTACACTGGGGTCCCATCCTTTCACACTCGGGACGGGCACCTACCTGGAAAGGACCTCTGCCTGCCTGGGTCCCACAGGTGAGCAGGACACTGGTCCGGTGAAGCCCCGGACCTGGGAGAAGTGGGAGTTTGCTCCCCAGGGAAAAGCCTCCCCCACCCCCCCCGGCTGCCCTTCTTCAATGCGGCACACACATGCCAGAGGGGGGGATACACGGATGCAGCTCAGAACCCCAGATGCTCTGGCAGGTCCCCTGTATTTTCTTGATCGACTGAATGTTAAACTTCTGCCAGGGTCAGGCAGAGAGCCTGAGGGGAGACACTGGAGTCTTCTTTCCAACAAACACATCCGGAGGCCTCTGGGTGCTGTGCTGGGCACGGAAGACCCGGCCTCGGCCTCAAGGACTCACGGCTCCTCTACACGCCTGCTCGATGCAACAGGGGTACCCAGAGGCCTTACTTACCCCACCGCACTGCACAAGGGTGAGTGCCGAGCACCCAGGGGACCCCGAGGAAGCACCAACTGCCTTGGCCAAGGCTGGGGAGAGGGGTGGGGTAGGCTTTGAAGCGGCAGGGACTTTGGGGCAGAGTCTCTATGGGGCGTAACCGAGCTCCAGCTGTGAAGTCACCAAGCCGAGCTCCTGCCGGACTCCACTGCCTGCTGGCTTGACTTCATCTCTCAGAGCTTCAGCTGCTTCGTCTATAATATTTGAGGGTAACGACGTCATTGTCGGGGGAGTGTTCCGCTTTACACAAGCCCATTAGTAAATGGAGACAGAACGCGACCAAAAAAATGACCATTTTGCAACTCCTAACACAAATAATGGGCATAGATACAGATCATCAGCGGACGATGAAACCGCTAAGTGAGAGGCGGATGGGGAACCTGATAAGGGATGGAACAGGCAGCACCCTCCAAACCCACAGTCAAGGTCAACATCACTAAAGAGGGGCAGCCAGAAGTGTTGAGCCCCCTAGTGAGGTGCACAGGCAGCACACAGCACCACCTAGGAAGGACCCTCACCCCAAAAGTGAACTGGAATCGAAACAAGTCGCTAGAACTAACCACCAGTATCCAGGAAATACAGAGGGTAGCAAAACAGATGATACCACCAGGAAGCAGCAGCCAAAGCCAGACCACGGGACGGTCTATAGGACAAATGACCTGGTTTCTCCCAGGAGTTAGGGGCTTATAAACAAAGGTGGCTGAGGGGCTGTTACAGAACAAAGCCAAGGAGCCATTACAACTAAATGCAATGTCTACTAGACCTTGCTGGGTCCTGGTGCGAACAAACCAATGATTGAAAGAAGACCTCTTTGAAATACACAGCACACAGGAATTCTTGCTGATTTTGTTAGGTGCATGGTGGGTATGTAAAAATAAAAGTCCTTATCAATGGAGGAAGAATAATCTTTTTAATAAATAGTGCTGGAACAATTGGATATCCAGAAGCAAAAAAGAACCTTAACCTACACCCTATACCATATACAAAAATTAATTCAAAACGCATCATGGATTTAAATGTAAAGTGTAAGACTACAAAACTTTTAGAAGACCCAGGAGAAAATCTTTGAAACCTAGGGCTAGGCGAAGTGTTCTTAGACTTGACACCAAAAGCATGACCCTGTAAAAGGAAAAATTGACTGGACTTCACTAAAAGTAACAACTTTCATGCTGTGGCTCTGTGAAGAGGATGAAAAGACAAGCCACATAGTGGAAGAAAATATCTTCCAGCCACATACCCAACACACCAGCACCTAGAATACAGAGTATAGGAAGAATGCTCAAAGCTCAACAGTAAAAAAAGAAAACAAACCAAAAAAACCCCAAACAATCCAATCAGAAAATGCGCAAAAGACATGAACAGACATTTCACTCAAGAAGGATCGTGGCCAACACATAAATAGCTGTTCAACGTTAGCAATTAGGGAAATGCAAACTAAAACCACAATGAGATATCACTACCCACATATAAATACGAAACAGTGACATCAAATGCTGGTGAGGATGCAGAGAAACTGGCTCTCACATACGTTCCTGGTGGGAGTATAAAATGGCTGAGCGGCTCTGGAAGAGAGTTTAGCAGTTTCTTGTAAAATTAACATGCACCTACCATACAACCCAGTAATCACTTTTAGACATTTATCCTAGAGATATGATTGTACATTCACCCAAAAACGTATACACAAATGTTCACAGCAGCTGTGTTTGTAATCCTCAAAACATGGAAACAGTCCAAACGTCCTTCAACGGGTGAAAGGTTAAACTCTGCTCTATCCAGACCATGGAATACTACCCAGCAACAAAAAGGAACAAACTATTGACACAGGCAACAGTCCAAACAGATCTCAGGGCACTATGTTTAGTGAAAATAGCCAATCTCAAAAGATCACATACTGCCCAATTCCGTTTATATAACATTCTCAAGATGAGAGATCTATAAAGATGGAAAACAGATTAGTGGTTGGCGGAGGCAGCAAGGAAAGTGGGCGCACAGATACCCAGAGGGTAACACAGGGAGTTCCCTCCAGGCGGTGAGATACTTTGTATCTTGATAGTGGTGGCGGCTACAGGGGTCTACAGGAGGCAAAACTGCATAGAACTACACACACATAAGAACAGTGAAAACTGAATAAGGTCTCTCGTCTAGTTAACAGTACTGTACTAATGTCCATGTCCTGGTTTTGATACTGTCCTACAGTAATCTGAGATGTCACCATTGGGGGGAAAAAGGTACATGGGACTCTACATACTATTTTTGCCACTTCCTGTGAGCCTATAATTATTTCAAAATTTAAAAGTTTGTAAAGGGTTCTTATTAAGAAGAGATGTACAGTGAACTATTTAAGGGCAAAAAAGAACATGACATCTGGGCTTTTGCTCTTTGAAAAGGGGGAGAGGGACAGATGCAACAAGATTGCCAGATGTTGCTAACTGTTGCAGCGGAGTGACTGACGGGTAGAAATGCATTCTATCAATACTATGCACTCTACTTGTGTTAGAAATTTTCCATAATAAAAAGCTTTAGACTGTAGAACAGTAGAATTTTCCACCAAATTTGTAAAGAGATGGGCAGTCACTCAGGAAATTGTATCAGAGATTTACTGGTTATCTTGTAGAAATGCAATCAGAAAGATTTGTCAAACCTAACAACGGAGCTCAACACTTTTTTTTTTTTTTTTTTTTGCAGTACGCAGGCCTCTCACTGCCGCGGCCTCTCCCGTTGCGGAGCACAGGCTCCGGACGCGCAGGCTCAGTGGCCATGGCTCACGGGCCCAGCCGCTCCGCGGCACGTGGGATCTTCCCGGACCGGGGCACGAACCCGTGTCCCCTGCATCGGCAGGCGGACTCTCAACCACTGCACCACCAGGGAAGCCCAACACATCTTTCTTTTACCAAAAATAAAAGTTGCAATTCCCCATTTTTTCCTGTGACCACTGGTTACCAGAGAGATGCTTCCCAGGGATGTTTCAAAACCATCTTAAGGCATATTTAATATGTCCCTTCACAGGAAAGGCATGTTATCACAATGAATGAGAAAGGAACTGCTCTTCGAAAGAAACCTCAGTTAGGGCAGAGCTTTCTGGAAAAGTATATGTGAAAATGCTTCTCCTGTTGTCGGATTTTATCACCAAAAACAGTATGTCTGTAACTTACAAAAACGCTCATATCTGAGCTCCTAAAAGCCTACGTAACAGAATTTTCTAATCTGTTTAAAAATTTCCAAAGCATTTGAGTGGGTTTTGGACTCATGTGTTAAGAACTTTAAAATACCTTCCATTTAGTTCACAAGAACATCTGATTGGCATCAGGGAGGATGGAAATGTACTAGCCAAATTTCAACAAATCCTCTGCGTACACAGTGGATGGGATGGAAAAATGAGTAACCCGATTTAGAAAAAAAGCCAATGATGCATTTCCTCTGTGTGCAGCTACATGTCCTGGGCAGGGATCTTTTTCAGGGACGGCGGCCATTAAAACCAAGTATCTAAACAAACGGCTCTTTCCCAGAGCATCAGAGGACAGTTTCCAAAAATAAGTACATGAAGTCAAAAGGTTTTTGTACCACCAACAAAACTTTTTTTTTTTTAATTTTTAAAAATTATTACATCTTTAACTCATCCTTTGATTTCTGTTTTTGGTGTAGGTTTCATGATATACAAAGTATAACTAACGTAATACAAGTACAGAATAACTTCATCACTACCCATATATTGGGGGTGCATGCCCCCAAAGTTCTTCTACTCATAGGGATGTGTGAGTAGAGAAGGTCTAAAGAGTGGTGCTGTAAGCAGTGGAAAAAGCCGGTCGATGACATGGCTCTTAACTTTCTCTGCAATGTCTCTGCCTCTGCCCTCCCGCCGCCCTCAGTCCCAGGCTGAATCAGACCAAAAGCCCAGTCAAGGCCCAGTCCTGCCTCTCTCTCCCAGTGGCCCACCTACTGGCAAGGTGGCTCCACACCCAGGCCCTCACTCACCCGCCTCCCTTGCAATCCTAGGCTCTGAGTCGGGGAAACTGAGCTGGAATCTCAGCGCCACCACCCAGCCGGGACTGGATGTCTCCGAAGTTGTTTCCTGGGTGCATCGTGCTATAACCAGGACCCTTGGGCCAAATGAGCTTAGGAATTCAGAGCTTTCCAGACTTTAGGAAGGATTACGGTGCTGTATATGGTGCTTAGGCAGTAACACCCCCAGAGGGGTCTGGGCGGCACCCCAAAATCAAACACACAGTACTTCCACAGAGAAAGGTGAGATATTTTTAAAGACCCTAATTAGTCTCGCATCAATTCAGGTCAGATTTTTGCCACGAAATTAGCTTGCTGCAGACTTAGGAAGAACCTCTGGGATTTCGAGCGCTCTGGATTCCAGAAAGGTGGAGAAGGGACTTGGGCGTGGCCCATCCTCCAGAGCTCCGGGGAGGCTGATGCTCAGGGAAGCAGGAATCCAGTGTGGTTTATTTTTTCACTTATTTTCAAACATGACCCCATCCCGCCTCCTGACCTGAAATCCTTTGAGAACATGTGAGGCTCTGAAGGTGGGATGCAGTCCTGACTCCTCTGCAGAGCCCAGGGTCCTGCCAGCTGGGTCCCAGCCTCCCTCCCTAAGTGCTGGCAATACCGGGTCCCTCCACATGTAGCTCTGGCCCCTGTGCCAACGCACCCTCCCCTCTGCCCTGGTCCTCGTGGCGGGTGACAACTTTCACTCACAGGTCATCCTCAACGTCACGGCCTCACCGAGGGCCGGCCCCCTCACTCCCGCCCAGCCGCACCGTGCTCGCTCCGTGAGGTTTGTTCTGACAGTGTTCCCGTCTCCCCACACCTGAGTCAACGCTCTGTAGGCCCGGCACAGTGCCAGACACACAGCAGGGACCTGGAAGAGAAGAATCAATCAGATGACTGATGAATGTCCGGCATTAAGCCACGCGCTGCACGCTGCCGGCTCTCCGTCACTTGGTCCCCTCCCCACCATCCAGAGCTCAGCTAAGGACCTGGACGTTTGGCTGGAGGGAGGGATGGGCTGGGTGAGGGCAAAGGATGGAGGCTGAGTCACACCATCTCACACACATCTTCCATCGTGGAGAGCCACACCAACGAGGGCAAAGAACTTGTCCTACGTGCCTCCGTCAGGACACAGCCCAGTCCACCTGGTGCGAGCAACAGGAAGGTGAGAACCTGCCAAGGTAGACACATCTGTACCAGCTGGCGCGAGCTAGCAATGTCCTGCCAGCATAAGGAAGCTCCCAGTCAAACAGGCCTAGGAGTCTCCTGGCAGGAACACTGATCAAGGAACCTCTGAAGGGTGATCAGTCATCCGTCTTCTCCCCAACCAGCCTGCAAGCTTGTGGAGGTCAGAGGTCATGTCTTATGTGTAGCTCTGATCCCCGGCACCTACCTCAGAGCCTGGATATGGTTAGCACTCAACAGGCTTTGGCTGGATAAGGGGGCAACCGAATGAATGTTTGGGCTTTGCAGTTCCTTCCAACTCTAAAACTCCTTGACACCCTCCACCATCCTTGTACCAAGTCCCGGGAATGGCATGTTATCCTGCTCCCCCCTCACACCCCCAGATCTTTATTCCCACCTGCCTTTGTAGCTATCCCCTTCTACGGCCTATTACAGTTTGCACGTGGCATGTCTTCCCTGGTATTTACCATAATTGTGATTAGATTTGTTCCCTTAACATCCTGTAAGTGGGGCTCCATGAGGGCAGGGACCAAGTACTGTGATGAAAAAGTACTTGCTGAATGACTGCTTTGGGGATATGTTGACAGACACTCGGCCAGTGTCTGTGTACCCAGAGGGGTGTACCCAGAGGGGTGTACCCAGAGCAGGCCTGTGGCACTCTACAGTTGACAAAGCGCTCCTGACAGCCGTGTGGAGTAGGTTTTATTGCAGTCAGAACATCCTGGCAGGGGTATCAAGGTCCCCGGAGAGGGCCTTGGGGAGCACCAAGCCGCAAGGTCGGACAGAGTGCACCTTGTGGGTGCAGAAAGCCAGGCTTCAGGGGATCAAGGGAACAGGGTCGGGCAGACCCAGCTCCCAAGAAAAGGGAGGAGTTCCAGTTTATGAATGTCCTCTCCACCTCCTATTAGCTGCCAGAAGGGCACTTGAGAGCACAGGATGGGAGTACAGGGAAGTGAGGGGTCTCAGTAAAACTCAACCAGGCCCTGGCGAGGCCTGATGAACCAAGCCATGCCTTAGCAAACAGCTCGGAGTGATGCAAACGCTCACGTCCCCTAACACAAGCCCCACCCCGTCCTTCTCTGGGAGGGACGTCTCTGGCTGACTCCCTTTCTGAAGACACCCACCTTTTCCAGAAAAGCTACAGAGCTCTGTGTAGTCACTAGACTCAGACACCTGCCTTGGAATTTAGGTATATTCGGAGAATCTCACCACGTCACCCAGATTTTATTCGACCATTTCGCTTCATGCTTGGGAGACTCCTTGCTGTTTCGTGTCTCCCACGGATTTCCTGCCTGGAAGGCTGAATAATGGCCTCCCGAAGATGTGCACATCCTAAACCCCTGAACCTGTGACTATTTCACCTTAAATGGTCAAAGGGACCTTGCAGGTGTGATTAAGTAAAGGATCTTGAGATAAAGAGATTATCCCAGATTATCTGAGTAGGCCAGATATTATCACAAGGGTTCTTACAGGAGTGGGAAAGAGAGGCTCTGAAGCTGGAGGAAGGGCCCTGAGAGCCAAAGAATGCATGTGGCCTCTAGAAGCTGGAAAGGCAAGGAAACAGATTCTCCCCTTGAGCCTCCGGAAGGAACACGGCCCTGCCAGCACCTTGGTTTTAGGCCCATGAAATACATTTTAGACTTCTGGCCTCAAAACCAGAAGATAATAAGTTTGCATTTTAAGTCACTAAGTTTCCGGCAATTTGTTACCAGCAGCAGTAGGAAACTAATACACCCAGTTTACAGATGAGGAAACAGAGGCCTGGAGAGCTAAAGTCATTTGCCCACAGAATCCTGGTAAACGGCTCCTCACGCTGCCCGTGCCGTCCTATCAGGGGCCCAGATATCCAAGGGCTGTTGAAGAGCCGTGGGCTGTGGAGTCAGACACCTGGACTTGACTTCCAGCTCCGTCACTTACTCGCTCTGCGTCTGCAGGCAAGTTATACAACCTCTCCCTGCTGCAGCTTCCTCAGCGGTACAATGGGCTGCAGCCACACTGAGCTACGAGGGAGCTGCAGGGAAGAAACAAGTCACTATAAGGAAGCACTGCGAACAGGGCCCGGCCCCGAAACAAGTCACTATAAGGAAAGCACTGCGAACAGGCCCTGGCACCGTACGACGTTACCTGTGATGATTCACTCCCGTTTCAATCATTGCATCCTTCAGCCAGGCTGAGAGAGTACACTCCCAATGGTCTCTGAGACCCAGGCCAGTCCTGTCTCTGGTAGTTGGCTCTTTTTTTTAAATCTTCTGAGGTCAGAGTTTCATTCATCAGTTTCAGATCCAAAGCCTTTTGAGCTGCACCCATGAAGTGCTCGCTCGGGCAGTTGCTACACACCCACGGGCCAAACTGGGCTGGCAACACGCTCGCACGCACATCTCCAGAATACGGAATACGAACGAACGCAGCCTGGGAGGGGTTTCGGTTCTTTTATTTAAGATACACGGAGGAATCTCCACCTTCGCAGAGCTCACTAGCAGCACTTGACCTGAGCACGGTTAGTCTGAACTGGCCACTGCTCTCACTTCAGTTGCCTGGGGATGACGGGCCCTCCGGTCTCTGGGGGCTGTTTGTTCTGTGGACTTCTGGGTGGCTGTCTTTTGGGGGAGGCTGACCCACATCAGAGCAGGTCAGCAACCCACAGCCTGGCCCTTCTCCAGAGGAGATTAGAGGGAAAGCGTAGCCAAGGGCTGGGCGGTGCTGCCTGGTTAGCCTTTGGAAAAAGGATCACATGCCCTCACGAGGGGGCAGGGTCCCACCTCTCAGTTCCACGCCCCTTCGATCAACACGGACAAGCTGAGGCCATGCTAGTGGTTCCACATCTGTCCCTGTTCTCCTGGGGTCAAGTTCCCACGAATCTCTCAACAGGAAAGAAAAACCATCCAATCATGTATCTGTCCTTCACTTGGTGTTGGGGGCAGGGGGGGTAGGTGCAGAAATAAAAGAGAACAACAAAGTAATCCAAAATCCTTCAGCAAACACTTACTTAATTCAGCCTTGTAATTAAGTCTTTTTTTTTTTTTCCAACACATACCAGGCCAAATTTTGATCTTTACAGTTTTCTCTCAAACTGAGAACGGATGGGCCAGTGCTCGGTCTCTCTAGCTAGACTCTGTGTCCCTCTAATGAGACCACCTTTTCATCCAGCTAAACCCCACCCAGCCCTAAGCAAACGGGTCCCCTTTGGATGCGGAACCCTCAACAGTCCCGCTAGCCCTTGGGTGCAGGCTGTCTAAACTGAGATCCCTGAACCTGCCCTGACCCCTGGGACCCCTTTGGTAAGAAGCCCAGCTCCAAGGGCAGAAATAGAGACACAGACGTAGAGAACAAACGTATGGACACCAAGGAGGGAAGTGGCGGGGTGGTGGGGGTGGTGGGATGAATTGGGAGATTGGGATTGACATGTATACACTGATGCGTATAAAATGGATAACTAATAAGAACCTGCTGTATAAAAACATAAAGAAAATAAAACTCAAAAAAAGCAGCCCAGCTCCAGCCCAGTGAGAAATCCTAGTCTGAACTTCATCCATGCCCACGTGTACTAAGTTGGGCAAGTCAGCGTTCCACCCCAGGTGCACACCCCACAGGAGTCCATGTGCGCCACACAGACAAGAACAAGAAACTTCACTGCAGGCCTGTTTATAACAGAAAAAGCCTGGACACAACCCAAATGCCTATCCTCAGAATGAACAGTGACGGCTGAACCTTGAACAACAATGGGTCAGGGGCGCCGGCCCTCAAACATCCACGTATAACTTACAGTCAGCCCTTTGTATCCGTGGTTCCACACCCTCGGATTCAACCAACCGCGGATCACGTAGCACGGTATGTATTTATTGAAAAAAAGCCACGTATAAGTGGACCCACACAGTTCAAAGCCATGCTGGTCAAGGGTCAACTGTATATTTAAACAGCGTGAACTTCCGTGGCACAGGGAGCAAGGACTGCTCTACACAACCTGGGTGACTCACTACAGGTTTTCCCGTATGAGACTCTATTTGCAAAAAGGTCAAAAACAGTCAGTAGTGACGAGGTGTGAACAGTGGTTACCTCAGAGGTTCATGACCTGGATGGAGGAGGCCCCAGGGAGCCCCCAGGGAGAGGTTGGGAATGTTCCACAGCTTGATCTGGACAGTGGTTTACACGGGTATTTACAGAGGTAAAAATCCATCGCACTGTACGTCTAGTTGTATACTTTATTGGAGTAGGTTAATAAACATACACTTTCAAGCACCTTCTATGTGCTAAGTCCAAAGGGTATCTCCGGCAAGACTCTAACTGCTTAAGAGCTTACAGTCCAGTGGGGAAGAAAATACACTCAAATAACAATATAAGATTGCCCGTGGCCAGTGGGGCAGTTAATAAGAGTGGGCCAAGGGATCAGTATTACTCATGAGTCAGGGGAAGTAGTAGAATAAGCTGATCAAATGCAGGCGTTTTGGAGGCAGCCAGACCTGTGTCCAAATCTTATTTCTAACTGTGTGACCTGGACGAGATGTTTGCTCTGCTTCTTCATGCTACGGGGGAACCACAGTTGAACCACAGCACTTCATGGGTCCTTGTGAGGATGAGGGAAAGAATGTACACAAAGCCCTGGGGCATAAGACTTGTTATTCCTGTTGCAGGGGGGGCCTGCCCTGTGCCAGGCACCACCGTTCACAGATGTGAAACGGGCCCCGCCCCCCATGGCTCCTGATCCCACCACGAAGAGAGCAGCCACCATTCACCCACTCGGCAAACATCTAACAAAACAGGGGCTGTGATGTGGACTTTGCCCTAAAGGAGCCCACAGCCCAGTGGGGAATCAAGACACCTAGGACACAATGTAAAAGGCGTAAGTGCCAATGGAGAGGAACAGATAAAGAAGCAGGGGAGGTCTGAGCTGGGCCTTGAGAGGCAGAGAGGAGTTGGGCACGTGGAGACTGCTAGAGAGGGAAAGGCAAGCAGGCAGAGGGAACAGGATGAGCAAAGGCACGGAGGCGGGAAGGCGAGGAGGCACGTGGAGAGAAGAGCGACCAGTCAAGGGTGGCTCAACAACAGGGGACCCAGTAAACAGGGCCTGGGACAGGGTCTTTATGTGTCAGTGGGGAAGCCCCTGAAGGTTTCAGGGGAAATAAGCATATCAGAGCAGGGATTTAAATGACCAGCCAGACAACAGGGAGGCGGTTACATTTCTCCAGGGCTGGGGCCATGGGTCAGATTTCCCGAGATACACCTGGTCCCCTTCCTGAGACCCAAGCTTGCATTCTTGATTAGCTGATGGTCAGGGGCCTGAATGAGGATGGCTCGTCCTTGAGGGGGTAGCCTTGATCTTCCTGCACTGGGCAAGAGGGTGAGGATACATTTCTTATGGTTCTTGTTTATTTAATTGTATTCAGTTTAACTTTTTGAAAAAGTCACATATTCACATGAATCGGCACTCAAAGCGTACGAAGGGTCTCCAGTGAACAGTCTCCCGGCACCAGCCACCACCCCAGAGACAGTGCAGTCACCAACTTCGTGTGAATCCCCAGAGACCCTGAGCACATACATAAGCAAATGCACTTTCTATTTCCCTTCACTTTCACGCAGATGGAAGCACACCAGACACACGTCCTGTACCCGCTACCTTCACAGCAATCTATCTTGGTGACTGTTCTGTACCCGTGCATGGAGTCTCCATCTTATTTTTTATGGCTGCACAGTAGTCCATGGTTTGGATGGACCATAATTTGTCCCTGGCCCCTGCTGATGGACTTTCAGGTTGCTTCCAACCTTTTGCTATTAAAAATGAGGCAGCCATGACTAACCTTGCACACGTGGTAACTCATCTGTAGGATAAATTCCTAGAAGTGCAACTGCTGGGTGAAAGCCTTCAAGGATCTGTAATTTTGAAAATGTTGCTAGAGAGGCAGGATACATCTTAATTGCTCATCCAAAAAGAAGCCTAATTATTGGGGAAAATACTGACAACATGTAGTTCCAAGGATGCCCAGATGAAGACACAGTAGACACAGAGAGAGCACTAGGTCGGGAGATGGCTCTGGACCCAAATCAGCCCCAACTCGCCCTGGACCAGCGTCCTGGTCCATGGACTCACATTTCCTCACCTGTGAGTGAAGGGCCAGACCCGCTCAGCCCCTCGGCCATCCCCATAACGGACAGGCTCTGGTGCCCTGGTCCCAGGTCAGGGGGAAGTGTGGGAGATGACTGGAGTCACCACGACACCCGACCCTAATTGGTCTCCCTGGGCAAAGGTGCCATGGGAAGAGCAGGCAGGCCACGGAGCGTGCACCAGAAGCAGGTCTGGAGGGGACAGGTGGGAGTGCAGAGCCCGAGACGGCGGGGTGCTTCCAGTCTAGCTATCCTGAACGAGTGACAAGCACCTCTGGCCACTTCCCATGCGTGAGCTGTAGGGACACCACAGCCATGCGAGACACACTCAGGCTCCACGACATTTACTGCTGTGTCCATCACGGACCTGTTACGTAACAGCCACGGCCACCTAAACCTCACTCATCAAGCGGTGGCTGGCAGAGGATGGAGGAGGGCCTCTGGACACCTAGTGTCCTCCCTGTGAGTGAGGACAGCTGGGTAAATGCAGCGGGTAGGGCAGGGCTTCCTCCCACCCTCACGAATCTGGCTCAACTACTGAGAACTGCAAATGGAAGAAATGGTCTTCCGCCCCCAACCAAGCAGGAGACACCTCTTGGCAAAGCAAAGCCAGCATTTGAGAGGCAGAACCCTCGCCAGCCTTCCCGTTTCCCAGCCCGTGCTCTGCTCCAACAGACTGGACAGCCAGGAACGCCTGTAAATCGAATCATATTTAAATGCACCAAGGTTATATCGCCATTAACGTTTTTCTAACCACTGCCCAGGGCATCAAGCTTTCTTTGTAAAGCAAGTATGTACTGTTTTGCTAAATCTAGATTTTCATACGCCCTATTTGTTTAAAACCTACTGACAAACATGTAGAGATGTACTTCTCTTCCGGGAGGTGAGGCCTTGACGCCAACTGCTCTGGGAGAGCTCCCTCCCTCCACTCCTCTGCTCACCTGCCTGTACCTGTGCTCCAGGTGGTCCTGCTACCTGGAAAGCCCTCCCCTGCTTCTCCACCTGCCCACCTCCACTGTCCATCAGAGCCCCCAGCTCAACTGCCCTTCCCCCAGGGAGCCTGGGCCCCCCGCCCACCGGCAGGCAGAGCAGACTGCTGTCTCCTGGGGCCCCCAAAGCTTCGACCGGATCCTCTATGAACGCTCTTTCCAAGTCTAAGCAGCAGTTCCACCTGCTGGCCTTCCCAGTGGGAATGCAGGCTCTCTGGGGGCCACGGCTGTGCTGAAGGGGTCACTCAGAGGAGCAAGGGCACGCAGGATTCGAAATCAAAAACCTGGGTGCTTCCTTCCACAGGATCTTAGGCAAATTCACCCCTCTGAGCCTCAGTCTATCCGTCTACCAAGTAGGCACAATAATTCCAAGGGGCCAGGGCCATTGGGAGGATAAAATGAGATGATATATGTGAAAAGCAATTTGCAAACTGCAAAGCCCTACACCAATTCCAGTGAGGATTAGTAATATTAGTACTAATCGCAGCAAGATCTTTTTTGACCCACCTCCTAGAGTAATGAGAACAAAAACAAAAATAAACAAATGGGACCTAATGAAACTTAAAAGCTTCTGCACACCAAAAGAAACCATAAACAAGATGAAAAGACAACCCTCAGAATGGGAGAAAATATTTGCAAACGAAGCAACTGACAAAGGATTAATCTCCAAAATATACAAACGGCTCATGCAGCTCAATACCAAAAAAAACCAAACAACCCAATCAAAAAATGGGCAAAAGACGTAGACATTTCTCTAAAGAAGACATACAGATGGCCAACAAACACATGAAAAAATGCTCAACATCACTAATTATTAGAGAAATGCAAATCAAACCTACAATGAGATATCACCTCACACCGGTCAGAATGGCCACCATCACAAAATCTACAAACAATAAATGCTAGAGAGAGTGTGGAGAAAAGGGAACCCTCATACATTGTTGGTGGGAATGTAAACTGATACAGCCTCTATGGAGAACAGTACAGAGGTTTCTTAAAAACCTAAAAATAGAACTAACATGTGACCCAGCAATCCCACTACTGGGCATATATCCAGAGAAAACCATAATTCAAAACGACATATGCACCCCAATGTTCACTGCAGCACTATTTACAATAGCCAGGACATGGAAGCAACCTAAATGTCCATCAACAGAGGAATGGATAAAGAAGATGTGGTACATATACAATGGAATCTTACTCAGCCATAAAAAGGAACGAAATTGGGTCATTTGTAGAGACGTGGATGGACGGAGAGACTGTCATACAGAGTGAAGTAAGTCAGAAAGAGAAAAACAAATATCAAATATTAATGCATATACGTGGAATCTGAAAAAACTGGTACAGATAATCTTACTTACAAAGCAGAGGACTTCCCTGGTGGCACAGTGGTTAAGAATCCGTTTGCCAATGCAGGGAACACGGGTTCAACCCCTGGTTCGGGAAGATCCCACATGCCGCAGAGCAACTAAGCCTGTGGGCCACAACTACTGAGCCTGTGCTCTAGAGCCCATGCACCACAACTACTGAGCCCACGCGTCTAGAGCCCGGGCTCCACAACAAGAGAAGCCACCGCAATAAGAAGCCCGCATACTGCAAGGAAGAGTAGCCCCCGCTCGCCGCAACTAGAGAAAGCCCATGTGCAGTAACAAAGACCCAACACAGCCAAAAATAAATAAATTTTAAAATAAATAAATAAAAAGCAGAAATAGAGACACAGATGTAGAGAACAAATGTATGGATACCAAGGGGGAAGGGGTGGGGTGGAGTGGGATGAATTGGGAGATTAGGATTGACGTATATACACTATTGATGCTATGTATAAAATAGATAACTAATGAGAACCTACTGTATAGCACAGGAAACTCTACTCAATGCTCTGTGGTGACCTAAATGGGAAGGAAATCCAAAAAAGAGGGGATATATGTATATGTATGGCTGATTCACTTTGCTGTACAGTAGAAACTAACACAACATTGTAAAGCGACTATACTCCAATAAAAATTTTTAAAAACTAGATTAAAAACAAGAAAAAAAAGAGTAACATTAGTACTAAATAGTATGTTAACATTAATTAATATTAATTTCCTCACACACATCCGTTCACCAACACCTATCGTTGTGCCTGCAGGCACCCGAAATGACTGCTGGTGGAATCCCAGGTTCTCTGTTCATTCCAGACAGAACAAAAACCACGGCTGCTAGAGATGGAGACCAGCAGCCTCTGCCAGTGGCTACAGCAGCAGCAGCTGTGGGGTTAGTTATTTTTCCCCTGGAGCTTTCCTGTAAGAGATAACCCAGAGGGCTTTGGGAAACAGCCCCACCCAGCAGAGTGGAGGTGTTCAGCCACCTGCCAACAGGACCGGGCCTCCCTGCGTGCAGGCTGCCCACAGGGGTTGTAGCAGGAGAAAAATAAAGGCACCAAACTCCACACACTTCTCCCAGGGTGGGGAGGCTGTCTTATCTGAAAATCACTTTCTGGGCGGCAGATGTAGTAACTTCCAGAGGTCTCATTCCACCCGCTTCGTTGAGGTGAGGGCTGGGGACAGCCATCCTGGGACCACCCATGGCCTGAAGCTACAGGGTCCTCAGATCGTGGCTCCCAAACAAGGATACTGAAGTCTTCAGGGGGATCACAAAACAGACTGCAGGTTGGAAAATAAGACAGACACACACACACACACACACACACACACACACGCACGCACGCACCCCTTCTCTATCCATCTTCACTTGACGGTGAAGACCGGCTCTCCCTCCAAGACAGAAACCAGGCCCTCCTCTTGTGGGCGGGGTGGATTTCAAGGTTTTCTAATCTGGGACCTCATCTGAGTGAGCCCTGTGGCAGCCAGGAGGTGGGCAGAGGAGGATAAATAACCCCACTGGAGGGCAAGTGAGTGGCCCAAGGTCATCACCAGGTTCTCTGACTCTGTGCAGTGCCCCACCTGCTCCTCACATCATCGTGCCATCCAGCAAGAAGGGTGGAGACCTCGTCTTTCCTACAGACCTTGAAATAAAGCACCAAGGGGCTCTGTTTTAGAACTTCTCTGATTCTTTCATATCTACGGCTAACTTTCATGTCATGGGTAAACGCTTGCAACTCGGTGTTATGTGAACAATGAGCTAATGCAGGAATGATGCCTAGAAGGAAAATATGCCCACTCTTCAACAGTGATTATTTCTTGGTTATTAGAAATTTGGGTTCCAAATTTACTATAATTTGGAAATTTGGGTTCCAAATTTACTATAATCAACAAGTACTATTTTCAAAAGCAGAGGACCCCATTGTTTTTCACAGGCTGAAACACTGCAAACCTTCCATGAAATACTCATTTTGTTGTGTGTGACTTTTTAAAAACATGGTAGAACTGGAAGTGATTAGTAGGTTAGGAACAAAAGTTTTCTGGGTGGGATCTTCCCTCTCTGGTTTCCGCCCCAGAGGAGAAGGAAAAGGAGGTGACTGTGGGGCTTCCTGCCTCTCAGCCCAGGCCTGAGACCTCCAGACCATTGGACGGAGCCTGTCCTTGAACACACCCAAGGCTGTTTAATGTACCTGTCAGCTCCTGGTATAACTCAGTTCTAATAAACAATCCTGTTTGGACCTATCACTTCTCAAGAATAATTCCAGCTTTATCCTGTGTGGCAATGATACTAACCCATCCAACTGTTGGTTTGTTAGTCAAAGCGATTTCAGCACCTACTCTGTGCAAGGCGTCGTGCCAGACACTGAGCCACCATTAATCCAAGACGGGAAAAACAACCAACCAGACCGAGGCCCCATGTCATCCTTCTAAGTTCTGCCCAAGCATAGGGTTTCAGATGCACTAAAACAGCAGCAAACAGGAATGTGAACAAACGCAGCCTACTTCCAGCACCGCCCCTCCCAGGACTTGGACAAAGCAGGGGCCTAGCACGAGTCCCTGATGAGAACACTGGCAGCTTAGCTGCACTGCATTAAGGTACCTGCACCACATGCCACCCGGCAGAGGTAGACAAAATGGGCAGGAAACGGGAGACAATCCGAAACTGGGGGACCTTCCAAATCTTCTCTCCAGGGCCCCTCACGCTTTACTTCTTCCCCTTCCTGTCCTCTTTGAGGCCAAGAAGATCACATTCAATTAACATTTACTGAGGGCCTACTACGTGCTGAGCCCCAATGCCAAACAATTTTGCAGACAAAGAACTCAGACCTTTGCTTTGCACGTGCTGTTCCCTCTGCCTGGAACCTGCTTCCTTATACATGGTGACGGCGTAAATGTCACCTGGTCAGAGAGGTGCCTGCCCAGGCGGGAATGCCTCAGTGTTCCCTCAGAGCACCTATGACAACTGGAACGGCTCTCCCCAGCTGGACTCAGCTCCCTGCACGGGCATACAGGCGTGCAACACCTCTTTCTTGAATAAATTAAACAGCCTGTAAGGTAACAATAAAAGCCAGTGTTTACTGAGCACGTACCACGTACAGCCAGATGCTGTGCTGAGCTCCGCGCAGACATCAGAGCGTCACAGCCATATCACGGCTCCACTATTATTACTCCTCTTTTACAAATGAAGGAAGTTGCATCATCTCCCGCTATTCTTTAAGAATGGGAATCAGAACCTGGTAAGCAACTTGTCCAAGGCCACGGAGCTAACAAGAGAGCCACAGCTCCCAATTCTTCCTCGAGAAGGCTCAGCTTACCTCCCTCTCTCCCCGGTGCCCAAAGGGGTGCTTCTTTCTCCTATGTTCCCAGTGACCATTTTTGTCCCCTTCCTGAATTCTCCGCCTCCTCTCCCCAGGCACCCAATTCAGAAGTTTTCCTTGATTCCTCCCCTCACGTCCTACACCCATGGGCTCCCAGAGCCAAAGCTGTGCTTCAGCAGACATCCTGTGCGAAGACCCCTAGTCTTTCAGCCCTGGAGGGAGGGACAAACTGGGGCGCTCAGCTGGCCGCTCAACACCCAGCAAAGCAGGCGGGGAGGGCAGGCATCCCCTCAGTGAACCCACACATCCCCACCCCCCTTTGCCTGTATTTATAGCACTGATGAGCATGGGGGCATGGAGGATGGAAGATGGGGGAAAAGGAGCGGCCCACCCTGTCCACAGCCACAGTGTGAGAGGTCAGCAAGGACCTGCCAGACCCGGGAGGGCCAGGAAGAACCCGGTTCCAGTTCAGGGGGCCACCCTTCCACCAGCCACGGAGGCCAGGATAGAGCCACCATTACAGCAGTGAGCTCCAGAGGCCTGTCCTGAGTCACACAGGGCTGTCGGGACCAGAAGCTGCTGGAAGAATAGAAGCGAAAGGCAGCAGGGACCGAAAAGGATGCCAGTGACCCGAGGGAAAGCAAAGGAGGGAAAGGCCCAGTCTCCTTGGAGTTACCTGCAGGAACGAAGGAAGAAGGAGCCGCGGGCACACTGTCCCGGAACACGTGGCTGAGGCTGTCGCTTCCTTTTGGAAAACTTCAGGGCTCCCTGGTGACCACACCGGGGTCAAGCTCAAACTCCTCAGTGGGGCCTTCAAAGGTCTTCACGCCCTGGGCCCACCATAGCCATGTCTGGGCGAGGTATTTCAGGCCTCCGCACCTCTGCGCAGGGGGGCTTCCTCTGCCTAGAATGCCCTCTCCCTCCACAGGCAGAGCACTCCCCGTCGTCCTTCAAGGTGCAGGAGGTTTCGCTTCTACGATGATGTCGGGCACACCCCAGGGTTAGTGGGGGAAGAGCGTGGGCTCCAAGGTCAGCTCCACGGCCCAGCACGGCTTTACCCTCCTAGGCTGCCTCCTCTGCAAAACGTGAAGGTAACTGTTCCCACCTCACTGTGGTGGGAGGATGAAACTCAGTCGGTCATGAAAGCTCTTTGAACTGTGCCTGGCACACGGTAAGTGCTTAAAGAAAGGCTGTTGTTCCTACTGTCCTCCGGCCCCACTAGGGCCCTCTGTTTCCACCACAAGCAGAGCACTCTCTGTCGCATATCTGTTACACGGTGGACAGCCTCAGCCAACCACAGCCTCTTAAAAGACACAACCCACGACTCAGCACGGTGCTGGGCACACAGTAGGTCTTCAGCAAGTGCTCAGTGCCTGTGAAGGTCCAGTGGTAGACCCCCCCCAGAGTTCTCCCAGGGCCCGGCAGCTGGCCTTCCACAACTCACACACCAAATCCCCAGTCTCAAGGCCCAGCAGAGTGAGAAGGGTATTCACAGTTACTTGGTTTCAAAACAATAAAGGACCGTACTTTGCCTTCCCACTCCAGGGAATTCACAGGGAGAAATGAGCACAGGAGGGACTGGAAATAGCATGGAGCCCCTCTTGGGGAAGAGAGCTCGGCCGGCCCGCCAGAAACCAGGAGCAAAACCTCAAAGGCAGAGGAGGAGAAAACAGCCTCCAGACAGAAGCCCGAGCTCCACAGAACTCGGCCAACACCAGTGAACTAGGACAAGATCACCTGCACCCATTCTGCCCTGAAGCTCTTCTTCCCACCCACTTGGAGGCCTTTAGAAGGGGTTCCTGGGGTAACCCACTACCACATGGGAGCAACTTCAAACACATCCAGGATCCCAGAGGCTGCACAAAGGAGCCAGGTTGCCTGTGGCCAATTCTTGGGGGGAATTGATGGTGACTTCTCCACGCACACTGGCTATGGGGGCCTTGTGATTGGGGTCACTGTCTACGTCCATCTCCCCAGCAGACTGGAAGCCCTTAGAGGCCAGGCACCAGGTCCCATTCATCTTTAGACCCCTGTGCCCCTAGCATAGTACCTGGCATGGAGTAGATGCTCAGTAAGTTACAAGGCAGCACACCTGGCAGCAAGAGAGGTCCTGGTTCATGGATGACTCCATCCAGGCCTGCCACATACATGGACAAGGAGTCATGTGCTCCCTCTGGGTCTCAGTTTCCTCTTTTGTAAAGAGGGATAACAAACAGTTCTGTACACGCACAGCCTCTGAGAGAATTAAGTGGGGAAATATACGTGGAAAGCACCAAAGCATCAGAGCAATGCTAGTCAGCCTTCCAGTTTCAGCTCAGCTCCCCTCGCCCCCTCCACCCCATGTTGGAACCTTTTCTGCTGGCCACGTTTCCCCTCCCCCAGCACTGAACCCACTCTGCATCCCCTCTATTGTTTTATATTTTTCACATTATTGTGACTACTTGATTCTAAGTTTGATTCCCCGACCGACCTGAGAGGTCCTGGATCCCAGGGGCATCATGTGTTTCTGTTCAAAGCCTAATAAAATGGGCACACAGACCTGACCGCTGGGGCCTTCCCACCCACGGTCCCAGCTCTGATACACACGGCACCCTCCAGCAAGATGTCCCGATGTGCAGAGCCTAGGGGGCCCACCAAGCACGCTGGAAAGGAAGGGAGATGGGAAGGGACGCTGCACACACAAGCTGTGCGGGAGTCACACCTCTGAGACCTGCGCCGCCTTTGCAGGTGCGTGAGCTTATTTGCCTGGCTGCCTCCACAGCACAAGGGCCTCCAGGGCACAGATTGCTGCTTCTTTCCTTACATAAAGCACCCAGCAGTCAAATAAATAATACATGACCTTCTCCTCACACGCAGGTATCAGACGTGCAAACACCTGCTTTGCCCCACAGTGCCCTGGGTGTGGGTGTGTGCGTGTGTGTGGGTGTGTAATGTCTGGCCTTGCACAACCCCAGAGGGGATACGGGTTGGGAACAGATACTCACGCCCACCTCTCAACCCCATCTCCTTGCCTTGGCCTAGAGTCAACTAGCACTAGACCCAAGCAGTGTGCCCAGAGAAGAAATGTCTGGGACGGATGCACACACCCTAAACCAGTCTCTGTGTTCCTTTTCCAAGCACATATCCTTGGAGCCCCAGGTTCCTGCCGGTGCCCCTCCAAACTGCTGACCTGTATGCAACGCGTGTACACCTTCATGCACGCATCCCTAGAGGCCTCGCCAGGCTAGCCACCAGCCCAGATCACAGCTACCCGCACAGGGCAAGGCCGACTCCCCCACTCACTAGGCTGTGCCAGGCGCCAGCACACCCACCGGGCGCACACCATCCCACTTGCAAAGGGCCTGTCCATCCGCTTCCCCTCTCTCCCGGCCACCCCCACGGGTAGGTCCGATTACACTCCAGGCGCGGGCCCCGCCACGCTGGCGAGGAGGGGGCAGCGCACACCCACGGGCGGCCCGCGACCTCGCAAGGTGGGGAGAGAGCGCAGGGCGAGACGGGCGGGGCCGCAGACGCCCCCTCCCTCCCCGCCAGGCCGGCCACCTTAGTCCGCTCCCCGCCCGGGGACCCGCGGCCAATGCGACCCGCGGGGCGCCCCCCGAGCGGGCCTCTCCAGAACGGGGCAGCCCCGCCGCCCCCGGAAGCCCTCGGCCGACCCCCTCGGGGCCTCCAGCTCAGGGCCGGTGGGGAGGGTACCTCAGGAGCCCATGGCGGCGCGTGTGCGGGCGACGCGCGGCAGCCGGACTGTGAGAGCGAGGCAGGCTGACGGCACCGCAGCGCTAGTATCTCGCCGCCGTCGGCTCGTCCCGGGCCCAGCAGAGTGCCGCCGCGGCGCGCCTGCGCACCGAGCGCGCCGCCGGAGAGGGCGGGGCAGCGAGCGCGAGGTTGAGATCACCCTCCCGGCCTTAAAGGAGCCGCCGTCCCAAACCCCAGGTGGTGGGAGCGATCCCGCTCTCCTCCAGCCGATCGTAAACCAGTCATGAGTCGCCTCCCCAACCTCCATCCCACTCCGATCCCTGCCCACCAGTGAGCTTCTTGGGGGTGCAGGGACAGAGTCTTGGGCTCCAAGCTCTGTCCCTGGCACTCGCTGGCTGCATGGAGCTTCACCTCTTTTCCTCCATTTGGGCCTGTTTGAAGATGAAACAATATCTAACGGCTATTTGTCGAGTGAAGGATGCATGTGGAATTGTGGAATGAATGCATACTGAGGTGCTGTGTGCAATAACGCGAAATGAAATTGCAAAACAGAGAAAGAGGTTTTTCTTCCCACTCCACCTAGACCTAGCAGCGCTTCCTTCCTGCCCCACCGAGCTCTAGGTGGCCTAACTAGCAAATTTCTTCAGATATCATTCAAACCGCCTAGCCCATTTCTGTTTGCCAGGTTCACACCCAACTCAGTTTAACTAAAAAACATAAAATCCAATCAAGTTCCGGCTTTGGTGTGTTCGAGATCCCCAAATGTATTTCTATCCCCAGCCCAGGCTCCTCCCGTGAACTGTGTACTCACCATCTCATACGTGAGGTTCCAATAGGATCTCAAAGTCAACATGCCCACGACAGAACCATTTCCTCTCAAACGCAGAGACCTGCACTGTCACAGCCTCCCCACCAGAACGGTTAGCAGCTCCATCCTTCCAGCCCCCAGCCTAGAACTCCTGGAATCATCCTTGAATCCCTCCTCTCACCCCTTTACCCACTGGAGCAGGAAATTATGTTGGCTGTACCTGCAAAATATATCTAGACTCTGACCTCTTCCACCCCATCTCTACTGCCACCACCCCGTCCACATTCTGTCCAGGATTATTGCAATATTCTTGTTATAGACTGAATGTTTTTATCCCCTCAAAATTCATATGCTGAAATCCTAACCCCCAATGTGATAGTATTAGGAGCTGGGGCCTTGGGAGGTGATTAGGTCATATGGGTGGAGCCTTCATGAATGGTATTAATGCCCTTAAAAAAGAGACCCCAGAGAACTTTCTAGCCTTCTTTCTGCCATGTGAGAATACGGTAAGAAGTTAGCAGTCTATAATCCAGAAGAGGGCCCTCACCAGAATCTATCACGCTAGCAGGTACCCTGATCTCGGACTTCCAGCCTCCAGAACTATGAGAAATAAATGTCTGTTGTCGATAAGCCACCCAATCTATGGTAATTTGTTATAGCAGCCCAAGTTGATCAGGGTTATTGCAACATTTTCCTAACCTGTTTCCCTTTTTCCAGCCCTGCCCCGTGTCCCAGTCTACTTCATTGCAGGAGCCAGAGGGATTCTTTTAAAACCTAAGTCAGAACACCGCACTTCTTTGCCCAAAGCCTGCCGTTGGCTGTGCATTTCACTCTGAATAAAAGCCAAAGTCCTTACAAATCCCTGCAGAGCTTTGCTTCATCTAACATTCCATCCACCCAGCAGTGTCCAACCTCATCTCCTCCTCTTGCTTCCCTCCACACTGACCCCTTGCTGTTCCTAGAACAAATGAAGCACACTTGACCTCAAATCCTTGGCACTGGCTGTTCCCTCTGCTGGGATTGCTGTTCCCTCAGACACCTGAATGCCCCCTCCTTCACTTTCTTCAAGGGGTTGCTCACGTGTTCCCCACTCAGTAAGGCCTGCCCTAACCACCCTAGTAAACTTGCCAAACCCCTTACATGCAGTCCCGATTCCCCCTTTCCATGGTCTAGTTTTTCCCACATCACTTAATTTCTATCGTGACACAGTTTGCCTGTTTTACTGTTTGTCTTCCACCAGTAAAACGTAAGCGCTACAAGGACAAAGATTTTTGTCCTTTTTGTGTCCTGATCTAATCCCAGTACTTAGTACAAGTGTTGGTATAGAGAACATGCTTCAAAACGTTCTGTAGCATGAAGAGCCCTCTAGGAAAAGTCCTTCCCAGCCCCCAGGTAGGAAGTTGCTCAGGGCTTTCCAGCACACAAACAAGGCTTATCATCAATTGCATCATCATCATTTGTTCATGACTTCCCAGCTCTTCCTCCCTGCACATGAACCACCACCACCACCACCACCACCACCACCACCACCACCACCACCCCCAGCCCAGGGCAAAGTCCTTGTCTTAATTACCACCATATCTTATGCTTAGCATAGAAACCGGACACGATTTGACATCCAGAGTGGTCAGGCCAAACCACACCCTGACTCAAGTTTTAGCCCCTGTTCATTAAGGGCGCTCTGAGTCTCAGTTTACAGAGGCCCTAGGCTGACAGGGGCAGGGGCAGGTGGTGGGTATTTTTAGGCTTGGGTTGCCAGAAAGGGGCTCAAAGACAGAAAGTCACCTGGCCTGAGTGACATGGCAGGTCAGCAGCAGGTGGCACTGTGAGCCCTAGTTTGTTGCTCCCTGGCTTTCCTCATCCTCTCCCCAGGCTGTCTAATTTAGAAGTAAAAATTTACCCCTCTGTCACCATCCCACTCCGTGCAAATGCCCATTCACCCTGGCTCAAAGATGCCACTCAGTTCGGCCCCTCTCCCTTCCATGCTGGGGCCACTGTCCTGGTTCAGGTCCCCTTATTTCTGGACAATTATAACAGTTCCCCAACCCACTAGTCACCTTTACCCCTGCTCACTGGCTACTGAAGGAGCCTTTCTCCACCTCCAGCAACCAACTACTCTTCCTTCAAAGGCCAAATCCAATGTCATCTTTTGGTTCTTTCTTGATTCTCACCTCCCTCACTCTCCTCTCCTCCATTCTGGTCTAATTAGTTTCTCCCCAACAAAAAAATCGCAAATAAGCTGAAATTCATCAAAGAATAGTTAAGTAAATTATGGTAGATCCATACAATGGTATATTGTGTAGATACTGAAACAGCCACTTTACACATTTCAAATAATAAGGGGAAATGATTAGGAATAATACTGACTGGAAAAGGTAGTAATAACTTTGCATGATAGCCTGATCTGAACTGTTTACTTCTTTTTTTTTTTTTTGCGGTACGCAGGCCTCTCACTGTTGTGGCCTCTCCCATTGCGGAGCACAGGCTCCGGACAGGCAGGCTCAGCGGCCATGGCTCACGGGCCCAGCTGCTCCGCGGCATGTGGGATCTTCCCAGACCAGGGCATGAACCCGCGTCCCCTGCATCGGCAGGCGGACTCTCAACCACTGCGCCATCAGGGAAGCCCACTGAACTGTTTAAAAAAAACCTTTTTTTTTTTAGGCTTAGAAGAAAGATTGGAAGGAAATATAACAAAATGTTAACAGTGGGTTCTCCTAAGTGGCAGAATTATGAATATTGGTTACCTTCTCTCTCTCTCTCCCTTATTTAATTTTTGTTTCTCTGTATTTTCCAAAATGTTTGCAAAAAGCATGCAATCTCTTCAAAATAAGAAAAAAGTTATTTAAAGAAATGGTCTGGGACTTCCCTGGTGGCACAGTGGTTAAGAATCTGCCCGCCAATGAAGGGGACACAGGTTCAATCCCTGGTCCGGGAAGAACCCACATGCCACGGAGCAACTGAGTCCGTACGCCACAACTACTGAGCCTGCGCTCTAGAGCCTGTGTGCCACAACTACTGAAGCCCGCACACCTAGAGCGCATGCTCCGCAACAAGAGAAGCCACCACACCGCAAGGAAGAGTAGCCACAGCCTACCGAAACTAGAGAAAGCCCGTGCGCAGCAACGAAGCCCCAACACAGCCAGAAATAAATTTATAAAAAAAAAAAAGAAGAAATGGTGTGTTGTTCCCTTCTGTTTTCTTCTCTCTGTGCATCATAATTCATCTGAATTCATCTGTCTCCCCCACCAGACTAAGGGCCTCTCAAGGGTAATAGGGATCAAGTTGGATTATCTCTGCATCCAAAATCCACTCCTAGCATCTGTAGGGGAGTGCAGAGGAAAGAGCCAGGGCCTGAGCGGTGCTGGTGAAACCGTGCACCTCAGATTCGGACTTGAACTCACGTGGCTGGGACTCGAACCTGGCCAAAACCCAGTTTTCCAACTGAGATAACACACCTGGTTTCTCGACTTTATGAAGCTCAGGTTCTTGATGTCTCATGGCAGAAAGAATTCAGTGAGAGATAAAGTGATAGGTAAGAAGTGGATTTATTTAGAGAGAAACACACTCCACAGGGTGTGGGCCATCTCAGAACGTGAGAAAGGCACCAGGGTATGGAGTTGTCAATTTTTATGGGGGTGGGTAATTTCGTAGGCTAATAATTGGGAGGGGTATTCCAGCTATTTTAGGAAGGGGCGGGGATTTCCAGGAATTGGGCCACCATCCACCTTTGATCTTGATGGCCTGTCTTGGAACTGTCATGGTGCCTGTGGGTGTGTCATTTAGCTTGCTGATGTGATCGAATACTGAGGCTCAAGGTTTAGTGGAAGTGACTTGTCTGCCATAGTGAACCCATTTGGTTCTAATCAGTTTATGTCATGTCCTCAGGCTATGTCATTCTTTCAAAGGTTGTGCCCTGCCCCCCTTCCCTCCAGTTTCACTGGTGCTAGCTAATGAGTGGCCCAGAGCCCAGAGCACTCTGAATCCATTTACCTGCAGTCTCTGCGTCTCCCACGTTTCCCCAAGGATGCTGTGGGAGCCCTGGCCAGGTGTCCCGGAGAGGCAGTGTGGTGTGGAGGGCAGAGCACAGAGCCAGCTCCATTTACTTCCTAGCAATATGATCTTAGGCATGTGGCTTTGCCTCTCTGAGGCTCCGTTTCCCCATCAATATGTATGAAAATGTCGACACGGTATTTTGCACGCAGCTGACAGTCATGCTGCAGTCTATAGCATGGGGCTGCTGAAGGCCCAGCTAACTTTTTACCTGAATCAGACCCTTTTGGTTGCAACGGACTAAAATCCAATTCAAACTAAGTTAAACAAAGGAAGGGAATTTAAGGGCTCACTTAATTAGGAAGTGCCAGGCAGAGCTGGATTTGAGGCCTCACACACCGTCATTAGGACACTATTTCTCTCATTCTGTTGGTGTGTGTGTGTGCGTGCGTGCGTGCGTGCGTGTATGTGTGTCTCTCGGCCTCATTCCCAGGTAGTCTTTACCCCGCAAAGGCACAGAGAATACGTCTTTCCTAAGAATTCCGAAAGTTCTGTGCCATACTTGCCTCGGATTGGCCCACCTTGGATCTCTTTCCTATATCTGAGCCAATCACTATAGCCAGGAACTGCAGTGCTCCAATTGGCCAGGCCTAGGTCAATGGCTCCGCCCCTGGAGCCAGTGGGAGGAGTCAGTTCCTACCGAACCAAAAGCACTGAGACGGAGGGTGGGCCCCTTAAGGAAAATGGCATGCCGTGACCAAAAGAACCAAGAAAGAGTGCTGGGGAGGAAAAAACCTCAGATGTTCAGCAGCTCAGGGAGTTTAAGTGGCTCTCCCAGGTCACCCAGAAAGGAAGATCAGGGACAGGCAGAAGTGTAACCTCAACCAGAGCAGAGATGGAGGGAACTACGAGAGCCATCTGGATGGGGTGGCTTTTTGGAAGCCTTTAGCCTGTACTGTGGCCAGACTGCCTGGTTCAGATCCGACTCCACCACTGACAGTCTGTGAGACTTTGGGCAAATCACTAAGCTTCTCTGAGCCTCAGTTTCTTCATCTGTAAAATGGGGTTAATAACCATACCATCATTTCAGGGCTGATTTGAAGATGAAATAACACAAGTAAGGCTGTTAGCACAGGGCCTGGCATGCTATAAGCACTCAGGAAGTGCTGGGGGGGGGTTGTTATGTTTTTTTATTTTTGGCCTTGCCGCATGGCATGTGGGACCTTAGTTCTCTGACCAGGGATCGAACCTGTGCCCCCTGCATTGGAATTGCGGAGTCTTAACCACTGGACCACCAAGGAAGTCCTGGAAGTGCTGTTTTTAATATATATAAACAGTAAGAAGGCCTTTTTTGAAATTCCTGTTTGCAACTGAAAACATAAACAGGCCCAACTGAGATGATCTTGATGAACTTGCCTGAAACTCTGCCATAGGTGAGTCTATCCCCAGCAGCCACTTTGTGTCTGGTGTCAGGGTCTTGCTGCTGCTGTTCCCATCACCTAGAACACATTTCTTCTCACACCCTTTCCTTTCCCTAGTTAATTCCTGCCCCTCCCTCAGGTCCCTGATAAAACGTTGGTTCCCCCGGGTATGTCATTAAGTGGAAAAAAGAAAATATCATACAGAACAGTATTAGGTGTATCATTTATGGAAATATATGTGTGTATGTCTATTTGTGTGTGTGTATGATTTAAAATGCGTAGTAGGGGGGACTTCCCTGGTGGTCCAGTGGTTAAGACTCCACGCTCCCAATGCAGGTGGCCTGCGTTTGATCCCTGCTCAGGGAACTAGATCCCGCAAGCCTCAACTAAGACCCAGTGCAGCCAAATAAATAAATAAATAGGGACTTCCCTGGTGGCGCAGTGGTTAAGACTCCACCTGCCAATGCAGGGGACACGGGTTCGATCCCTGGTCCAGGAGGATCCCACATGCCGCGGAGCAACTAAGCCCGTGCGCCACAGCTACTGAGCCTGCACTCTAGAGCCTGTGAGCCACAACTACTGATGCCTGCACGCCTAGAGACCGTGCTAAGCAGCAAGAGAAGCCACCGCAATGAGTAGCATACGCACCACAACAGAATCCCCTGCTTGCTGCAACTAGCGAAAGCCCGCGTGCAGCAACGAAGACCCAACGCAGCCAAAAATTAAAAAAAAAAAATTTAATTAAAATAAAAATAAATAAATATTTTTAAAAATAATAAATAAAATGGATAGTAGGGAATTCCCTGGCAGTCCAGTGGTTTGGACTCTGTTCTTTCACTGTGAGGGTGTGGGTTCAATCCCTGGTCAGGGAACTAAGATCCCACAAGCTGTGCAGTGTGGCCAAAAGATTTAAAAAATTAAAAAAGAAATAAAATGCATAGTAATTTTCTGGAATTCATGAGAATGGACCCTCACATGAACAGAGGGCAAACAAGGACTAGGTCTTAGTCATCTTTGTTCAGAACCTGATGCACAGGGTCATCATCTTCATCACAACTACTTTTCATTGAGCAGTTGCTATGTGGCAGGCAATATACTAAGCTCTTCATTATCTCAACAAGCAGCAGTGACGGCCATTTGGCAGATGAGGAAACTGAGGCACAGACCTTGGCATCATTACTTGGCCAAGGTCACACCTGAGCAACCCGGCACACAGGGAGCCCTCGTGAATGTTTGTTAAATGAACCCGGAACCCACAGTAGCCCCCACAGGGAACTAGGAAAATCAGCCAGTGAGAGAAAATGCTTCTGACTTCACAAAGCCTTTCCTCTTAGGGTGGTGATCTTCAGGGCATCAGTGGCCATCAGCAAGCAGAACAAGGTCGTTCCTGGGGACACCGTCTAGGTCGTGTGTGTGTGTGTGTGTGTGTGTGTGTGTGTGTGTGTGTGAATCAGGGATGTGGCTGGTGATAATTTACAGGTTGCTGTGAAAAGACCCTGAGTTGCAGACACAGAGAGAAGGAGCTTCCTCTTTCTGCCTGTCAGTCACACACGCACAAACGTGCTCACCTGTACCTCCAAGAGAGGTGAGGTGAGTCCCACTTCAAACTCACCTAGCCAAGACAAGCAAAAGAAAACAGGCCAAAGAGAAGGATTTACTGCCAGTTTCCTTGGAATCACTAGGAACTTGTTTCAGCTTCTCTACAAAACCCCAGGTTGCAACCAACTATCCTGAGCACTGCCGTCAGGAAAGGGAGGTCCTCCCACAGGTCAGGGACATGCAGGAGCTGGGGAAGCTCGGTCCAGGGTCTCCTGAGAAAGCCTTTAATAAGAGGGAGGAGAGGGGCTTCCCTGGCGGCGCAGTGGTTGAGAGTCTGCCTGTCGATGCAGGGGACATGGGTTTGCTCCCCAGTCCGGGAAGATCCCACGTGCCGCGGAACAGCTGGGCCCGTGAGCCATGGCCGCTGAGCCTGCGCGTCCGGAACCTGTGCTCCGCAACGGGAGAGACCACGACAGTGAGAGGCCCACGTACTGCACAGAGAAAAAAAAAAAAAAGAGGGAGGAGAGGAGAGGAGGAGCAAGAGGCCTGGTGTCCCAGCCTCAGAGCTGCAGTGACCTGGAGGGCATGACTTCGGAGGGGCTGCATCTTGACCATAGGTGCTTTGAAGATGTTGAGATGAAAGGCTTTGAGAGGCATAATTACCTGAGATGCTATTCTCCCAGGAGCCTGCAGGAGCCCAAGTTACTATCTGCAGAGATCTGCTGTAGAGGTCCCCAGTGGGGCCTTCTTAAACGGGCAGTACCCCAGGACTCGGCCCTCTGCTCCCCTCACCCTGGCTGCTGGCTGGACTGCTCTCCCATCCCATCAGTGTCTCCTGCATGGGTAGCGCAGCCTCAGTGAAGCCAGGCTCCAGATGTGCAGCTTCCTGAACCTCAATAGGCTACGGGACATGGCCTCACATGGGACAGTTGGGAGGACAGGGAGATGCTGTTGGTGCCTCAAGGCTAGTGTGAAAGGAAGGATGGCAGGGAGCAGGCCAGAGGAAGAGGAGGAAGGTGGCTCCGTGTCACCATGGCAACATTTATCCGGCTCGCCAGACCCCTTCTCCCTCACCAATTCACGTGCAGCCAGGAAAGCAGGCCCCAGAGAAGTGTAGCTTGAGCGAGGGTAGATGTTTGGTGATTGGGCAGCTTGAGGTTGGAGCTTGGAATGGGTTTACTCCTTGGAAGGATTAGTTGGGTTCCTGCGGGAACCTGTGTTGCAGGCTCTGGGAGAGGATGTGACATGGGGGCTCAGCATTTTGGCTCTAACTATTCCTGTATCTGTTTCTGAAATAGAGTGTGGGTGGGGGAGGGGGAGGCAAGGGAATGAGACGGAACACAGGAGTGGAAGGTTCTAAAGCTATGCTGGAGTGACCCCGCCCCCGACTGGAGCTGACGGCAGTGGTCTGCCCCATCCACTCCTCCATGGCAGGTCCTGGCTTGCGGAGGGAGGGGGAAGGCGTCAAAAGGTAGGTAGGAAAGGAGAGGGGATGCCACCACCTAGGAGGCAGCAGCCGCGGGGCGTGGATGGCTCGTGTTTTACGGGGCGTGGGGGAGCGTGAATGAACCAAGTTCAGAGGAAGCCTAGTCCCTCCTTTTGTCCCAGACCTAGTTCTCCCGGTGTCTCCTCCCCTCCTTCCTCCTCCAAACCTTCTGCCATCCAGTCGTCAATCCCCCTTCTCCAGGGTTCTTTGGCCTCCAAACGAGAGCAGACCTCTTGGAGTCTCAAAACCACCTCCTTCCACGCCTCACCCTCAGCTGCCTCTTCCCCCCACTTCCCACCCACCCCAGTCGAAAGGTCACCTGTTGATTTTTAGAAGAGTGGTCACCTGTGTGTCTGTGAGGGGGAGGCACGGGAAGGGGCATGGGCGAACTTGCTGGGGTATTGACAATCGCCCACATCTGCATCAGGTGGTGATTACGCGGGTATATAGAAACAGGGAAAAAGCTATGGATCCGTGTACACTTAAGATGTGTGCGCTTTTCGTACACGAATTATACTTCAATTTAAAAAAGAGAAAAGAAAAAGGAAAAGAACTAGGGGAAAATGATCAGTAGGAAGCTTGTTTTTTTGCCAGCCTCCCTTTCCTCTGACCGGTGGCTTTGAGCCCGCTGACCACACCCTCCTCCTTCTTGCCCCGCCCCCAGCCCTGCTCCTCCCTCCCTGGCCGCGCCCCCTTAGTTTCGAGCTGAGAATGCACGTCCCCCATCGGTGTTCTAGCTTTCTATCAGTGGTCCTGCTGTGCTCCCAGGCTCCCAGGCAGGGAACCTCAGAGCCTCCGACTCCCTCTCTCAGCTGGCTAAGCACACCGCGTTCTGAGACGGTTCAGTCATCCTTGCCTTCTGGTTGCCTCCTGCCTGGATTGTGACCATAGCTCCCTAACAACTCTCCCTGTCCCCTTTCTCCATCCTCCAATCTCCCTATCCACTGTTCCCAGATGCACATTCCTCAAGTTCACATCCATGGTGTCCTCTTCTCTAATCAGTGGTCCCCCACAAGGCAGGTGCTGGCGGATGGAAAGCAGGCCACTGGGATCAGGCCTCTGCCTCTTCCAGCCTTGGCTGCTGTAGATCTTCTTCCCCCTCTGGGCTTGGAAACTCTGTATCAAGCTGGTCCTTTGCACACGCTGTTTCCTTGGTTGGTAATGACTGTCTCCACCTCACCACCTTCCCCAAACCCGGCCGCCACCACCCAGTAAACTCACATTTCAAGGCTCAGGTCAAATATCTTTTTTTTAAAAAAAGAAATTTATTGATTTATTTAGTGGTGCCAGGTCTTAGTTGCAGCAGGACTCCTTTAGTTGTGGCAGGCAGGCTCCTTAGTTGTGGCTCACCGGCTCCTTAGTTGTGGCATGCGAACTCTTAGTTGCCCCATGCATGCGGGATCTAGTTCCCTGAGCAGGGATCAAACCCGGGCCCCCTGCATTGGGAGTGCAGAGTCCTATCCACTGAGCCACCAGGGAAGTCCCAGTTCAAGCATCTTTGAAACACCTTCCTGATGACGTCAGACACATTCCTCCCTCTTTTGTCCCTAGTTCACACTGGGTATCTCACACTGGATCTTGGATTGGGATGAACCACTTGCTAACCTGAGTCTTAACTTTGGCCCCTGGAAGCCAAAGTCACACCTTGTGTTTGAAATGTGTAGTTACCATTACTGAGCACTTAAGAGGTGCCTGACTGTAGTGAAGGTTAAGAGGATGGGACACTGCACCTCAGGCATCATAATACACCAACCTCATAGGATCGTTATGAGCAGAGGGTGGGAAAAGGGCCTGGCACAAGGAGCCTCCTCAGCCCTTACGTGCACCTGTGGTTTTATTTAATCCTATAACCTCTGAAGTAGGTATTGCCACCTCCACTTTACAGAGAAAACCGAGACCCAGACAGTGCCCAAGATCACAGAGAGATGGAGCCAGCCCTCTGGATTCCAACCCTGTGCTCTCCACCCCTCACCCCTGCACTCCACTCCACCTCAGCCCAGCACCTGGCATCCACAAGCCCAGTCAATGTTTGTTGCATGAATAAAAATGATTCACCAAGTGGTATGCTTGCCCCCTCCAGTCTGGGCAAAATTTCTGGGCAATTGTTTGGCATACTCGATAAAAATAAACTGTTTGCATGGTTGACGCATCTTGTCCACTCCTCTGGCTTAAATATCACTTCCTCAGAGGCTGTCAGCCACCACCCCCTCTCTTATACATTAGCTCCCTGAATAAGAAACACAGGAAGGACAAACCGGAAACCAATGAGGATCGTGGGTAGGAACACAGTGGAGGGGGCAGGGATGGGAGTGATTCTAATTGTTACTTGACTTTTATATAGCTTGACGTTCATATATGTAATACCTCCAAAAAAAACAGAATTAAACCAAAAGGGGAGGGACACACTAACTCATTTTATATATATATATATATATATATATATATATATATATTTTTTTTTTTTTTTGGCTGCATTGGGTCTTCCTAGTTGTGGCACCCGGGCTTTCTCTAGTTGCGGCGAACGGGGGCTACTCTTCGTTGCAGTGCGTGGGCTTCTCATCGCGGTGGCTTCTCTTGTTGCAGAGCATGGGCTCTAGGCACGTGGGCTCAGAAGTTGTGGCGCACGGGCGTAGTTGCTCCACGGCATGTGGGATCTTCCCAGACCGGGGCTCAAACCCGCGTCCCCTGCATTGGCAGGCGGATTCTTAACGACTGCGCCACCAGGGAAGCCCACTCATTATTTTTTTCTTCTTAATTAAATTTATTTATTTATTTATTTATCTGTTTATTTTTGGCTGCGTTGGGTTTTCGTTGCTGTGTGCAAACTTTCTTTAGTTACGGCGAGTGGGGCTACTCTTCGTTGCGGTGCGCGGGCTTCTCATTGCAGTGGCTTCTCTTGTTGCGGAGCACGGCCTCTAGGCACGCAGGCTTCAGTAGTTGCAGCACGCAGGCTTCAGTAGTTGCAGCACGCAGGCTTAGTAGTTGTGCTGCAGGGGCTTAGCTGCTCTACGGCACGTGGGAACTTCCCGGATCAGGGCTCAAACCTGTGTCCCCTGCCTTGGCAGGTGGATTCTTAACCACTGTGCCACCAGGGAAGCCCCACCCATTCATTATTTAAATTAATAAAATAACCACACAGAGCACAGAGAAAAGAGTAATTTCAAGTTACTTCTGGGCACTATACTCTGACAGTATTTCCTTAGATACATTCTAAGGGGGAAAAAAAACCTGTAAAAAACTTTTTACTCCATAGGTATACTTTTTTTTGTTGTTTGTTTTTGGCCACAAGGCTTGTGGGATCTTAGTTTCCTGACCAGGGACTGAACCTGGGCCCTCGGCAGTGAGAGCTTGGAGTCCTAACCACTGGACAGCCAGGGAATTCCCATCCATAGGTATACTTTTAGCAGTAACATTAAATTTGTAATTTTGAAACTTACATATATTATAGAATACAGCAAATAAGCACATTAGTATTAATAGGACCTAAGATTTTCACTGCAAAAGATATATAAATTAAAATTTTTTTTTAAAAAAGATTAACTCCTTGTATTTCCCCTTAGGGCCCACAGTTGGTAACATCACACTGTTTGGTGTCAGATGGGAGGGGCTAGGAATCACCAGCTACACTGTCACCCTGCTCCAAGGCAGGTCTCCCTGTGGTTCACTGCCTACAATGCAGGGCCCTCTGGCATCTCCTGGTGGTTAAGAATAAGGACCCACCTTTGCCTCAGCCTCACAAGGAGGGCCAGAAGGAGACCCTTTACCAGGCCTGAGCCAGGCTGTGGGGTCATAGGGTCTTCGAACGCCAGCACTGGAAGGGACCTGAATTATGAGGGTTTTGAGCGACGCCCAGGACTTACAAGCAGTCTCTCTGAGCCCTCCACCCCCTCCCCAGGCTGAGCTGTTGCCTGTGAGTGGAGATCGTGGCAACAGTGGCTTCTGGGTTAATGAACGAGAACCAGGAAAGTAATGTGTGCTGGATAAACATGGACTGCTAGACAAATTCTTTTATAAGCTGGCCAGACAAAGGCAGCCAAGGCTGAGGGCTGTTCCTTTATCAAAGCTTGGCTGAAGGAACTGCCCAGGCTCATCTGTGGCACAGGTGCCACTGGACCCAGGAGAGCTGTGGTCTTGGGCAAGTTATTTTACGTTCACACTGTTTCTTCATCTGAAGGCAGGGAGATTAACACCTAACTCAGAATTAATGGCTAAGACAACTCAGAATTGTGGATAAGATAACATGAAGAGCGTTTTGAACTTTCCTATTCAGTGTGGCCCTGGGCTGTGGACATCACCTGGAACTTGTTCGGATGCGGACTCTCAGGCCCCACTCCAGCCCTCCTGAGTCAGAAGCTGCTTCTTTTAACGAGGTCCCCAGGTGGTTTGTGTGTGGTCTTTGAAGCACAGGGTTAAAACAGTCCCAGGGAGGTACCAAGTACTCCCCGGTGTCCTCAGCCATCCCCGGCTCCCAGGTCTGCTGGACAGAAGCCCCCAGAGCAAAGAGGTGGGTGGACCAAGGGCTGCCCATGTCACTTTATCCTTTTCTACTTTATTACTTCAAATTAACAACCACAATAAAGCTCAAAAAAGTCCAATATTTACACAGGAAAAAAGTACAAAATTCCCCCCAAAGTTCATCAGTATTTTTTTTGTTTTTTAAATTACAAAGTAATAAAAAGCTTTGCTCTTTAATTAAAAAAAAAGAAAAAGAAAATAAAGGGGAAACAGAGGTAAATAAATTAGGAAATACACACATGGAAAAAAACAAACAAAAATAAAGTAAAAACGAGTGTTAACTAGGCAGGATGGATAAATCCAGTGCCCAGGCCTGACCCCAGGTGAGTGTCAGGACCAGGGAATTAATGTATAACCCAGGAGCCAGATGCCTTCTGAAAGGAGTCTCCACAGATTCTGCCCTAAGACCAGAAAAGGGGGACCACAGGCTGATGACAGTCTCGGGGTCGGTGGTGTCAAAGACCCTCTGTGCCCTCCTTGAGGGGCATGGAGGTCACCGCCCACCCCCATGTCCTCGTCAGGGGCATGAGAACACAAAGTCGGCCTGGCAGGTGGGCGGCACATCTGCTGTCCTGGGAGATACAGGTCAGATACATACACACACACCCACAAGGACTCCTGGCCCCCCTGCCTCACCACCCCCTCCTCAAGGTCTCTGTGGACAGGCAAAGAAGGGACCCAAACGCTGAGGGGGGCACTGGCAAAAGCCCAACACATAAAGTCGGCGGCCGTCATCTCAGGGGGGTGGGGCTGCACACGTCTCCCGTGGTCCCAAAGCTCATGGATACCCAGTGGGACCTGCCTCTGACCAACCAATCCATTCCCCCAGCTCCTCAGGCCACCTCCTGAGGGCCCGTGAGGACCTGCTGCAGCTCCAGTGCAGAAGTGTCCCCCTCCCAGCCATGTCAGGCGGCGGCCGTGGCAGGGCCGTGGCGTCCGCCAAGTGGAGCCTGATGTCTGGGAGCGTTTGGCAGCCTGAAGGCTGTGGGCAGCGGGAAGTGCGAAGGGACGAGGATCCTCTATGCCGAGGGCATCCCATCTTCTTGCCATTGGCAAAAAAAGAAAAAAAAAAGAAAAAAAAAAGACTCGAAATAGAATCCATCGTTGGTTTTGTGCTGGGTTTTGTTTCTTTTTGTTCGAGTGGTTTTTTTTCCCCATCTTTTTGTTGTTTTTTTAAAAGAAAATACAGTGAAGACACTAGAAAGGGGGAGAGAGAAGACAGATCAGGTGCACATCTGCCTCTGGCCACCCATCTGCCAGCGGCCTTCAGCTCCTGTCTTCCTGCCCCCGAGGTTTTGAGCTGGTCCCTCTCTGGGGCACAGAGTAGGTGCTCCACTTTCACAGAAAAGACACAGAGCCTCCCTCCCTCCTTTCGGTGAGCAGCCAACCCCCAGCCACACATCTGCCCCACCCTGCCACGGATGGACTGGTTCCTGGGCCTGGGGTCTGACGAAGGTCAACTCCGATTTATGCCCCAGAGCTACCTGTGGAATACATTTCCAAAAAGCAGATCGTACTCAAGATGTCCTGGTGCGAGGTCAAGCCTGTGAAATGTAAGCCGCTGCCGGCCATGTACATGTTCCCCAGGGAGCTCCGACATCCCCCTACGTACCGCCAGAGGAGCCCCAAGCGGGTTCCCAAGCGGGGCCCGAGTGCAGAGCTGCGACACCCCACCTCAAGGCCTCGGGCAGCCACAAGTTCCATGGAGGCCCACACTAGCCAGAGGGCCTCTCCTGGGCTTGCGGAGCCGCCAAGGGCTTTCTCTGACAGCAGATAAACTCCTGAGTACAGGGCCCTGTCTTACGTGCTCTGCATGAACGAAGCGTTTAACGGCCCAGAGGCTGGGACAAGGCTAGAGCCCTGGGGAAGGTCGCGGTGTGGGGCCCCGGGCTCAGTCCCTAATACCAACCTTCCAGAATAGTTAAGGCAAAGCAGGGATGGAGGACTGCCCCACGCAAGAGGGAATTTTCCAGCAGAAGTTAGCTGGCGTGGGCCGGGCCCGCTCAGCGCACACACTGGGCTCCTCCAGGGGGCCGTGGGCGTTTCCAGACCTGACGGGGCTACGTCCGCAGCAGACATCGGCTCACCTAAGCAAATACTGGTCCGCTGGTGGCTCCTCACTTCCCGAGGTGGTCAAATGGCACGCTCGTCTTTGGGAAGGGAGGCAGAAAGGTGGGAGGGGTGAGCTGCTGGCCACGGCACTTCGGCAAGTCTCTCCCCACCGTGGAGCCCCACCCCCAACCCAAGCCCCTCAAGCCAAGGGCAGGGGTACGTGATCTCAAGGACCCAGGATGTCTCTGTTTTGTAAGACAAGAACCCTGCCCCCAGCGGCAAAGCAGCTGCTCAAGGCCACACGTGAATGGAGCCGCTGGACTCCCAGCCTGTAGCCTGTCCTGCTGAGACTCCTCCACCATAGGCAGGAGGCCCAGAGCAGGTCTCCTGCCCACCTCTGCCGGACCCCTTCCCTGGGCAACCCCGGATTCCCCCTTCCCAACTTCCCTAGCCCAAACATGGCCCCTAAGTGGGGCCAGCCGACAGGGTCCACCCATCCCTCCATCCTGTGCTGACCGGGATGGCGGGGGCTCGCTGATGGCAGGGACCACGAGCCCCTCCTCTGTGAGCGCCCCGCCGCCCACGCAGGCTGGGCCCCTGGCAGAGGGCTGGGTTCCAGCTCTACCGCCTGCTGGGGCGGTTACCTCTCCTGGCTCGGCTGTGAGGCACAGAAGGGCTGGCGTGAGGGCAGCTCACCTGTGAGGCTGAAATCCGGGAGACCTCTTGCCGCCCAGTGAGGTCGGAGGACGAGACGTTGGCGGGTGCGCCCCTGTGTAGCCTCATGCTCACCTTCCTCTCTCTGTCGACCCGTGAGATCGCTCTGGGAGAAGTATTGCCTGGAGGGCGAAGAGGGGGGAAGCTGCCCTCAGCACCTGGGGCCCCGGCCGCCCTGCGCCCCCGCCAGGCCCCGCGCGCTGCCCAAGGTGTCTGCTCACCAGCTTGCTGGATGCGGGAGGCAGGGGTGGAAGCTACAGGCTCGGCCGCACTGCGGAGCCGACTGGCGGTGGCCCCAGTGGGCGGGCCAGGGGGCAGGGCCCGGGTGGCGGACCCCCGGAGCTGCCCCATCCTCTCCTCGCGCTCGTGCTCTCGCCGCTCCCGGTCCACGTCCTCGGGGTTCCGGGCTGCACCCTGTGGGTGTGACATGAGACCTGGTCAGCCCTGCGAGGTCAGCGTGCTCCGGGATCTGGCACTCCCTCGGGGTCAGAGCGGGGGGAGGCAGGCCAGGTGGGCGTCTTGGGGAAGTGGCATCTCAGAAACCCTCTGGTCCGACCTCCTCCCCACAAAGCAGGAAGCCCAAGAGACCTGGAAATGACCCATGATCACACCGCACAGAGAAACAAAGCCACACAACTGCCCGGAAGGAGGAAGCTGGGCCCGAGGGGCAAAGGGAGGTCGCGTGCCCCAAGACAACCAAGGGTACTCCGTGGCCCTCCCAACCTGGGTCCCCTCCGTGTACAGAGGGGCCCCAGCTCCTCAAGGTTTCCAAATACAGCAGGGCAGGTGTTCAGAGGCCCAGAGAGAGAGTTACAAGGCTAGCTGAAGGTGGGGCCAGGACTCAAACCAGGCTTCCCAGTGCCTAGCAAGGAAATCTTTTCAAAGGGCTGTTCTTCCCCTGCCCCTAGACCTGGCAATGGCTTCTGGCAGGTGCTGTGGGGACCACAACCAAGAGGCCCAGGGGACCCGCACAGATGCTGCCTGCCTTGGGATGGGAGCTGGAGAAGGAATGGGCTAGATGCCCCATGGAAGAAAAAGAGGCCCAGCAGGCAGGCTGTGGCAGAAGGGGTGCCTGAGCCCCTGGGGGCTCTGCCGTCTGGCCACGGCCACCCCCAGTGCAGGAGGAAAGGAGGAAGGCCCAGAGAGGAGTGCGGCATGGGAGCGGCGCCTGGCCGCGTCACCTAGTTGGTCCTGGGGTCGTCCACAGGGAAGGGCGGGGGCTGGCATGAGGGGGGCCGCATCTGCGGAGAGACCTGCAGGCTGAGTTGGGGGCCTGCTCACGGGCCACGGGGTGCGGGCTCCTGCAACCCTGTCTCTCCCAGAGAACTGGCGGAGAAGGCCCTGCTGTCCTTGGGAGATGGGGTAGGGGTGGCCCTTTGACTTGAAGCAATTCCGGGAGATAGCGGCTGGGAATCAGAATGATCCCTGAATCCTACTGAAGAACCGAGGCCCAGAGAGGCCTCAGGACCCTCCTGGGGCCACACAGCTCAGAGCAGAGCTGGGGTGTGAAGCCAGGCTTCCGCCACCCAGTCCCGCTCTGCTCTCCGCACCCCCAGAGGACTTAGCAGAACATTCTAGGGATGCACATTCCCAGCCCTCCCACCCACAAGCCTGGAAGATGGAAGCACCAGGGCAGCATCTCCCGACCTCCACTCCTCACCCCGGGCTCCCACCCACTCAATTACAGACTGGCAAAGAGAGTGTCCGGCCAGAAGCACAGCAAGACCTATGCTATGAGCTGCAGCAACCACTCGTTGAACATCCCATCCCATGGGCAGAGGGCACATCAACCCCACAAGGCAGGTATGAACTCGCTCCCTGGTGGGAGAAACTCGGGCTCAGTGAAGCCAAGGGATTCCCTCAGAGGTGCACAGCCCAGGGGCCGTGGATGAGCGGAGGGCTGGAGCCCCTGCCCTTTGTGGCCTCAGGAGGCTCAGGCCAACGGCAGGCTCAGGCCTGCGGCAGGCTGAGGTGAGCTACTCTCTCCATTTCCAACCAACCCAAGTGATGCCTCAAGAAACGCACACCAGGGAGGTCTCTCGGCTTTTTATTTGCCCATGTGAAAACACAAAAAGGTCAACATCAGAGTCACACAAGCATTCACCAGTGTCGTATGGACCCCTGTCCTTGGCTGTGTCGAGTTTCCCCCTGGCCAGCTAGTTAGACCTCGGAACACAGTGGCTCTGTGTGCTGAGAGCAACATCCCAGGCTCCAGGTATCCGGGGATTCCAGGGCCCTGATGCCAAACGATACGAGGCGGCCACTCCAAGGAGGGAAGTTCTCAGTCAAGGGCAGGATCCTTCCCATGGAAGAGTCTGCGGCCCACGGCGTCCAGCATGGTGTCCAGTCTGCTGGTAGGTGCTGATGAAGGTTTCTTGCAGGGGGAAGGGGTGATGTGGGAGGGGCTTGGTCTCGAGGTGAAAGTGTGGAAGGTCTCCATCATGTGTCTGCAGATACTTCTGCCAGGGGCAGCGGAAGGCGGTTGAGCTCACTCCAGTGGTGATGGGGTCAAAGGTGCCCGATTATCCAGTATGATGGCCCTCAAGTCAGAGATCGGGGCAGGATAAGGCTGTTGGCGCCTTTGCTCAGCTTCTGAGTCCAGGGCCTGTCTCTAAGGGAATCCCAGGAAGGGGTCAGCGTGCCAGCAATGGGTGGAGAGCGTGCTCCCGGCCTGGTTTGAGGCGAGATCTTGTCGGCTGGACGGTCCCACGAGCAGCTCTGTGAGGAGCCATCTGGAGTAGCAGGTCCCACAGACCTTTCTGTGATGATGGGTATGTTCACATCCGCCTTGCTGGGCATGGCAGCCGCTAGCCAGCCGCTTGTGGCTCCTGAGGACTTTAAATGTACCAAATGCAACTGAGGAAGTACGTTTTCAGCTTTAATTAATTTTAATTAAAAATTAGCCACACGTAGCCAGTGGCTACCACGTTGGAGGGCACAGGCCTGGACGATGCAAAATCCATTCCTGGAGCTATACCGAGAAAAGGGCCAAACTCAGCCCAGAACCAGGCTCAGGAATGGCTTTCTACATGGATGAGCGGGTGCCCAGTGCCCTGAGCAGTGCCCTGGGGCAAGAAGAGCTGGCCCCGGGCCCTCAGCTGTGCTCCCAGCCGGAAGGTCTGGCGTGAAAGGTGCCCCACTGCCCATCTCTCACCCCTGGGGCCCTTCGGCCTGTGGGACCCCCAACCTCTGCCCCACTCCTTAGGGAACAGTACCAGGCCACTGTTTGAGAGCCAGAGGGAGGAGGGGCACAAGACCAAGTGCCGATCCCAGCGTCCTGGAGAACAAGGCCTCGGTCCTGAGCATCTGGTGGGGCAGGCCGAGGGCACCCACCAAGAGGCACGCCACGATGGAACGCAGCACAGGTAGCGGCGTTTAATGAGTTCAGGTTCAATACGGAGGCCACCGACAGGGTCCGGTTGAGGCTGCTCCTGGGGCCCATTGCCACCAGGCCCCTCCAGGGCAGTGAACATCGTCCCTCCTTCAGGCTCTGTTCATCAGGCAGCCGATTTGTCCCCAAGAATCTCGCAGCAGGGCCTTCTCCATCATGCCTCTCCACTGTACTCCCACCATGCCAAGGGATGTCTCCTTGGGCCTAGCCCCGGTGGGCTCAGGCACACCTGGGGATGTCAGAACTGGGGCCCTGAGGTCCAGACCACAGGCCAGGAGTGTGGGGCGGGCAGCTTCTCCATGGGCCTATCTGGAGGGTCCTGGGTGCCCAGGGGTGCCAGGCACCTGGAAGGGACAGAGAGAGCACAGCAGGGGCTCAGCCTCTTGTGCTCACCCCGCTGAGCAGTACGTCTTGGAGGCCAGGTCTTGGAGGGTCCTTACCAGTACGTGGGTGGGTACATGGACCCGGCACAGGCACAGGGGCGGGGCCTGGGCAGTGCAATAGCGTCGCTGTCACGGGGCTGAGCCTGGCTCGAGGAAGCCCCCTTTTCCAGAAGAGATGGGAAACAAGACATAGGATTTCACAGATTCCGGAGCTCTAGGCCCAGCTGACTACAACAGTTCTCCCCACCCCACCCGCAAGACTCTTGAGAGAGAGAGAGAGAGACAGAGACAGAGACAGAGACAGAGACAGAGACAGAGACAGAGAGAGGAGGCGCCTAGCAAGACCCAGGGTCCCATGACCAGGAAGAAGGAAACCACAATGAAGGGGTCCAGGCAGGCCAAGGGGGCCTCAGTGAAGGCCGCCACCTGGGAGGTACAGAGCAACAAGAGCAGGATGGCGTAGGCCACGATCAAGACAGCAGGGGGGCCCACCAGCACCATCTGGGCCCCACCCATCCAGGCACCCAAGATGGACTCAAGGCCCAAACAGGCCCTCTTGGGTGTGGTGGGAGGTGGTGCCCGCCTGGGCCCCGCTGACCGCAGCAGCACGTGCCGTCAGCACAGATGACGCTGGAGTGGGAGGAGAACGGGGGCTCCGGGACCCCGGTGACGTCACCTGCACTGTCCGGCTCATAGCTCCCATCTTCCGGGAGCCCCACCCGCTACGGGGTCACGTTGGCTTTCCCAATCCAGTCCCCCAAGCCCGCCTCGGCCTCCAGGTGACTCACGAATTTGAGCATGTTCCAGTCGAAGACATAATCATAGGAGAAGCCCTGACGGTGGAAGAGGTTGCGGAAGAGCTGGCGCAGGTAGGAGTAGTCGGGCTTGTCGTCGAACCGCAGCGAACGGCAGAAGTTGAGGTATGTTGAGAACTCAGCTGGTGGAGGGGACAGAAGGTGTCACCATGAGGCCCGTGTGCCCCCAGGGCCCCCAATAGCCGGCGGAGTCCCACCCAGCCACCGTCCCTACAGATACTGCTGGTCTAAGAGGGGTCAAGACAAGGTCCAAGAGGCCGTCCTCCCTACAACAATCTATGAACTTCAGCCTGTCAAGAGCCCGATGGGAACTCTAGGCCACAGGAGGAGAACTTCCATTTCCTCCTCTGAAAATCAGAGGCAAGAGAGGACCCTTGTGAGACAACAGGAAATATATATATTGGTTCCTGCCCCTGGGCCCCTAAAGCCCTTGTACCTGCCTAGGTGGTAAGAGCAGTAGGAGCACCTTTTGCTCTAAGGAGAAGACTCTGGGTTAGGGCTCCCGGATGGGGGCAGGTCAGCAGAAAGACCAATCCATGATCAGAAGCTTGGAATTTCCAGCCCTCAGCCCCACCCACTTCTCTAGAGAAGGGAGAGGGGCTGGCAATGGAGTCAATGATCACCCGTGCTGACGTGATGAAGCCTCCATAAATATCCCAATAGCATGGGGTTTGGAGAGCTTCCCAGTTGGTGAACACATCCACATCAGGAGGGTGACACCCCCCAACTCCACGCACAGAAGCTCCTGCTTTCGGGACCCTCCCAAACCTCACCCTACCTATCTCTTCCACTGGCTGTTCATCTGTATCCTTTACCACATCCTTTAATAAACTGGTAAACAAGTAAGTGCTTCCCTGACTTCTGTGAGCCCAATTAATCAAACCCAAGGAGGGAGTCATGGGAACCTCAGGTTTATTTATAGCCCATCAACCAGACGCACAGGTGGCAACCTGGACTCGTGACCGGCATCTGAAGTGTGGTGGGGACAGCCTTGTGGGACGGAGCCCTTACCCTGTGGGATCTGACACTACCTCCAGGGAGATAGTGTCAGAACTGAGTTAAACTCTAGGACACCCGGCTGGTGTCAGAGAATGGCTTGCTGAGGGGAAAAGAACCCCAGACCTTTGGTGACCAGAAGTGTCAGAAGTGAGGTGTTCCGTGAGAGTAGTGAAGGAGACTCCCAGGAAGAGGAAGGTCCGGAGTTTTTCCTGACATTCAGCCCTTACGAGGTGAGGTCGGAGTGTGGGTTGGGGACACTCGCTATTTACCAGCCAGGCCTCCTAGCTGTGCCTGAACAGTGGCAGAGCCTGTGATTGACGTTCTGGTGCCAGGCAGTGGTAGCCCAGGACAGGCTCGTCTGCCCCTCAGAAGGGGCCTCAGGGGTCCCAGGCTAACCACCTGCCCCACTGGGCTACTCACAGGGGTAGCCTTTGCAGAGGACCTCAATGGGCGTCGACATCTTCTTCTCGCTGATCCGCTCGTACTTCTGGCGCTTGGTGGCCGCTTTGAGGCCCTGCCAGGGCAGGGAGCCCAGGTTGAAGTACATGAGCACGTAGCCCAGACTCTCCAGGTCATCTCGACGGCTTTGCTCTGCAGAGTCAAGGACGAGGTGAGGGGCAGGGTCCACTCGGGCTCCCGGCTGGCGGGAGTCAGGACCCCTTTCTCCAGGACATGCTCCTTGATTGAGGGGAACGACCCCCCCCGTGCACCCAGCACGAGCCCCCCCTTGTCACATGCTGGCTTGCTGCAGCCCCACTACGAACAGGCACTGTTATCACCCCCTTCTACAGAGAAGGGGCCCGAGGCTGAGCTTTTCCAACACAACCTAGGCCTAGTTTTTCCAGCTCAGGCTCTCATTCATTCAGCAACTATGCAGTAGGCACCCCGGGGCCTTCTTGCCTGGCCCACCCTGCGGATAAGGCTCGAGCAGTGGCATCAGACAGGGCTGGGGTCAGTTCTGACTTTGGCACTTGCTAAGCTGTATGACCTTAAGCGACCTGTGTCACACGGTGAGCCAGCATTCCCCACACGTAAAAATGAGGAAACAGGGCTTCCCTGGTGGTGCAGTGGTTAAGAATCCGCCTGCCAATGCAGGGTACACGGGTTCGAGCCCTTGTCCGGGAAGATCCCACATGCCACAGAGCAACTAAGCCCGTGCGCCACAACTACTGAGCCTGCGCTCTAGAGCCTGCGAGCCACAACTACTGAGCCCTCGTGCCGCAACTACTGAAGCCCGCGCGCCTAGAGCCTGTGCTCTGCAACAAGAGAAGCCACCGCACTGAGAAGCCCGCGTACCACAACGAAGAGTAGCCCCCGCTTGCTGCAACTAAAGAAGGGCTGTGCACAGCAACGAAGACCCAAGGCAGCCAAAAGTAAATAAATAAATTTATAAAAAAAAAAAAAAAATGGGGAAACAGCCTTGCACACCAAGGCTGCTGCGGGGATGAGTAAGGCACGAGAGGGCGGGTGCTCAGCACCCCACAGTTCTTCCTGTGAAAGAGAAGACCTGCCTGTGCGGCCAGCCAGGGGAATAAACCCAGGCTGCAGAAGGAAAGCCAGGGTCCTGGCCAGCAGCCCGCAGGTGTACTCTGCTCCCGGGCCTCGCTCACTCACCGATGCCCAGGTGGGTGTTGATGGAGGCGTAGCGGGCAGTGCCAGTCAGGTTCTTGTTTTCCCGGTAGGGGATGTGCTGGTGGGTGCGGGCGTCCCGGTACTTCTTGGCCAGGCCGAAGTCAATGATGTACACCAGGTTGCCCTTCTTCCCCAGCCCCATGAGGAAGTTGTCGGGCTTGACGTCCCGGTGTATGAAGTTCTTGGAGTGGATGTACTCAATGCGGCTGATCTGGGGGAGGGGAGAGCAAGTCGTTCAGCACATGTTCCACAGAGGGGCTGGGGCTGTACAGATGGAAAACACATCCGTGGTCCCTGCCACGGGCCGGGGGGGAGGGCCAGATCAGTCTGCAATCACCATGTATGATGATTTCAAGGGTCGGGTCACGGAAGGCTTCCTGGAGGAAGTGACAGTAGAGAGGAACTCTGAAGGAAGAGTTCATCAAGTTCGCTGTGACAAAGGAAAGAGAGCAAGGCAGGGAAGCGAATGGCAAGATCTAGAAATGAAGCCCAGAAAGGCATTCAGGCCTCACCTGCCTGGCTCTACACCACAGAGGACATGAGAGGCCCTCAAGGGACCAAAGAGGCATCTTGAAGGCTGTTCTGGCAACCAGACTGGGGGGAACAGGAGGACCAGTGAACCCTAAACTTGGCAGGGGTGACAGAGATGGAGCACACCGACAGGGAGCACACCGACAGGATTTGTCCCCTGGCTTCCAGAGGACACCAAAGTAAGGCGGACACACAGGCCCTTGTCTTCCTTTAAACAATGTGTTAGAAACTTAAATTAACATATAGGCACACAATAGGTCCTCTGGCAGGTTGGTGCCCTCCCTGGGCCTCAGGCTTCTGAGTATCTCCTAAACCCTTTTTGAGTCTCCCGTCCTATGAGAATCTGACAACCCTCCTCTGCACACACACATCTAGCCTAAAACTGGAGGATGTCTGCAGACGTTCTGGAGGGCAGCCACAGCTACAGACCCCTGTGTAACAAGATCTCCACGTATCATTCCAGGGCTAGAATTCTATGCTTTTTAAATTTTCTTTTCCTAAAATTTTCCTCCCTTGAACTTATAAAGGGATTGAGGACCTAAGCGTTGCTTGTCCGTGGGCTCCTGCTCTGGTCCAGGCACCGTGTGGCGTCCCAGGTGACCGCACAACAACCCAGCAAAGGGAAGACGCTCCTGAGGAGACTGAAGCCCAGCAGCTCACCTACGGTCACCCCACAGGGACAGGACCCAGGTCTGTGTGATCACAGGCTTTACGCTCACCTGAGGGCAGGGTCCCAGGCCTTGCCCGGAAGCCCAACCGAGCAGGTCTGGAGTGGAAACTGGGAACCTGCATTTTAATACCCCCTCCCTCCCTACCCCCCAACCACGGCTGATGGTCAAGGTCCCGTGGTCCTGGTCCAGGAACCAGGCCCGTCCTACGTCGCTGTCACTGCCTCCTGGCTCCAGCATCCTCCAGCTGGGTACCCAGCACCCACTGGCACGACGGGGCAGGGGAGGTTGGAAGGGAAGCTGGGAGCCCAGTCCCCAGCCCGAGTGGGTAGGTGGGGGACTCACCATCTGGTCGGCCAGGAGCAGCACCGTCTTGAGGCTGAACTTGCGGGAGCAGAAGTTGAAGAGGTCCTCGAGGCTGGGCCCCAGCAGCTCCATGACCATCACGTTGTAGTCTCCCTCGGCTCCGCACCACTTGATGGACGGGATTCCCACTGCGGGGGACGCAGGGCTGTCAGGGTCGGTCACGCCCCACCCCGCCCAGCCCCAGGCCCCTCCTACGTGCGTGCGGAAGCACTTGCACAGGCACAGAGCCCCTCAGGCCCCGCCCCCTCCAGCCCCCTCCAGCCCTCACCTCCCCCCTGCATCATCTTGTAGAACTTGCTCTCGATGTGCAGCTGGGGGTGCTTCGTTTTCACACACTCGAGCTTGATGGCAACTTCTTCACCAGAGGCGATGTTGGCACCTGCCAGGGGCAAGGGACCGGGGTCACACTCAGCTGGGCAGGCAGCGTCAGACCAGGACCAACTAAGTGTCTGCCCCCAAGCAGCTCAGCGCCCCTTGGGGGAGGCTGTGCAGAGGGCCCGGCCCTGTATCCAAGGGAAGCGGAGGGACTGTGGGACACAGAGCAGGCACCCGACCCAGCCTGCGTGGGAGGGGAGAGCCAGAGCTGCAGCTCATGCCAGGGGAAGGAGGTGAGGGCTATGGACCATTCAGAGAACCGGAGGCTGGGGCAGCAGGAAGGCTGGATGCGAGGGGGGTCAGGGCACAGCCGAAAAACGCTCACAGACCAGTAAGGGGAACTTCATCCTGGAGCGTGGGAGCTACTGAGGACTCCCGAGCTGAAGACAGGTAAGGTCACTGGGGTGTGGGGATGAGGAGGAGAGAGGGAGGGGGGCAAGGCTGTCTCAAGAAAGACCCAAATCCCCGCCGCACCTGGCCTCAGTCTCCCCAGCTACAGTAAGGGGTGGGCTGACTTGGAGGGCTGGGGGCCAGGCTGAGAGGCTGGCTCCTTGGGGCCAAGCGGGACTGAGCTGCCACAACTAAACGGTGTAGTCTTAGCACACAGACAACAGAGAAAGTCCGGAGGAGGGCACGACGACTGGAAGAACTGAGGACAGGCAGGATAACGCCGGCACCTCAAATCAGGGGACGAGATGGGGCCATGCAACAAACATCCTTGGAATAACTGGCATCTGGGAAAAAACAGCCCAGCTCACAGCACGCACCGGAAGTCCGAAGTGGAGCAAAATATAGTACGGGGGGGAAAAATCGGAGTGTAAGTTGGCTCAGCCACTTCAGAAACCAGGTTGGCCTCTACCTGGCAAAGCTGAACACACACAAACCCTTGGCCAAGCCAGTCCACTCCCAAGTGTACGCCCTTCAGAACCGTGAGCACTGGGACGACACGAAGGACCTGCACAGCAACAAAGACCACAAAGTCCAGCACCAGAAGGACGGCTACAGGGTGGTGCAAGCGCCCCGGGGATGCCACAGGCAGTGGAAGGCATACACGATGGCTAAGCGGGTGGCTCTCAGCATCTGAACCCTGAGTGCAGACAGCAAGGAGCAGCACCGTTCACAAGAGCCAGAAGGTGGAGACACCTGAACGTCCATCAAAAGAGGCGTGGACAGCAGACTCTGCCTGTCCCTGAGAAGGAACGGCGCACTGACACATGCTGTGACATCAGTGAACCTTAAAAACACTACGCTCGGGCTTCCCTGGTGGCGCAGTGGTTGAGAGTCCGCCTGCCGATGCAGGGGACACGGGTTCGTGCCCTGGTCCGGGAAGATCCCACATGCCGCGGAGCGGCTTGGGCCCGTGAGCCATGGCCGCTGAGCCTGCGCGTCCGGAGCCTGTGCTCCGCAACGGGAGAGGCCACAACAGTGAGAGGCCCGCGTATCGCAAAAAAAAACCAAAAAAAACAAAAAAAAATTACGCTCAGTGAATAAGTCACACACCGAAGGGCAAAGAAATACTGTCTGATTCCATTATATGAAATGCCCAGAACAGATGAATCCATGGAGACAAAGAGTAGACTGGTGGTTGCCACAGGCTGGGGGCAGGGGGAGATAGGACGGGCCTGCTTAATAGGTGCAGGGTTTTCTTCTGGGTGATGAAAACGTCTTGGAACTAGGTAGGGATGGCGGTCGCACAACACTGGGGCTGTACTAAATACCACTAACTTGTGTACTTTTAAAATGGTTAATTTTATGTTGTGTGAATTTCACCTCAATTTAAGGAAAAAAAAAGAGGAAGGAAGAGACAGAAGGATGCAAGCACAGTTCTAATTGTCTCAATTTCAAAACACACAACACTGAAATATATATAGTTTAGGGATATAAACATGCGATAAAACTAACAGAAGAGAATAACTTAAAATGTCAAGATAGTGCTTACCTCTGTTTGGGGGAAGCAGAGGGTGGGACGGGGTGGGGTGGGGTACCAGGGGCCTTCAAGGTGACAGGCATGTCCCCCTCCAACTGGGTGTTGGGAAGGATGCCTTATACCATGGACATGTTTTATACATTTAATAAAAAAGTAAAACAACGAGATGTTAGAAGAAAGGAGCACTGCCTTTTAATTTGGGGGTAGGCAAGGCTTTTTATCCTGACTTAAAATCCAGAAGCCATTAAAGAAAAAAAAAAAAAAAGGCTCCCTTCCCTCCTCCAAAAAAACGAATCCCTCTCCACGGCAAAAACACCAGAAACAAAGTCCTAAGAAATAGTGCACACGCTTATCAATAGCAAAGAGCTAACATCACACTAATATACAGTGAGCACCCACAAAGCAGTAGGAAAAGGACCAGTGACTCCATAGGAAATAGGGTAAAGGATTCAAACACACACTTCACAGAGAGAGAAAGAAATCATTAGTATAAAAATGGCTTACTCAGGGACTTCCCTGGTTGTCTAGCGGGTGAGACTCCGAGTTCCCAATGCAGATGGCCCGGTTTCGATCCTGGTCGGGGAACTAGGTACTGCAGGCATGCTGCAACTAAGTACCCCGAGTACCGCAACCAAGACCCAGAGCAGCCACAATAAGTGAACAAATAAATATTAACAGACCACGTCCACCCGAGCTGGCCTGCGCTCTCCGTGGGAGGGGTCGCTCCTCCCCAGCGGTCGCCGTGTGAACCGGGGAAGCCTGGCTGCAAGGCCTCTGGGCTCCCTCCAGCTCCCACTCTGGGGACTTTACTCGATACCCTCGCACAGTGCAAAATAAGGCCTGGACGAGGCTGTCCACTTAGGCTGTTTGCAACAGTAAAAGCTTGGAAACAACCCAAATGTCCAGCAGTGGGGACTGGTTAAATAAAGAAAGGCCCATGCATAAAACGGAACACAATGGAGAAAGAAAAGAGGAAGCTCTCTCTGTGCAGAAGTGGAAAGATCTCAAAGATACAGGAAGTGAAAAAGCAAAGTACAGAACAGTATGTATTATATGCTCTCCTTTCAGTGATTAAAGAAAAAAGTGCGGAAACAATATGTATCTGTGTTTGTTTGTATCAACGTAAAGAAACACTCAAAAGGAACATGAGAAACCACTCAAGACTGGGCAGGGTTGGATGAGGACAGGAGGGGAAAAGGACACTTCTCTGATACCATGTTACGTCTTGTCATTTTTTTCAACACCTTTGTTGAGACATAATTCACATTCTACACAATTACTTCTTTAAAGTGTACAATTCAGTGGTTTTCGGTATATTCACAAGGTCATGTAACCAACACCACAATCAATTTTAGAACACTTTCACCATCCCCAAAACACCTGCATCTCTTAGTGGTCGCTCCCCATCTCCCCCAACGCCCCAGCTCTAGGCAACCACTAATCCACTTTCTGTCTCTATGGACGTGCCTACTCCTGATATTTCATATAAAGAGAATCATAGAATATGTGATCTTTTGTGACTGGCTTCTTTCACTTAGCATGTTTTTGTGTTTTGGTTTTTGGTTTTGTGTTTTCATTTCTGAACCACTTAAAAATAAAAAAAAGTGGATTCCCAAATCCAGTGAGCAATGGGAGAGAAAAGTGCTTTGCAAACTGTAAAGTGCTTTTGACACGTCAAAACTCATCACTGGGGAGAGCCTCACACGTTTCCAGGCGACAGTGAGGATGGGGGTGGGGGGGAGCTGGGGCTCACTGCAGTCCACTGGCCATGCAGTGGGAGGAAAGGCTGCAAGGGCTCCTGCTGTGTGAGCAGGACCATCCCAGACTGTGGTCACAGCACGTGCAAAGGCCCGACAGGAGTGGGTGCAGTGAACGCTGGGTGGTCTGGTGCAGCTGGAGCTCGAGGTGGCTGAAGAAGACAGTGGAAGAGGTGAGTCGGGGGAGATGGGAAGGGGCTCAGATGCCAAGCTACGATCCTGGCCGTGAGCCTGAGACTCCAGGGGCACTGCTGACGCTCTGCTCTGGGGCAGTCCTGTGCACCGCAGGGTGTTTACCAGCATCCCTGACTCTACCCACTCGCTGCCAGCAGCATACCCCCACGCTGAGGTGAAACTACCAACAATGTCTCCAGACCTTGCCGAACATCCCCTGTGAGACAAAATCTGGCCTCCCTCCCCTTGTTGAGACCCACTGGTGTATTAGAAAGGACTGGAGAGGACTTGAGGTGTGGAGGGGGTGGGACCCGGAAGGAGGCTGCTGCAATTGTCCAGTCGATGGCGGCCCCGCCCAGGCAGGGGGAAGAGACCAAGAGACACTGGATGATGCAGGGCCTTCAGCACTTATGACTCAGCAGATTGCGCAGGGAGCAGAGGTGCCCGGAGAACGTCCCTTCCCGAAATGGGGAGGTGGAGGGGAAAAGCCCTTTGTCCCCTTGAGCTCTTACACCATCCTGCCAGTACTACTGTTTGTATCATACGAGGAAACGGAGACACCAAAGGTCAATGACCAAATGCCACACAACTTCCCTGAACAGGGACCTAAGCTGTTAGGCAAAGGCTTCTGGCCCCAAGCAACTGCTGGAAAGCTGTCACAGCTGCCTACGGGTCCCACCACCACCAGACCCCTGCACTGCCTCTGAACTCTACCAGGAAGCTGCCAGTCTTCTCTCTGACCTCCCTCACTTCTCACAACCAGTGACCTGAGGCTCAGAGAGGATACGTAACTGGCCTGAGGTCACACAGAACTGGCTGGGGCAGAGCCAGGATCTGAAACTTAGTCTCTAGAACCCCTGCTTTTTTCTCTACTCCAATTCCCTAGCATCTCATTCATTCAATCACCAGACGCATACCGAGCCCCGGGCCACCTGAGGCAGCCCTGCCCTGGAAGAGCTCAGCTCACCTTCCGTGGGAACAACAAAGGATAACTTTGATTAAGTGAAAAGTGCCAGGCAAAGGCGGCAGAGGTGGCCCCACGGAGAAGGAGCAGCCCTGTCGGGGGACGAGCCAGTGTGGAAAACAAACTTGGACGTAGAGAAGGGCTCAGACCTGGCCAGCCCTAGAGGGTCTGGGAGCTCGGCAAGTTCTAGGTGGGGAGGGGGAGGATCAAGCTGAGGCAGGGGCTCACTCAGACGGTACAATCGGGGGCCGGGCGGGACTGCAGGTGGGCAGTACCCACACCATCACCCCATCTGCAACTGAGGACCAGAGACTAAGAGGTCTAGAGAGCTCCTGAGGCACATGGCCAGCAGCTGGTAGAGTGGGTGGCACAGGCTCGGCCACTTCCAGACCCCATGCAGCCAAGGTGAGGCCCTACCAGAGCTGGCCCCGCACGATGCCGAGGGGAGAGGGAGGAGGGGCTGGAAGAGTATAGGCCTTGCGGCCACATCCACAAATGTGCTCGCCTTCAGTCGATCCTGGAAAGCAGGGCCTGCAGGCCGCGCCCAGCCCCACCTGCAGAGGCCATCTGGAGTCAGGCCCTGGCACTGGCACCAGTGACAAGAATGTGGCCAGAGCTTTGAACAAAGGGAGCCAGTGAGGCCAGCCGGGGAGGCCCTACAATCACTACCATCCCCACACCAGCAAGAGGGGCCCGGGAAGGAGCTGGCAGGACACTGCATCAGGCCAGGGTCCCCGAGGCCTGTGCAGCCAGCGAAGGCTGGACAGTCAGCAGAGAACCAGCTCCCTACCCCCCAGCTCAGGCCCCAAAGGACCCAGTTCCTGACAGTAGCAAATCCTAACCAAGACTGAGGGTTGGGGGACAGACACAACATAAAAGCACCACTGCAGGGCCGAGCATGTGCAGAGTTTCTGCATGCTGTGATCTCACTACTTCTCACCACCCTGGAGGCCTTGCAACTCCATTTTACAGATGCGGAAGCCAAGGCTGGCAGAGGTCATCACTTGCTCAAGGGCATACAGTGAGCAAAAGAAACGCCAGTACCTAAACCCTGGTAGAATTAACTCCAAAGCCTGTACCAAGGGGAGTAAACCCGGACCTAGTTTTTAAAATGAACTAGATGGGGGCTTCTCTGGTGGCGCAGTGGTTAAGAATCCGCCTGCCAATGTAAGGGACACGGGTTCGAGCCCTGGTCCGGGAGGATCCCACATGCCGCAGAGCAACTAAGCCCGTGCGCCACAGCTACTAAGCCTGCGCTCTAGAGCCCGCGTGCCACAACTACTGAGCCCTCGTGCCACAACTACTGAAGCCCGTGCACCTAGAGCCCATGCTCCGCAACAAGAGAAGCCACCGCAATGAGAAGCCCACTCACCGCAACGAGGAGTAGCCCCCACTCGCCGCAACTAGAGAAAGCGCGTGCGCAGCAACTAAGACCCAATGCAGCCAAAAATAAATAAATAAATATATTTTTTAAAAAATGAACTAGATGATTACTGGAAGGTCCCAGCAAGGTCCCACCACAGGGACCAGGGACACTGACTTTCTGAATGACCTTGGGTTGCCCCTCCATCTATGGGCCTCAGTTTCCCTTCTGCAAAGAGAAGGCCTGGGGCTGGGTGTTGTCTAGCAGCAGGTATGCACCAGCCCAAAGCTGCCTCTCCCTGCCCTTTGCCCTCAAGCCAGTGGCTCCAGGCTTCAGTCCTGAGCCCAAAGCCTCCATGATAAGAGGGTCCTTTATACCCACCCCAATTTCACAAACAGTAAGGAGATGGGCACCCCCTTTCACAGATGAGAATGCTGAGGCTCAGGGAGAGAGGCTGAGGCTCAGATCCCAGGTCACACAGCACATGAGAAATCGACTGGGAACCTGAACTTGTCCCCATCTCCCCACCTTCTTCTCTCCTGCCGTAAGTGAAGCCACTTCACAGGCCTCTGCACGTCACAGCCCCCATTTCCTCATTCATTCATGCGAAAGGCCTTCACTGAGCTCCCACGTGCTGGGCGCTGGGGCGAGAAGGTGGACACAACCCAACGCCTCCCCGCCTCCCCCCAGAGGAGCTCAGAGTCACAGAGCAAACCTTTCAAACAGCTCCAGCCTGCACTGTTCCTTCCCTCTGTTCTGAGCTCTGCAGTGCTTACAGGAGGGTGATCTACTAGGTGTCTGACCATGACCTGCACATCTGGCTGGCACTTTACAGTTTACAAGATGCTTTCCCACGCGCCCATTTCACTTGTGCCTCATGAAAGTCCTTAGTGGGCCAGGCAGCAGTATCACACAACCTTCACCAACCGCACAAAGCCAGGTCTGACGGCTCTCTCCCACGTTTTGTCCTCTACACTCTCACTCCCGTGGAGGGCTGTGGGTAGGAAGTTTGCCTTTTCTAGTTTGTTTGTTTGTTTGTTTTCTTTTCTTTTTTGGCCACGCCACACGATTTGCGGGATCTTAGTTCTCCGACCAGGGATCAAACCCGCACCCTTGGCAGTGAAAGTGCGGAGTCCTAACCACTGGACCACCAGGGAATTCCCTGTCTTTTATAGTTTTGGAGAAAAGCCTCGGTGGCCAACTTGATTGTGCCGCCCCCGTCTCAATGTGTGAAGCAGGGACAGCTCGGCACCATCTCTAGAGGCTGTTGTGAGGGAAGATGGCATTCAAACAGGGCCCAGCCCAACCTGAGTACTGTCCAGAGAGTGTGGGCATACGTGTCCCCCTCCCCTCTGATGGGGAAGGGGCAGCTCACTGGGAAGCAGATTTCATACCCTAAGAGGGCAGGGACCCAGATCACTGAGTAAGAGAAACCCCCCGAGTTCTGAAGCAACAAGCACAGCACACTGACCTGTCAGTTTCCTCTGCCCGGGACAGAACTGACTTATTGTTCTTTTCCCAGGAGGGAAACAGAGGCACAGATGCTTCCAAGGGCACAGGGACAGGAATGGGGAGAAACCCCAGGGGCTGCCACCTTGCTCTAACAACTCCAATTCACGATTACCAACACAGTCTCTCCCCTCCAGACCAACGACTGCCAAGGAAGGGCCGCGCCCCCTGACTGTGCCCCCGCACCCCCAGGGCAGCTGAGAAAGGGGCATTCTCCTGGGTCAAGGACGGGGTGAGATATCAGTGATTTGTTTAATCAACAAGAGAGCAAACTCAGACTTTCAACAGGAAGCACATCCAGGGAGAGAGATCCTAAAAGCTAAGACCGACCCCCGCCCCAGCCCTGAGGTTAGCCCTGAGGTTACGGGGGAGCCTGCGTCATTCCGAAGCCTTCCTGGGCTGAATTCCAAGAGGCCGGACCACAGGGAGGGGGCCTAGCTGGGAGCAATCAGCTTGCTCAAGCCTCTTCTGTCCACCAGCATCCTTCCCCCAGGAGACAAGAGACAGGGGTGCTAACCCAGCTTGCGTTTTCCCACGCCCAGCTGAAGACCCAGCTCATCTGCAGCTAGAAACCAGAGTTAAAAATACACTCCTCTGCCCAGACTGCAGCAAGTGGGAACCCCATCCTGCCCTGACTGAGGAGCCCCTCGGCCTGCCTCACCCCCAGCCTGCTGCTTCCCTCCCCACCTGGGATGGTCCTGGGGACAAAATGACCAAAACATGCCACCAGAGCCACGTTCTGACTTCAAAGCATGAAATGTTGGCATCTTTCCTCCTAGTGCCCAGGGCTGTCCCAGGGGCTCCAGAGCCACTGAGCTGGAGCCAGAAACACTCACCTAGGTAGATATCTCCGAAGGACCCGCTCCCGATCTTCCGGCCCAGGCGGTACTTGTTCCCCACACGTAGCTCCATGGTTCACTCTTGCTGCAGAAGTAAGCAGAGACACAGGGTCAGAGAAGAGGGAAGCTGGGAAGGGGGCTAGCCCCCGGAGCCCACTCTTCCCCCACCAAAGGTCAGGAAAAGCCACGAGAAACTTAGGACACCACCATCCTCCCTCCCACCGTCCAGGAAGGGATTTGGCCTTGCTTTGCCTAAGAGCAACCAGGTGTCAGGAAGCCCAATAGCCTCCACCTGTGCTGAGGCTATTAGAACAGGTGTCAGTGTAGCCAGGCAGAATGGGGACTAGAGACAAGGCCCAGGAGGAAAAGAGCAAAGCAAGCATCTCCTCGGGGGTTACTCGTTCAGGGACCCTCCGATAGGAGCCTCTCAGAGGCAGGCCAGTCACAATGGGTAAAGACTCTGATAGGAAAATCAAGGACAAAGGGCGTGATGGGGAGGTGGGATGCAGGAGCTGATCACCCTGGGGGTGCGGCCATGGCAACCACCAGCAAATTCCAACCTCCAGGGATAGGAGGACAGCTTGAACTGTCACCAAAGGAGTTCCTCAGCCCCATCAGGACTGACAGGATCCCCGTGCCCCCATCCTTACCCCAGGCCTCCAGCTTCCAGCACCAAGAATTGGAGGCCAGTTCTTCACAGCCTGGGCTGGTCTTCCCAGAGGCAGACCTTGCAAGTCTGCAGTGTGCCCTGCCAGAGAGGTCTCCTCCCCGACTCACAGGGAAGGCAAGAAAGGGGCCCCCAGAACATCCACCTTCTGGTCCTCTCCCTCTCTCGACCTCACAACACCAAGAACCTCACAAAGGACTCTCTGCAAGGATCTCTTTGGATGAACAGTTTGGGGCTGGTTTTCTTCCAGATTAGAAGGGTCTCCTAAGAGGGCCCTGCAGAGCAACTGAGAGGACCAAAGCCAGGTTTTGAGCTGAAGGACCAGCTTCTGTGGTGTGGGAGGAGGTCTGGGGGGAAAGCGCTGACCTGAGCACTTCCCTCCTTCCTGTGCCCCACCCTGGGTGTCCAAGCTCACGGAACATCAGGGGCCACCCTGGTAGGGATGCCTCTGCTCTGGCCTGGGGCAAAGGTCTGGGCAGCAGAGGAGGAAACTCAAAAGGCCAGGAGGAGGTGGTTTTTGCTCTGGGGGATGGGGAGGGTTGGCCTATGAAATAAGGAGAGGGATGGGGGATCCCTAAGATCTCAGAGGGTCTACGAGAGGGCAAGTGCAGAAAACTATAAAGAGGTGCCGCTCCCTGCAGACAGGGAACTGAGGCCCAGGGAGGACATGCCACCTGCTCCCCACCCCACCCCAGCAGCAAGTTAGTGACAGTTTCCTCCCCTAAGACCCAGACAGGGTTCCTGCTGCCCTACCTGGCAGCCTCCACCCTCTCAAACAGGACTTATTTCATGCCAGGGCCAGGAGGCAAACAAAACAGGAAGGTGGAAAAGCAGCTGTGTGCGGCACAGAGGCTCTGCCCCTTCCCCATGCCAAGTACTACCCCAAAAGCCAGACCCACCCAGGAGGGGAGACGGGAGGGCTTTATTCCACAGTTGGTCAGGCTGGAGCTCTCCACCCCAGCGGAGGCAAGGAGCCAATAGCTCCTGCCCAGGAGAGACACCCAGCCCCAGCACTAGTTCCCAGGGAGCCGCCACTAGCCCTTCACCAATGGTCACAAGGAAGGAGCTCCACCCGGCGCCAGCCAAACTCCGGGCTCTCCACCAAGGGCCTCTGCCCACACGCCTGGCCAGTCCCAGCTGAGGTGCCAGGGCTGCCAGCAGAACACACTCCACATATGCGGGAAACTCACATGCCACACACCTCACATACACATCCTCCCGTGTGTACACTCCAAAGGAAGAAAGAAACGCAGACATACACTGTGAGCCCTGCTTGGGGAAGGGGGTGGGGGGCGGGCGGGTGTGTACACACACAAACAACCCCCCCCCCCACGCCCCGTCCGTCTTCCGCCAAGGCCAATTCAGAGACCACACATGGCAGCCGGGAAAGCCGCAGGTTAGGAAAGGAACATAAATACACCCGCATCCTATATTACATAAATACCCACGCCGGGTTATATAAATACCCGTGCCCTCCGTCTGGGTGTCTTACATAAATACACTGCACATGACCCCCCAACCCCTCCCCACTCACCGGGCTGTCGGCAGAGAAGGGCAGAGAAGAGAGGGAGCAAGCAATCAGCCCTGCAGGCAACCACCACTTTTCTGGGCTACCACCCAGACCCGCCAGCGTCCCTCCTACACCCGGGGGGCCAGGGCCCCAAGGAGAGCCTAGACTGTCCCAGCACTGTCTCCCCAAAAGCCTCCCAGAGGAGAGGAGAGAGGCTTGAGTCAGGAATGGAAGAGGCTTTCCAGTTCTTTGCTGCTCCTCTCCTTTGGGGGGCGGGGTGGGGGGTTGGCGTTGGAATAAACGAAGAAAAAAAAAAAAAGGCGGACATGAAGATTCCGGAGTTTCAACTGGTTAAAAAAAATTAGACAAACTACCAAGCAGAACGGCACATGGGCAGTTTTCTTACTCCCTGCCCACCCCCCTCCCCAGCCAGGGCCCTTGTCCCTGGACCATTAAAATAAAAAGTGGAGGAACATCCCAGACACCCAGGCAAAGGAGCCCCAAACAGGCATTTATTGGGTGCAACTTAGACACTCAGGATCCCCTTCCCCTGTTCCCAAATCTATCTCCCTGACGAAGGCTGATCCAAAAAGAAAATATGCAAGAAAACTAAGGGAAAAAGTTGGGGAGGGGGCTCACCCCACTTTGAGTTTGGGCGTGAAGAGCTTGGGAATCCTCTCTCTAAGGACACCCGGGCACAAACATAGTTTTATGTTCCACAGGGACTTGCAAAACATGGATTTCTCACACGCAGAAACGGGAGAATCCGATCTGATAAATAACCCCCACCCCTTTCTTTCTCTCCACAAAGGAAAACAGAATCGGTGGCTGGGTGACCACACACCCCATCACCCCAGGGCCCCCCAAGCGCCCCCAGCCAACATGCGGGAGAGCAGCCTTGCTGACCCCCAGGTCTGGAGCACCCAGGCCAGGAGCGAAGGGGTTGGGGGCTCTGCTAATGCTCTGGTGAACCCTACCGAAGCCCCAGGGTTTGGGAGAGAATTCCGAATCAACAGTATCGGGTGCACCCCAGCACCCCAGTCCCGGACCCCCTCCCTCAGCGTCCCCAAATCGCAGCCTGGGGTGGCCGCCCCGGCTGGCTGGGGCCTTGAACGGTCCAGCTGGGGGAGGGGGAGGCGGGCCGGACTGGGGGGGCCTCCCCCGGGCAAGTCTGCAAAATAATAGTCACCCTCCTCCTCCTCGTCCCCAGTCGCGCCTTTGTCCTCGCCGGGCCGAGCGGGCGGCGCCCGGGCAGCCCCCCCATACCCGAGTGCGAACGCGCGTGTGTCCGCCCTCTCCTCCCCTCCCTCTCGCGCAAAAACAAAGAGGCGGAGGAAGCCCCGTTTCCCCCCAGGTTTGCGCCCCTCCGCGGGCCCGCGGCCCCCCAATATTTACCCCGCCGGGAAGGCGCCGGTGCCGGGCCGCTGCTCGGGGAGCTGCCGCGGGCGGGGGCGGCCCGCCTGGGCGGATGCCGGAGGATTCGCAGAGCCGCCGGGCGCGCCAGCCTCTCCTGGCCCAGCCGCCGCCACCGCCGCTGCCGCCGCGCTCCGCTCCGCTCGTCCCGGCCGGGCTCAGGCTCTGGGATCTCAGCGCAGCCGACGCCGCCTCCCTCCTCCCGGCCCTTCTGCCCGACCGCCCCCGCCGCCGGCTCGCGCGCTCCCGCCTGGCGCGCGCCCGCCGGCTCCCATTGAGCCCCGGGCCCGCCCGCTGATGTCATCCCGGGCCCGCCGCCGCCGCCCTGGAGGATTTAAAGGGCCCGCGCCCTCCGCTCCCGGGGACGCTGGGGGGCCCCGCAGCCAGGAAACACGGCCCCCCAGCCTCACGAGGAGCACCTTGCAGGAACGGGGCCTTACGTGTGGGGCCGAGGAGCGCACACAGACACTGACACCCTGATCCAGTGGGGGCACAGGTGGAAAAACCTGGGAGGGGGTGGGGAGGAGGAGGGCGCACTAAAAGCTGGGTTCTTCTAGACCCAAACACTCCTCTCCCCTCTGCCCGGTTCTCTCTCCTCTCACACCCTAGTAGTGGGCCCCTCTGAAGGCCGGTGTTTGCAAAAGGAGAATGTTTACAGTGTTGGGGGACACTCCGCCTCGGGACTCTGAGTGCTGCAGAGCACACAGGCCAGGTTGACTCAGGGGCCAGCGATTTGACCGGACAGCAAGAGACGGAGGGATATTGACAAACGGCCCAGAGAGGTAGCTGGGGCTATGCTGCGCTCTGCTCCCATGGAAAAAACAAATGCAAAGACCTTTTTCTTCACCCTTCTTCCTCTTCCGGCAGTTCAAACTGATGGGTACAGAGCTGACCTCCAACCCAATCCTGTCCTCACTCGTTTAATGAGAGACCCCACACACTGCCATGGAGCCAACACTTGAGCCAGGGTCCCCCAAGTGGTGCACATTCAGCCAAGTCCCCGCCCAGCTCTGGGCTGGGGTTTCCTTATCTGCAAATCGGGAGGGAACACCCGTCCCTCCCCAGGTCACCGAGAATTAATTAAGGCTTCCTACTGGCTTCCAGAGCAGGCGATGAAAGATTCCAGGGCAGAGTTATTAAAATGATATTTACACTGTACCATGCAAAGCTCCAAATTATGACACACATCCATTCACGCACACAACTGTGGCTGTGGACACACAAAATGCTGGAGTGCACTGCATCCGTCCCAGAAGCAAGGTTCCTGGGAAGAGTCACTTCAAGAACAATCACACCTTCCTTCGAGCCTGAGGGACTTAGTCACACACACTCTCCAAACTGTCAGGAGCCCCACAGACTGGTTTCTTCTTTCAGAGCCCAGGAAACTGCAGACCAGAGACGGGAAGGGGTTGGCCTGGGACCACACAGCACGAGATGGCTCTGTTCTCTCATGGGTCCCTGGGAAAATGAGTCTATCATGATCTCACTTCCAAAAGCAGGAGAGTGAGGACAAGCCTCCCAGGAGAGGCCTGGGGCAGTCAGCTGGGGATCTGCCCTCAAAGCCACTTTTGCCGAGAAGAGGGTCACCAGCAAAAGTGGTGGGCTTTGCTTGGCTTGCATGGTGTTTTTCGTTATTTCTTTTGTTCTGTTAACCGATTCCCAGTGTTTTAAGATGGGAAGATTTCATATGACAGGTCTGTATTCCCTACTTCTCTCGAAGCACTGGGAGAACTGCCACTCTGGGCCCAAACGCACCCTGGGCCCTGACCATACTCAGCAGGCCTGGGCGGCAGCCACCCCATTTATCAAAGCCCAAGGGCCCCCACTTGTTTTACCCATTTTTATGACTCCCTCATCTCCTGGAGGTCTCCAAATGTGACCTGTCCTAGAGGCCAGCCACCAGGCTCGGCTACCAATGCCCTTCCCTTCGTCATCTGTTTCCATCCCAATCTCACCGACCCTGAATCCTGCTTCCAGTGTCCAGGGAAGCCGGCCCTCCCTGTGCCTGCAGGTTCTCCTACGTGAGACAAGGTGCCAGGCCTCGGGTCCCAGGCAGAGGGCCCCCCAGCACTACTGAGCAGGGTGGATACACCACCGTGTCCTCTGTCTTCACCACCCCAACCTTCCAACCTGGCCCTGCTTCCCAGCCCTCCCTCTCCAGGAAGGGACTGATACTCCTCCAGCATCTACTAAGTACCTGGCACTGGGAAAGGTGTTATCTCATGTAATCCTCTCAACAACAGATGAAATCCTACTCTGTCCTTTCCCCAGGTTCAGAGAGGAATCTGAGGCTCCTCACCTTTGCCTCAGGGTCAGATGTCCCAGCTTCCCCTCCCAATCTTGTCACATGTCCCCTCCCATTCCAGAACTTGTAACTGACCCCCCTCTGCACCACTATTGAAGATCCTGGTCAACCAGTCTTGAGACCCACTCTTCCCCTGAAGGCCTGTGCCCAGCCTCTCCACACACACACACACCCCATCCCATTGCCCCCCAGTCTCTGCCTTGGAAGAATGCTCCCCACACCCCCTCCCTGATTAGCTGTTCTGTGGACCCAAGTTCTCCTCCTCCCTACTCCCCTCTGAGACCACCCATGGGCCCTTCTGAAGCACTTTGCAGCTCAACTCTCAGGAGAAACTGAGGGGACACAAAACCTAGCCAAGGAGGGGAGGCGGTTCCAAAGGGAAAGAAAACTTACAACAGAGTTCTAGCAGCCTCTGGGCCTGACTTCTCTCTCCAGACTGGATTCTCAATGACTCCTCCTGGGACTTAACTCCCAACTCTAAAGCCCAAGGGTGTGTCTGGCTGGAGTTCCCCTAGCCCCCCTCTGTACATCTCCAGGCTACATCTCCACACACCCACCCAGAAGATGCAGTTGGGCCTGGGACAGGTGTCAGTGAAGAGCTGATCACTGGGTCCCACCCTGGGTTTTAGCTGCTCTGCACTGGTCAGGGGAGCCGTTCCAGACGGTTTGTTCCTATTTCCCCGGCACCCCAGAGCACGGGGCTGGGGACCTTGCGGTGCCCAGTGATGGCGAGAAGGATTTCAGCACCCCCCCCAAGGGACCTGCAACCTGAGTCTTGGGGGTGGGGGGTGGGGAGGAGGAGGTCACCATGGATTTACCACACAGCAGGGGAGGGTCCCTAAAATGACCCTACACAATCTGTGCCCTGAGGCTGACCTCAGGCCTGGCTCTCCCGCTGCCTGGGGCACTTTTCCCTCAGCTGTGCACCTCACCACCCTCAGGTCAGGACTCTCGAGTCCCTTTCAGAGGGAGGCCTTCCAATCCTGATTTAAGATCTGCCTCTCCTTCTCTGCTTCATTTGTTTTCCTGGCACTTAACCACTACCTTATTCTATATAGTACTTATTTGACTTTTGTTTTTCTTGGTCTGCTTCCCCCACTGGAATATCAGTTGCATGAAAGCAGGGAGTTACAGATCTTTGGGGGCATCACTGCGTCACCAGTATCAAGACTGGTGTCTGGCGCACTGGAGGGATTTAACAAATATTTGCTGAATGAGTGAATGGTTGGATGGTAAAGGGACAGCCTCCACTCTCTCTGAGGACACATGAAGAGCTATCACTTATTGAGCACCTACTGTGTGCCAGGCCCTCTCTGAGACCCGATACCTGCATTCGGTCCTCACATCTATCCTCAGCAGAGATAGTGGCCTGGCAGAGCCCACTCTCTTAACCACCTCGCCCAGGCTGGTGGAGAACACAGCTCCGGGACAGGGCCCTGGCTCCCTCCATCAGACCCCTGAGCTCCTTTACTAGAGAAGCAACTCTGGGCCCCAGTTGAGAGCCACAGGGCCTAGCGGGGCTCATGTATGCCAACTCCATCACTTCACAGGCAGAGACTCAGGGAGCCTTGCTCAGGGTCACAGAGGGAATCCAAGACAGCAGCCCACCGTGGTTAAGAAGCTGCCTTCAAACGCTGACTCTGCCCCTTTTTAACTATGGGACCCTAGGAAGCTCCTTAAACCCTCTGAGCCTCGTTTGTAAAATGGAGCTAATGCAGATGATCACGCGCACAAACACCCTGGTCCAGAGAAGCCCCGAGTACGAGGAAGACGTTGATCCTATTACTGCTGTAAGGAGCGGACAGGGAGCGAATGCAGCTGCCTGTCTCGGATTCTCTCCAGCGGTGCAGGCTACATCTCCAGCTTCTTTCCTTACCTCACCTCCCCCTGGAGGGTCCGCCACCAGCCCCTTCGAGGTGGGCGTGGGTTGGAGGTATGCAGTCCTAGCTGGGCCCGGTGAGCCACTGGCCTTGCCCACTCTGTCTATACCTGTGGTCTTGGTTCTAGGAAGCCCCTGCAAGAAGTTTCTCTGGGGTCTTCCTACTTGGGTCTCTCCCAAGACCCTCAAGGGTCAGCGGCCCACACAGGCTCCGCTCTAAGAGGTCCTCCTCAGGCATGCCAGCCTGAAAATGCTGCCTTGCTCCATTCACCTGGGCTCCTTGCCCCCAGAGCCTTCCAGGGTGCCCTCCCCCAACCTTCGGCTGCTTCCACGGCAGTGTCCTGACACCTCGGCCTGCCCTCTCCAGTCTCCACTGCTTTTCGACGCTTCTCCTAGGTGACCTCACCACATCGTTGTGACTAGTCAGGTCATTCCCGGCAGTGATTCCTCCCTCCTCCGCCATCTTCAGCTGAGAGGCAGCAGGGCGGGCTAGCAACAGGCCTGGACCAGGGCCCAGGAGGCCCGGGTTCGAGTGCCAGCTCAGCCACTGAATTTCAGGGGGACCTTGGAGAATTCACAGCCCCCAGGAGGCTGGACAAGGAGACTTCTAAGGCTCTTTCTTCAGTCTCCCTGTCTGCAAACTTAAGGCTGGACCAGATGGGGAACGGCCTACACGCTCCACATCCGGCACTCTGTGGAGAGAGACCCTGAGGTCCCACACATCTGGGCTCAGTGGAAAGGGTTCTCTTCCCACCATCACCCCCATATTCAAAACACATGCACTTCCTGTCAGCTCTGTCTCCCAACTACATGCTGAACCCAGCTGGATTACTTGGATACCACACTCGTCTGTTAATGGTGAGATCATGTCCCTCTGCTACTGAAAATACACTAATGGCCCCTTCTGTCGGCGTGAAATCCATGCTCTCTTCCAGGTCTGCTATGGTCTGGCCCCAATCTGCCTTTCAGATCTCACCTTGAACCTTTCTCCCCCTGGTCTTTCATTTTGTCACATCTCAGGGCCTTTGCACTGACCATTCCTTCTGCCTAGAATGATCTCCCCAGGTCGTCAATGGCTGCCTCCATCTCATGATTCAAACTGCAACTCAGATGTTACCTCCTCACAGGGGTCTTCCTTGACCACACAATCTGAAGTGGTCCCCCTTGCCTTCCGTCCCTCTTTGCTGGATCACCCTGACGTATTGTCTTTATGGAACTTACTAGAGGCTGAAAACGTTAGCTTGTTTATTTTTAATGCCCGTGAACATAAGCTCCGAGAGAAAGAAGCCCTCCTATAGCTGCTCCGTGGGTGCTCAGCTGGTAATGGGTGCCCCATAAATACTTGTGCAATGAGCGAACTCTGCCACGAACTCTGCCACGGGTATGTGGTCCCTGGGGTGGAGGCAGGGCCTGGCGCTTCCCATCCCTGGGTCAGATGTTGCCTGACAGCCTTCCCTCAGGGACAGGCCTGTGGTTTCTCCCCACCCCCTCCCAGCCTTCTTGGCCTTCTTGTGGTGGGCTGTCGGCCCGCCCCCTCAGTTGCACACAGCCTCTCTCAGCAATCCCTGGGCTGCTGTCTTCTTAAGGGAAATCAGCTCCCAGTGGAGTTAGGAATGCCTGCCACGTGTCCAAAGGCACAGTGAACACTAACAATAACCCAGCATCACCGAAGGATCACATCAGCCTGCCTCCAGCCCACCACCCCACCCCCAATGCCTCCATCCACCTCCTTCCTTCAACTCAGCCTGTCACCTGGCTGCCCCTCTGGGCTCACCTGACCTCTCTGCCCGGCACAATCTCCCTCATTCGCACTGCTGTCGATTCTCTCCAAAACTTGCTCCTTCCATCCTTTGGGAATCCAAGGAATCCCATCCCCGGGACACACAACCACTCATTAGCCGGGCTGCGGGAACTACGATGATTGCCACGGCTAATAATCCCAATTCCCACAACAACACTTCTCAACTCAGCATAGTTGCTGCGACTCATCGTCTCCTCAGCATGTCACATGTCTGTCCACAAACATTTCCTGATGCCAACTCCTTGCAGGGCCTGAGAGAGCCACACTGGACCCTGTTCGCCGAGAGGTGACAATCTGCCTGGGGAGGCTGGGTATACCCAGGAAAAAGACGGACTAACAGTGCCGGAGAGGGACTTCCCTGGCGGTCCAGCGGTTAAGACTCCGAGCTTCCACTGCAGGGGCAACGTGTTCGATCCCTGGTTGGGGAACTAAGATCCTGTATGCTGCGTGGGGAAAAAAAAAAACCAATGCTGGAGAGAACATGCCAGCAGTGAGTGCAGGAGGACAGATCCACGGGACCTGGGATCAGCGGAGGCACCAAAGTGTGGTGAGCTGCCCCCTCCCCCTCCACTGGGGCATTCTATAAGATACATGACCTGGGTTTTCTTAACTTCATGTGAAATGCTACACAAATACAGCATCCAGACAAGTCCCTGAGCCCCCTTCTGACCAGACTGCCCCCAAGCCCCTTCAGTGATTCAGGAGTTGCCGTGGGGGAGGGTGGGGGAGGGGGGACTTGAAGATGGGTGGGATTTGGAGGGTGGAGCGGAAACAGAGGATAAGGAAGCACAGTCCAAGTGAATGTTCTATGGAAGGAACCTCAGATATTTGGGGGTGGGAGCCACTGTGGGGAGACCAGTCCAATGGCACCGGGGATCCCTCTTCCTCTGGGGAGAAGGTTGAAAAGGAAGGTGGAAGTTGGCAGGGTCTCCAATTCCAAACAGCTAAATATGGGATTTATCCACTCGTTTTGCTCAGAGCAGCTTCGAGTTTTACGCACAGATGAGAAGAAGAGGGAGAAGTTGAACTAGCTTATTGGACAGACAGTGTGCCACGCACTGCACTAGACACTTAGGATTGAATCTTGTTTAATTCTACAACAATCCCGTGCGTTGGAGATTGCCCCACCTGTTTCACAGCTAGAAGCCCGAGGCTGAGAGAGTTGAGGAGAATCAATGTTCATAAAGGTTATGAAAGACTCCATTTACCCTCCCAGACCCACCCTGGAGCTTCACCCTGCCTCAGGGACTGTGCCCCAATCTGCCTTTGTCTCCCTCGGTGCATGCCAGCCCAGACCTGCCTGTGTATCTGAGGCCTCCGCTGAATGAGTCTGCTCACCTGCTCTGGAAACATCCAGGGATTCTCTTGTCCACTAAGGTAGCTATCTCCAAAGCAGATGCCTGTAGAACCCCAGAAAGTTCATGCAGTGACCCACTGGGGTGTGGGAAGGAAAGAAGTCAGAATTTGTATTCTTAGTTCATCTTAGTCTTCCAAATATTCTATTTTAATGTTTGTTTGTTTGTTTGGCTGTGCAGCACGGCATGCAGGATCTTAGTTCCCCGACCAGGGATCGAACACGTGCCCCCTGCAGTGGAAGCGTGGAGTCTTAACCACTGGACCGCCAGGGAAGTCCCTAATGTTTGTGCTATAATACACACATTAGCACAGAGAATATATATATATATATATATATATATATATATATATATATATATACCTAAGTTGTAACATACATACATTTAAAAACAAAAGTCATGTTCAAAAGTATTTGTACAGACTGGGTGTGCAACCAAAGTTTGCATTAGTGTTTAGGACCCCTGCAATGAGTTCTCACTTGAGAGGCATTGGTGGTAGAGACCCTGCTTCAACCAGCTGGATTCAAGTCCTCAGTTACTTCCGGGCTATGTGGCTGGGTGAGTTTCCAGAACCTTCCTAAGCCTCATTTCCTCCTCTCGGAAATGGGAGTGGCAGTAGTACTCACCTCAGGTGGATTAAAAGAGGTGATGGACAAAAAGTCTGTAGCCCGGAGCTTGACACCTGAGTGTCAGATGCAGTAATTACCAATTCAGTTACGGGAAGCAGGGCCAAACCTCATCTGGGCCTTGGGGTGGGCCCTGCTCTGGTGGAGTGTGTCTGCTGTAGGAGATCCAGAACCCAGAATGAGTCATTAGAAATCAGTATGACCAGGGTTAAGACATAGGTCAAGACATCAACAGACACCAGCGGAGTGTGAGGAATCCCAGAAAGCCCTGATGGTCCACGCAGAAGATGACAACAAAGGGATGTATTTGGAAAAACAGACGTGTGTCAAATCAGACACCATTTTAGGCTAAAGAGGCAGCAGTCATGGGAATGCACGCTCGAGTCAGCATGCCTGGGGTTGAACCCTGGCTCCACGTGGGCAACTTATTTAACCTCTCTGTGCCTCAGTTTCACCATCTGTAAAACAGGGACAATAATGTGTCTGTTTCATAGTATTGCTCTAAAGCACTTAGAACAAGAGGCTGGTAAATGAGGCTCTCAATAAGTATTCGTTATTTGGTTCTTAGGGGCAACAGAGGTGTGGATGTTTCAGAAAGTATCATTTCCCAGGCCCAAGGCAGGGACTTGGTTCTGGTCCTGGGACTGACTGTCACTCTAAATGACTTAAAAACTGCGACCATGCAATGGGCTACCTCCAATTTTCCGTGAATTGGAAAGTGACCTCCCCAATTCTGCTTCAGAACGTCAGAGACCCCAGATACCCAATTGCTAGGGGAACCTGACACCCTCATTACTGTCCTGGAGTGACAGTCCAGGCAGAAAGAGACAGCCTCAGAGGACTGTAGACCCTCACTACAAGATTTTCTTAATACTCAGGAGTTCCCACCAGGGCTCAGAGCCCTTTCTCATCCAGCGGGAGCAGGCTATAGGGGCACGTTACAGGAGAGCCAAATTAGAAACACAGAACAGGGGACTTCCCTGGTGGTGCAGTGGTTAAGAATCTGCCTGCCAATGCAGGGGACAGAGGTTCAAGCCCTGGTCTGGGAAGATCCCACATGCAGCGAAGCAACTAAGCCCATGCACCACAACTACTGAGCCTGCGCTCTAGAGTCCGTGAGCCACAACTACTGAGCCCACGTGCCACCACTACTGAAGCCTGCATGCCTAGAGCCCATGCTCCGCAACAAGAGAAGCCACCGCAATGAGAAGCCTGCGCACCGCAATGAAGAGTAGCCCCCTCTCGCTGCGACTAGGGAAAGCCCGCACACAGCAGCGAAGACCCAACGCAGCCAAAACTAACTAACTAAATAAATAAATTGTTTTAAAAAAAGAAAGAAACACAGAACAAAACCTCCCAGGTCCAGAAACAGATGGCTCAGGGGAGCGTAGATTTCCCACCCTAACTGAGGTGTGGCCACAGGTACCTGCCTGGTTCAGCTGACAGGTTCCCAGACTCCCTCTGAAGATGGCCAGGGGATCAAGAAGATGAGGAGTTCAGGGTGAGGGTATATGACTGAATGGGCCCCTAAAAGTGGAGGAGGCCCTGGCTACCTGTGGATGGACAGGCCTGGCAGTGGGTACTAAGTAGGTAGGTGGAGAGTTATTATCCCCATTTCACAGATGAGAAAATGGAGGCTCAAAGAACAGAGACTTCTGTTTTCTCTAAGCACAACTTGGCCTGGTCTAAGTGCAGCTGGTGACTCAGCCCTGATCTCTTCCTCCACCTACCTTGAGTAGTCTCTGGTGTGGAGACCCCTGGGGAAGTGAGGAGCCCTGGAGTCCACATGTACTCTGTTACTGCTCCCTGTGTGGATTCTGAACAAATCACCTGTCCTCGGAGCCTCAGTTTCTGCTTTTTGTCCACTCCCCTCACTCTGAACTCGTTCCAGAAGCTCGTCCCAAGGAATTGAAGCCTTTGAGGGCCTGGAGGTCACCAGCCCTGCCTTAGGGGCCCTGTCTGTGCCTGGCCGACACAGAGTGGATGCTGGTTCATGCCCATCTGCCCCAGACCCAGAGACCTCTCCACTCTGGGGTTTTTCCCAAGAACCCATCCCCCTCTCCCCAGCTCTTCCCCTACTCCACTCCCTCAGCAGCTTCCGCTGGTCCAAATCCCTCCTCCAAACTCACTAACACGTGGAACCTTTTTCTGTCAGAACCATGTGGTGGGGTGGGGTGGGGGATTTTCTACATAAATTAGCTCACTTAATCCTCACAATACTCTGGGGAAATAGCTTTATGTAGCCATTTTCCAGATGTGGAAACTGATGCTTAGGGAGAGCAAAGATCTTTCCCAAGATCCCACTGTTGGAGGCAGAGGTCTTGGCCTGCCTGACCTGGAGCCCATGTTTTTTCTCTTACACCTCCCTGTCTCCCCTGCAAATCCTTCCTCCAAGGGTTCAAAATGGTACCCAACTATGGCCCATCCTTCAGATGCAACATCATGCAGCCATTAAAAATAATGATTACACATACACGAATGACTAATAACAACATGAGAAAATGCTTATGACACAATGTTAAGAGGAGAAAAGCAAGACACAAAAATTGTAAATACAGTATAAAATTACATTAAAATGATTATGGATAGAAAAAAGATTGAAAGGAAATATATCAAAATATCCACAGTTGTTTTGCTTATGTGTTAGCACCATGGGTGATTTCCTTCCTATTTTTGTCCAGTTGCCAAAGAGTCAATCAGTGCACATTACTTTTACAACAAAGCAGAGATATCATGTAAAAAAACAATTTGTGGTCGAAATATTTGGAAACCTGCTGTTTCCTCTTCAGCTTCCTCTCCTTCAGATCCCTCCAAAGCCTACGTTTTCTGTACAACGTGACTATAACCGAGAGATATGGTAGGAGTTTGGGGAGCAACCAGTACCTTCACAGACCCAGGACCCGCTCCGTTCTTTGACCAGGCTCTCCTCTGCGTCCAGTGAGGAGTCTCACCACGGACCCTCCTCCCAGCCCCCAGTCGGAACTCCTGCTGGCGCTTACCTGACACTCGCGTGTTGGCCTCCGAGATGGAAGATGCGCACACCTGTCTCTCCAGGTGAGGATTCAGCTAGGGCGCAGCGCGCAGGAAGGAGGTAGCCTGCCTGGGGCGGGGCTGTGACGTCACCGCTTCAGCCCCGCCCCCGGCTTCCCGGCCCCGCCCCGGCTTCCAGCCCCGCGGGGATTCGTGGTTCTCCTGCTTGCGGGGTGAGGTGACGGGGACACTTCCCCCGACACGTACGCCTCATTCGGACCGGGCCCCCAGCCGTCAGCTGTGCCTCCAAGTGCGACCCCCGGGGGTGGGCGGACTGAGAGGGGAGGTTCCACTCTTCCAGAGTGAGGGACCCCTTGAGAAACCGAGAAAGAGCTGGGATTCCCACCACCCCACATCCACCCCCCTCCCCCGCTTACACAGAACAGTTGGGTCCTCGGATTCCAGGTTCAAATCACCTGGGGTAAGGAATGATCTCCGGAGGGACAGGGGGAGCCTCTGATTCCTCGAGTGTTTTCTTCAATTCATACCCCACTCTCTGAACTTCCCTCCAACCCTATATAGGGTTGATATATCTTTTAAATCTCTCTCTGTCTTTCATTGAGATATAATTCACGTAACATAAAATTCACCGTTTAAAAAAGTATACAACTTGGTGGCTTTCAGTAGATTCACAGGGTTTTGCAACCATTACCTCTATCTAACTCCCTAACATATTTATCACCCAGAAAAAGAAACCCCATACCCACCAGCAGTCACTCCCCATTTCCGCCCTCCTCCAGCGCCTGGTGACCAGTAATGTACTTTTGTCTTTTGCCTATTCTAGTTATTCCATATAAATGGATCACATGATGTGCAACCTTTTGCAAGTGGCTTCACTTGGCATCTTGCTGTCAAGGTTCCACCATGTGGTCACATGTATCAGTACTTCAGGGATGCAGTACTTTTTCTGGCTGAATAGTATTCCAGATCGAGTTTCCCACAGTCTAGAAGTGGTTGACTGCATCCCTGTGGTGTGTCTTAACATGCTCCACTATCCCCCGTATTTCCTATAAACTGGTAATTAGATGTCGATTCTAAAGGCTGGAGGCTTGATTTGATTTGGATTCAATGATTTTCTCAAGGATATTTCACGGGTGATGCTGTGCCCCTCCCAGTGCATCAGAGCAGGAGCCATAGTGTATTGGGTTGTTCCACCATTTAGCGATGCTGAGATTGACCAGTGGCTTTAGGTGTTGTTGACCTCATCCTTCTGTTATAAAGTTCCCCATCAAACTTTTACCCAGGGATCTTAGCATCCACTGACGATCATGGACTAGGTCTGCTATTTTATCCTACAGTTTACAGATAAGGAAACTGATGCTAAGAGAAGAGAAGTGGTTTGCCCAAATCACAGGGTTAGTGATAACCCATGGGCCACAGCTACTGAGCCTGCGCTCCAGAGCCCTCGAGCCACAACTACTGAGCCCACGTGCCACAACTACTGAAGCCCATGCTCCTAGAGCCCATACTCTGCAACAAGAGAAGCCACAGCAATGAGAAGCCCGCGCACTGCAACGAAGAGTAGCCCCCACTCGACACAACTAGAGAAAAGCCTGCGCACAGCAACGAAGACCCAATGCAGCCAAATATAAATAAATAAATATTAAAAAGAAAAAAAGATGGCAGCCTCATTCAAACTAAGAAAAATGCAAATGACAGCTACACCAAGATTCCATTCTCACCCATCAGCTTGGGAAAGATACAGAATTTGGGTAACACACTGATGGCAAGGCTCCGGGGAAACAGGCCCCTTCATCCCAGGGAGAGTAAATGTGTACAGCCCCGGAGGAGAGCAATGACGATACCCATCAAAATGAGAACTGCACGTTTCCTTTGACCTCAGTCCAAATCCAGGTATTTATCTTACAGGTATCAATGCACAGGAGGGAACTGGCTTATGAAAAGGGCTGTTCATAGCAGTGTGTGTGTTATGTGTTGGAATCATGTCCATCAATAAGGAGCTGATAGAATAGAACATTCATCCAATGGACCTTAATGAAGTCATAGAAATGAAGGAGGAAGCACTTTATGTACAAATGGGGAAAGATCTACATGAAGTATTGCTCAGTGAAAAAAAACTATCTATCTATCTTTTTTGACCACGCCACGTGGCATGCAGGATCTTAGTTTCCCGACCAGGGATCAAACCCTTGCCCCCTGCATTGGGAGCGTGCAGTCTTAACCACTGGACCACCAGGGAAGTCCCTCTATCTATATTATGAATATCTCTGACCGGCAATATAAGAGGCTGATGATTTGGGGTCTTCTCCAGGAGAAGAAATGGGTGGCTGAGGGCAAGTCATGGGAGGGAGACTTTTACTGTACCATCTTTGGTAACTTTTGAATTTTGATCCATGTGAAAATATTTTCCATTCCAAAAACTACATTAAATTAAAAGTTGAAGAGCCCATCTTACAGAAAGGGAAACTCGCGGGTCAACAGAGTTTGCAGGTTCCTCTCCTACAACACCCCGGGTAAAGGAGGGCACGAGGGAAGGAGGGTGCCCTCTCCTTGCTTTCCTGTTTTAATTCTCGCAGCCACCTCCCCATTTTTCAGATGTTGACACTGAGGCTCAGAGCTGGAGAATGACTCCCTGAAGGCACAAGGCTGGGGTGCAGGGAGCAGCCAACATCCAGTTCACATCCATGGCTCCTGGCCCTCCCGTTGGCCATCACCACGTGATGCCACCCCAGCTGGCCAGCAGGCGTGACGGATTTCTCAGTTAACTCTTCATCCTGAACTTTCTGGTTATTTGACCAAAGTGGACTATTGTTTGCCTGAATTACACTTTATTTTTTTTTAAAAAAAGGATAAGCTGATTGAATGAGCAGTCATAGGACTGGGATGACTCAGGCTAGATTTATCAGGGACTTGACTGGACTGGCCCGTTCACTAAATTATTTGGGAGTTTACTTTAAATTCAGTAGCATTTGGATTCATTGGCTTTTCGAATAGGCCTGGGTTTGGAAAGAAATTCAATTAAGTGGTTCTCTGACTAAATTAATGGGATTATTTTTATGATTGAATTACGCCAGTTTCTTTCAAGACTGAATTTGCCTCCTCTCTGCAGCTTTTCGAGACCTTTCCAGGGAGTTCTGGGGGAGACAGAGACTCTGGCCACTTCCAGTTCACTCTGTGCAGCATCTGCTTCCTCTGGGAACCCCTCTAGGACCCGCCAGCTCCCCCACTTCACAGCAGTCACGCTTCCTTGTTTGGCTTCCTGGTTCACGCTGTTGATGGTAAAGGGTTTCCAGAACTGTTTCCCCGTCAGGCTCTCAGCCCTTTGGGGACAGAGACCGTGGATTCAGCTGGTCCCAGTGCTTGGCACAGGTCTTGGCCCAAAGCAGGGGCTCAGGCCAGGCAGGAATGAATTCAACTGAACTGAGCCCAAGTCTTCTGACTCCAAAGCCACAGGACACAAGCCTCCTCCCACTTAGTTCTTCTGAGAGAAAGGAGGGGATTTCTAACCCAACTCGTGTTGGGATTATATCCTGAAGCTCCCACCACTCCACTCCCGTTCCAGCCAGCATCTAGCACCCACTAATACAGATCTCTAAAGTGTACCACCCTTTACAGTTTACAAAGAGTTCCCCACCTCCTCTCTTTAATCTCAGAGCAATGCACTGAGAAGTGGGTTCTTCTCCTCCCTTTACAGCTGACATCCCTGGGGCTCAGAGAGGGGCAGGGACTTGCTTAATATCACACAGCCAGTGGGTAGGGGAATGTCAGGACTCCAGGCTCCTGGAAGGCAGGACTGAGGCCAGGAGTTGTGCAGGGCAGTGGAGAGATTGTAGGGACAGTCCCCTCCTGTACTTGAAGGGTGGAGGGATGAGGGCTCGGGAGGACCACAGAGTCCGTGGCCTGAGCTGTGAGATGGGGCAGCAGAAGGTCAGGGGAGATTCCACGAAGTTCTGGGAGGTGAGGTGGCTGGCAGTAGTGGGAAGAGGAAACGGATGCGGATTCACCCATTCAGTTATCAGCTGAGGCTAGCCCTGGGCTGGGCCTCAGATGCAGGGAGGGGCTGGCAGGACACTCAGGCCCCCCCCCCTCCGCTCTCAGGAGGGGCACGGGGCGCAGGGGTGTCACTGGCTCTCACCTCGAAGGGTGAGAAACACTCCCGAGGAGGAAAGGCAGCTGGGCGTGGGAGGGTTGCCAGGAAGGTACTAAAGGAGGAGGAGTTTACCTGGCAGGGAAATGTTAATCCTGCTGGCCCAGGCCTATGCACCGCCCACCGCCCACCGTGTGCCTGGCTCTGTTCCACGTGCTCTCCACAGGCTGACCCGGCCCTCGGGCCAACCTGGCAGCCGGTGCTATTAGCATCCCCGGTTAACAGCTGAACTCTGGTGTTCAGGGCAGTGGCTTGCCCAAGGTCACGTGGCTGGTAAGAGGCAGAACTGACCTCGAACCCCGGCGGGAAGGCTCCCAAGCCTGGCTGCTAACTACACTGCACCTCCCCACAGCGCACGGGGTCACCGGGCAGGGGGATGAGCAAACTGAAGGTGAGATGACTTGGGTTGAACCCCCCCTTGTGCACCCACAACTGTGCAACCCTGACTTCTCTGAGCCACTGCTTCAGATGGGGAAAACATCCCACCTTGCAGTTGATGGAGAATAGAGCCCTGTACCTGGCACACTGCAGGTGCTCAGTCAAGTGGGGTCCCTTCCCTCCCTTGCACTCCTGAGAAGGTCGGGGACAGAATCACGGGGGCTTCCCTCCAGCCCCCTCCCAGGGGCCTGGAAAGACCTTCTTGTCCAGCCCACTGGGTGTACAGAGAGCAGGCCAGAGGCGGGCCCTCTAGCTTCTTGATGATGGTGGGGATGAGGATGACGGCGGTGACACGGAGCATGACAGCGGTAGTGGCGGTGGTGATGGAACTCTGGCCTCTCCCTGGCATTCCGGCAGGCCAGGGCGGGTTCAGCTAAGTGCTGGGCAGACTTCTGGGGGTGTGGGAGTGTGAGCACCCAGAAAACTCCACCGTGGGCTTATGGCCTTGGCCCTGTCAATAAGGGTGCCCTGCCCTCAGGTCATGGAGTTGATGACTCCCTCTGCCCCACCTTTACTGCTCTCTGAGGGAGCACGTCCCTCGGGATTGACTTCCCGGGAGGCCACACTTCCTAGAAGGTTGTAAGCAAAGTCTAGAGAGGGGAAACCCTTGCCTGAGGTCACACAGCAAATCTCAACAGGGCAGGAACCCAGGGCTCCTGACACCTGACTCTCTACCAGCTCCACTTGCACCCACTGAGTTAAGAGGGTGGACGGGAAAGTTGCTTTAAACCAGTGCTTCAGCAGATGCCGCCTGAGCTCCTACTGTGCGCTGCCACCAGGAAGGACCTGGAGTTTGTGGAGACGCGACGTACAGGAGGCACTCAGAAGAGGAAGCAAGGTCAACTCCGCCGGAGGAAACGGAGAAGGCATTCCCAGAGGGAGGGAGAGCGAAGGTACCAGTGAGAGAGGGGGCGGGCAGGGCGAGGACCCCAGGAGCAGAGCCTCCTACAGGGCCACTCCTTGAAGTGGCGCTGGTGCCCAGAGGGCGGGTGCAGGGTCTGGTGCAACCCCCCGAGGAGTGATGGCAGAGGTCACCTGGGGCCAGGAGCCTTGAGTGCCAGGCCAAAGCCTCTGGATCCTATCCTGTAGACTGCGGGGGTCCCAGGAGGTTTTCAGCAGAGGACAGACCTGAGGGTCTTCTCAGAGGGCTGGTCTGTGTGTGACAGCTGGGGTAGGGGTGGGAGGACCATAGGACACTAAGACTCCCTGAGTTATGATGACCGAGAGATCTTGGGAGCCTGGAATGTCTCGTTCAGTGTGAGTCTGTGTGGGGAAGGTTGGGGTCCCAGGCCGGGGCGGGGCCTGCCTTCACCCCGCCCCCCGCCCCCAGCACTGCCCCGCCTCCTTCCTCTTTTTCATTCTGTGCTCCTACTTCAGTGCCTTTGCCTTTTGAGGACACACTCTCTTTCCTCTTCTACAGTTTTGCAGGACTCCCCTTTCCCCTGCTCTGCTTGCCCAATTCCAGCTCAGTTCTTGTTTTTTAAATAAAATGTAAATTTCATTTTTTTTCTTGGAAGGTTTTTTCAATCAAAAAATTTTTTTCAGTGAGAAATTTTAAGGAATTACCTGGTGGTCCAGACTCCACGCTTCCATTGCAGGGGGAACCAGTTCGATCCCTGGTCAGGGAACTAAGATCCTGCAGGACGTGTGGCCAAAAAAAAAAAAAAAAAGAAAAAATTTTTAATGAAAATTGTGTGTGTTTTAAATTGTGGTAAATATATGTGTCTTAAAGTTACCATTTTAGCCATTTTTTAAGAGCACAGTTCTGTGTTATTAAGTACATTCACATTGTCGTGTAACCATCACCACCATCATCTTCCCAAATTGAAACGTGGTGCCCACTAAACACTAACTCCCACTCCCCTTCCCCCAGCTGGGGGCAATCTCCAGTCTACTTTCTGTCTCTGTGAACCTGACTCCTTCAGGTACCGCATACGAGTGGAGCCGTAAACCTGTCTCTTAAAGCTCAGAGGACAGGCCACCTCCTCTGAGAAGTCTCCCGGACTCCCAGGCAGAGAATTCATGCGATAGGCTTCAAGCCTCTGCCCGCTCTCCCTACCCCAGCAGGGGAGGCCTCCAGAGGGCTTCTTACCCAGCCTCCTGCTTCCATGGAGTGGGCTTCACTCGGGTCAGGAGGAAATTCTCTGAACTTCTTTGGAGTCGTTGATGACTATGGTGGTGGTGATGACGATGACAACCACGATGAAGAGGGTGGGCAATCTCTGGCCCTTCTGCTGACACATTTCTCTGACCAGGGCAGTCCTGGAGGCCAAGAGTGTGTCTATTACCACCCCGTGCCAAGGCTGGGCACTGCCTGGATCTGAGCACTGGGTGGCAGGGGAGGACCGCAACTCTGTCACCATCGTGACATCAGCCCCTCATCCTCTGGCCCTGCCACTCCCACCATGGCCCATGATGCTGACACTGGTTGCCCTTGGCTGTGCCTTTCCCTCTCTCCTTAACCTGGGCGGGGGTGTCCTGGAAGCCTGGCCCATGATGCTCTCCCCCACCACTGGCACTGACTGGAACACGCTAGCCCAGTTGGCTGGAAGGCTCTCCTTAGTACATTTTTTTCTTTCTTTTTTTTTTGGGCCACACAGCGCAGCTTGTGGTATCTTAGTTCCCTGAGCAGGGATTAAACCCGTGCCCCCTGCAATGGAAGCACAGGGTCCTAACCACCGGACTGCCAGGGAATTCCCATCCTTAGTACTTTTTTGTGCTATGAGTGGGTAGGGCTGAGGAAACCAAGGCACAGGGAGGTGCCCTGACTTGCCCAAGCCACCCTAGAGACCTGCTCCCCTTGCTGGTCTCTGGGCTCTGGGACCACACGGGGAAGCAGCCTGCAGGCCCCTGTGCAGGAGATAGGTCAGACCCTGGGCTCTGTGCCAAGGTGTGGGAGCCACCTGACCTGGCTTCAAATCCCAGTCTGCTCACTCCTTCTTGTGGCCACGGCTCAGTCCTCATCTGTAAGTGGAATACATGATGGGGCTGCTTCTCAGAGCAGCTGGGGCTCTGCGTGAGGCAAGCATGCCAGGTCCAGGCCAGGCTCAAGGCAGAGCCTCAGCAAATATCCCCTCTGCCCTCCTTTCCTGTTCTGAGGTATGTAGTGGGCAGCTCAGTGGTATAGACAGCCTGGAGAGAGGGAGGTTCAAGTCCTGGCCCCACCTCTGACCCACTCTGAACGTCAGTATCTTCATCTGCCTCTCCTAGCTGCTGTGTTGTGCACGTGTGACGGGCCACGCACAGGGGCTGTGAAGGCCACCCCCAGCTTTGGTTCTCCATGAGGGAGATGGAAGGGGCTGTGTTAGGCTGGCCCTGAGGCAACGTGGGAAGAGGGCCAAGTGAGAAGCAGGTCCTGGCCCTCAGGGTCTGCCAGGGCTCACATGGCAGACACTCCGGAGGTTGTGAAGGGGGCTATTCCCTGAGTCCAGGACCTCCCATGGGGCCTGTGGAGCCTCTCCCTCCTCCCGCTGCGTGCAGAGTGAGCTGCCAATTCCTGTTCCGTTTCATTTTCCAAGTCAAGGTAAGGGGTGGAGGTGGGATTGCTAAGTCCTTAAACCTCCAGGGAGGCAGTGGAGGGCGCACTGGGCAGAGACAGAGGCTCAGCGTTGTCCTGTCCTCGTGTGAGAGCACCGGCAAATCCCCTCCCCTTTGGGGACTCGGGTTCCCCCGTCTGCAGATGGGGATCTCCACGGGCAGGGAGCTGGGCTTGGAGTCAGGTGTGACCTCAGGGGACTCACCTCCTTCTCCTGGCTCCTTTTCCCCACCTGGGTATGAGAGGTTTCGGTCAGACCAAGGCAGGACCTTGCTTTGTGAGCAGGGACACCTGGCACAAAAGCCCCTCTCCGTTTGTTACTACATCTTGCTTCCGGATTGCCAGGGTCAAAAAGGCCCTTGCAGACTGCCGTGTCCACTTGATAGATGGGGAAAGTGAGGCTGTGGGGGGTGGGGCGACCCGCCTGGGGCCCTAGCGGGGAGTCAACGCCCGGCCAGCCCCAGGCCCAGGTCCCCCCCCGTTTCCCGGATGCTTTTCCTCCCGCTACTTCCTGGCCTGCCTCCCAGGGCTAGAACTCTGACGGCGGGCGGCGCGGAGGGCGCGCGCCTGCTGCCCCCACGTGGCCGCTGAGGGCGCTGCAGGCCGGGTCCGGGTCACGCGGGGCGGGGGTGCTCCTTGGTGCCAAGCCCGGGGCCGACGCGAGGGGCACCGGCAGAGAGAAGACGGGCCCTGACTACCCAAAACTCTCAGGACTGAGACTGCGACCCCTAGAAGTGCCCTGAATGCGTTCACTTACAATTGGGAAACTTGGGATGATTCTGGGAGGCTATGTCACTTGAACAGGTGGCCCTGAGTGTTGGTGATCGCTCTGCCTTGGAGGGGTCCAGGCCACAGCTGAATTATGTGCTGGCCCGAAAACAGTGAGGCTTTGGAACCTGACAGAGGGGCTTCCTAGAGCTCAGCGGCTCAAACTAAGACCCTGGCTTGGGCCCACCCTGGGAGGAGCTTGTATCTTTGTGGGAGTAGGAGCCTGCTGAGCTCTTTGCTGGGAAAAGCTACAGGACTCAGTGACTGTGTGTGGGGGGCAAGGAAGGGGCGACTTCAAGGGAGAGCTCAGGATTCTGGCCCAGGAGATGGGGGCCGTGGACCTGGATGGTGCCTGGGGGGTGCTGAGCTTGTTGGGGCCTTCTGAGCTGGAGGAGCTGGAGAGGGCGGGGGGAGGAGCTGAGGACGGACTGTGTGTGTAGATGTTCTCACAGACACCTTCCCTATGACAGGTGAGGTAATCTACCCATTTGACAGATGAGGTCATCGAGGCTTAGAGAGAGGAGGAAAGAGGCCAGATCAGCCAGGGTCACTGAGTTCTGAGTGTCTGAGCTACAGGAACTTAGCGATCCCAGTCCCTCCACAGGCCCTGGGACTTTACTGTTAGGAGATTCAGGCCCTCAGGGGAGGAGTCCCAAGGAGAGGACAGGAGAGGCTCAGAGCCCCCATGGAGACAAATACCCAGCCACTGATTCCCTGTGTGGCCTTGAGTAAGTCCCTTCACCTCCCCAAGCCTCAGCTGCCTCACCTGTGCAATGGTATGAACTATCTCCCTCCAGGAGGGGTTGGGAAGATTAAGTTAGATTTTAAGAAGTATGAAAGTGCCAGGCCCAGTGACAAGCACCTAGTAAGCCCGGCAGGTAATAAACACTCCTTCCCTTTCCCTTTCTGGCTGGAACAGTCAGGAAGGCTACCTGAAGGAGGCAGGCCTTGAAGGCAAGGGCTGATTCAGAGAGATCCAGAGGGAGCTGCTTGGCTCCTCTATCACCTGGGGTCCCTGTGCACCAGGCCAAGGGATGCTGTAGTCACAGCTGCTCTCCCAGGCCCCAGAGCACCCAAAACTCCACCCTGGAGAGATCTCTTCCTGAGAGAGGGGAGAGATAACGAAGCCCCTTCCCACCCTCAATCCATTCCTTTTGGCCCCGAGCCAAGCCAGCCGATGTTGGAAAAATCTCCCTGTTCTCATTGTCTCTGCTCCAGGCAAGGCTTGTCTTCTGGAAGGAAATAAGCATTTATTGAAGAGCCTGCTCTGCTCTCATCATTTCTCTTGACCCACAGCATCACTGCCCTGAGAGCCAGGTACCATTACTACCTGATACAGTTGGGGATGTGGAGGCTCAGGGAGTGAGGGTCTTGCTGAAAAGGGCATCTTGACTGCAGAGCTGGGAGCTAGCCACTGGGCAGTGCTGCCTTTGCGAATGGCTCCCCCTCTTGTGTGAGCTCCTGGGGGCAGGGCTGTGCCTGGCATGAGTCCCGCAGGCTCTTAGTGAATTTTGAGTGAGTGAACAAAGGCATGAATGAATGACAGTTTGGTCTGTGAATGATCCAGAGACATCACCCTGGGACTCCAAGACGCTGTGGATCTGAAAGGTCAGAGAGAATCACCTGGGAATGTGCAGAGTCGCTTCCAGAACGACACAAAGGAACTGGTACTGGTGGTTGCCTCTGGGCATGGGGGTGGAGAATGAGGAGAGAAGGAGATTTACTTTTCTGCCTGAATGTTTATCTTATATATCATAACGTGCATATATCATAATGTGTTATAATTATAACACATTACGTGCATGTTTAATAAATGAGTTCAGAAGTAAATAATCACCTGGGGAGCTCCTTAAACATACAGACTCCCGGGCTGCAGCTCCAGAGGGTGGAAGCAGTGGGTTTGGGGGTGGCAGGGGACTAGGATAAGTTCCCCAGGTGATTCTGTTACAGGTGGCCCTGGGCCACACTACAGAAACAAAATCACCAGCTGGGTCCTCTTCCCACTGGCCACCAGCTGGGTTAATTTGCATGGTCTTTTGCATATATTTGCATGATGTCTCTGGTTCCAAATGAAGCCTGTGTCAGCCTTTATCCTGAGGGAAGCCTCTTCCCTCCCCACCTCGTCCCCCATCCCTGCCCCCATCCCCAGACCTGGCCAGCCTGGACAAGCCCCTTCCTCCTCACCCCCTATCCACCAGCTAAATATGTCACTCTTTTACCCCATCTCCACATTCTCCCAGTTCCCCAAGGCTGGCACACACATGTCACCTCCCCCAGCTGAGTCAGCTGAGTCTGCTCCCCATCTCACACTCTCTACCCCCTCCTCTGAACTCCAAAATACTCGAACCTCTCTCATGTGCATCTCTGTGCACTGAACACTCACGGTGGGCCCAGGGCTGAGCCAGGCCCTTCACTCATCTCATCCCACCCAGTCCTCCAGAGACCCCCATGAGACCAGACCCCATTAGGCCCATTTTACAGATGAGAAAACTGAGCCTTAGGGAAATCACATGACTTACCAGAAAGTGACAGCTCTTTCCATTCCACAGACCTGCCTCCTAAAATGCCCTTTTGGCATATTCACTCTTCTCATGTTAATTGCATTTGGGTTTTGTCTTGCTTCCGTTGCTCTAATTGGGTCTTTAAAATTTCCTGGGTCAGGGCTTCCCTGGTGGCGCAGTGGTTGAGAGTCCGCCTGCCGATGCAGGGGACACGGGTTCGTGTCCTGGTCCGGGAAGATCCCACATGCCGCGGAGCGGCTGGGCCCATGAGCCATGGCCGCTGAGCCTGTGCGTCCGGAGCCTGTGCTCCGCAACGGGAGAGGCCACAACAGTGAGAGGCCCGCGTACCGGAAAAAAAAAAAAAAAAAAAAAAAAATTACCTGGGTCATACACACTTACTGTAAAATCATGCAAACAATTAAGAAATATTTGAATAAAATATGAATTCCCCCCCCCCCCCAGTATGACACTCTCTAGGAAGAGCTGCTGTGAACAGTCTGGGGTCTCCTTCCAACCTCTTATGCATTTACATACAGATGTGATATAGGCAAATATATAGGCATAGCATTTTTATTATTAACATGTACATGCAAAAAATATACAATTCAAAGGAAAACAGTGCAGACATCCATGTCCTCACCATTCATAAAACTTGCCAGCATCTTAGAAGCACACCTTTGTGCCCCTCCACAGCTGCGCCCTCCTTCCTCTTCTGACTTTCCTTACAGGTTGGTCACATATATGTACTCTTAAATAACAAATTTAGGAGGAGAACTGTTGAATTATTGTGTGTGCAACATGTTCAACTCTATTAGGCAAGGCTAAACTATTTTCCAAGGAGATTGAACCAATTTTTACTCCCACCCAGAGGGAAGGAGAGTCCCCACTGAGCCACATCCTTGCCAAATGTGGAACTGTTCAACTTTGTAATTTTTACCAAGCTAGTGGGAGTAAAATTCCAACTCATTGTGGCTTTAATTTACTTTTCCTGTTTACTAATGATATTTAATATCTTCTTGTTTATGTCTTCCATATCCTTAGCAATTCTTTTATCTTCTTGATATATCGGCAATTGAAAGAGTTGTGATAAAATCTCTGATTATGATAATGGATTTGTTTATGTCTCCTTGTTTTGCTTTGTATGTTTTGAAGTTGTGTTATCAGGTGCATAAGAGTTTAGAATTGTTATATCTTCCTGGAGTTACGTATTCCTTGTTTCTAATAATGCTTTTGTCTTGAAGCTTGGTTTGTCTGTTTAAATAATGATAAATCTTTTGATTTTGATCTTTTCCCAGGTAAAGAAGGACTATTCTTATCTGGGTCAAATCACTTCTGAACTACCAGTTGGCCTTAGTGAGAAGTGACTTGACTTCTTATTTTGAAAATATTTGTATTATGGAAACCTTTCAACATATACAAAAGTACAGAATTGTATAAATGACCTCCCATGTAACCATCAACCAGCTTAGACATATACCAAATCAACATATTTATACCCACCAGCTCCCCCATCCCATATTATTTTAAAGCAAATCCCATATGTCATATAAATTATTCCTTAAATATTTGAATATGTATCTCTAAGAGGAAAGGACTTAAAAAAAAAACCCAAGTCCCGTTATCATCCTGTAACAATAATTTCCTAACATCATCAAATATCATTTTGTTTGTTTATTCGTTTGTTTCATTCAGGATCTAAATAAGGCCTGTGAAAGCATGTAGTTGGTCACTGTCTGCTACATCTCATTCAATCTATAGGTTCCTACCCTAACTCTTTTATTTTCCTTGCAATTTGTTTGTTGAAGAAACCAGACCATTTGTCCTTTATATAAAAATATTTTGTTTGATGGGATTATGTAGATAATGTTCTTTAGCAATATATATTGGCCATATTTCCTCTCAGAACATATAAGTTAATTTTGGGTTTTTAGCTGGTATTCAGAACTCCATAGTTACTATTTTTTTTCTTAATTAGACGTATTTTAGCAGCAAGCTTTTTTAAAAAAAATAAATGTATTTATTTATTTATGGCTGCGTTAGGTCTTCGTTGCTGCGCACAGGCTTTCTCTAGTTGTGGCGAGCGGGGGCTACTCTTCGTTGCAGTGCACAGGCTTCTCATTGCGGTGGCCTCTCTTGTTGCGGAGCACAGGCTCTAGGCACGCAGCCTTCAGTAGTTGCAGCAGGCAGGCTCAGTAGTTGTGGTGCACAGGCTTAGTTGCTCCACGGCATGTGGGATCTTCCTGGACCAGGGCTCAAACCCGTGTCCCCTGCATTGGCAGGCGGATTCTTTACCACTGTACCACCAGGGAAGTCCCATAGTTACTTTTTTTTTTTTTTTAACGTCTTATCTCTTCTACTTACCTACTATGAGCATTGGATGTGCTAATTCACTCAACAAACATTTAATGAGCACATACTATGTGTCAGGCCCTATGCCAGATCCCGAAAAATATAATAGTGAACAAGCCAAAAATATTTCTGGAGCTTCATCTCAAACTTTGGTGGTCTGCAGAATCCCTGAAGAGACCCTGTTAAAATGCAGGTCCCAGGGTCCCATCCCAGACAGGCTGTCAGGGGTCTTGGGTGGGAACCAGGAATGGGCACCTTTGGTCAAGTGCTGTCCTGTGGAAATCTGAGCCACAAATACAAGCCACATTTGCCAATTTCGATTTCCTAGTGCTAATTACATAACAAGGTGAAAAGAAACAGGTGAAAAGTCTCTTACAGAAAATTTTAATTATATATTTTAATACATAAAATAAAATTTATTTAATATATAAATAAAATATTTTAATTTCATATTTTATTTAACCCAATTTATCTGAAGTATAATTTTAACATGTAATCAATCATAAAAAATTATAAATGAGATATTTTGTATTCTTTTTTTAAGTACTAAGACCTCGAAATCGGTTGTGTGTTTTACATTTACAGCACTTCTCAACTCCGACCAGCCACGAGTCAAGGGCTCCCTGTGGGTCGTGGCTACTATACCTGACAGCGCAGCCGGTGACCTGGTCTGGATTCCCCGGGGGCCACAGCAGGAGCAACGCTGGACTGGATAATGTCTGTGAAGAGCACTTAGCAGTTTCTGGTGTCCCAAACAAAATACGGGGACAAAAACACCTGGGCCCCAATCCCGCCTCCAACCTTCTGCCCTTTCCTTGGAAGTGGCTTCACCTCCAGAGCTCGAATCTCCGCGCCTAGAACGGGCGAATTGTCCTGCCTCGAGGTAGTGGAGGAGCATCTAATGAGACGGTGTGAGGCGCCCTCTGCGTGTTGGTGGCAAGGAGGCGTGAAGGATGCGGAGAGGTTTGGATACCGAGAGAGGGCGGAGCAGGGCTCAAGCCGGGGCTTCCCAACACCGCAGGAACCGGAATGAGGGGACACGTCCGCCGGGTGCACTCAGCCTGCAGCCCCCGAGGCCACCACGGGGCGGCGCTGTGGGAAGGGACCCCGGGGATCGCGCAGGGACCCCCGGGGCTGGCATGCGGCCCGAGAATTTTTAGTAACCACTTGCCTGGCGTGGACTTCCCCGGAGAGGGGAGGATTGGATCATTCTGGTTCCCTCTGCGGCAGGAGGGGAAACTGAGGCGAGGAACTGTTTCCCCCGTCACTTTAAAAAATTCAACCAACAGCTGATGTGATGGAAGGAACTCAGGCTTCAGAGTCTGGGTGAGGTCGCGGCTCTGACCAGCTGAGGAACCTTGACTCGTAGGCCATTCAAGCTCCCAGGCTGTTTTTCACACCTGTAAAACGGGGATACCAGTACCTCCCAGGGCAGGAGCAGGACCACAGCAGATGATGGCTAGAAAGGGGCTTTACCAACCGTCTGGTGTGGAGCCAGGGTCAACACCTGCACAGGGATTGAAAGGTGAACTTTGAAGGATGAGGATACAAACAACCACTGCCCTGAGCTAAGCGATTAATCTCCTTTACACTCTCATAACAGCCCATGAGGTCGGTGCTACAACTGCACCCATGTTCCAGATGAGAAAACTGAGTCTCAGAGACGTGGTGCGGTTCGCCTGAGGTCACATAGCCCAGCAGAGCCTGTCCGCAACTCCCAGGTTCTGTGCTCACGTCTGACCAGGTGTTGGCTGAGGCTGGAGAGGGTGGGACTCTTCTTGCCCAGCCGTTGCCTTTCATCTCTGGTTCCTGGTTTCCTTCCTCCCTTCTACTTCCTTCCTTCTCAGCCTCTCTGGCCTCCCACTCCATCTCCCCCCAGGTTGCCAGTCTCCCCATTAAAACAAGGAGCCTCTCCATGCCTACGACTCATGCCTGCCACTCAGAGTGGTCCATGCCCCTGGCCACAGTGGTGGGCTCAGGGCATGTGCCTCATGCCCGGCCAATGGATTCTGGGAGGGTTGGAACTGTTGGAAGAGGGCCTGTCTCCTTTTGCCTGCTTAGAAGCTGAGCATTTGTGAGCCTGGGCTTCTGGAAATGTGACTTCACTTTTAGCCCAGAGGAGCTGACTGACCTGTGGGCTCACGCACTGGGATGCAGCTGAAGCACCTCCAGTCTTCCGCCTGCCCCACCCCGCCCCCACCTCCCCCCCATCTCCACCCCTTTCCCACCACCGACTCACCAGACCTAGAATCTGAGAGTCGAAGGGCCCCAAGATGTGGGTCCCTCAACCCCCTACTTCCACCGGGAAAGTTCTCAGCGCCACGCTGACAGGTGAGGCAGGTGTGCCAAGCAAGGAGGTTGGCCCAACGATGCACAGCTGGTGAGCAGTGGGCCCACCGGCTAGAATCCCATCAAGGTATTCATTCCATTCCACACCTAGCAAACCTCTTGAACCCCTGCCCAGAGGCCAGCTATGAGGGGGTGGGGTGTGGCTCTGGAGACAGACCCCCCCCCACAGCCCACCCCGGGCTCAAATTCCAGCTTCCTCACTCAATAGTGATCTTGGCAAATTATTGCACTTCTCTGTGCCTGTTTCTTATCTGTAAAACAAGGGAAAGACTGAAGTCCCCTTGTGTCTCAAGAAACCCCAAGCGCTCTGCCCGTTGGTGGCAGACCCTTCTTTCATGGGACCATGCTTTGCTCATGCCCTCCCTCTACTTAGATTCCTTCCAGAGTGACCATAGAGTGGTGAAAAGCATGGACTCTGGGCCCAGGCAGTCTGGCTTCCAATCCCATCTGCAGATGAGGAGAAGGGAAAGGGGTCCACAGATGTAAAGGCACTGAGGTAGGAAGCTGTGTAGCACTGGGGAGAAGGTTCTGCGGGGCTGAGTGAGTAAGCTGTATGGCTGCACTGCTGCTAGCATCCTGTCTCCCTCCTCTGCCCCCTTGGAAACTTCTGCTCTCCCTGGGATAGGGCTTCAGAAACAGGGACTGGCTTGAAGGCTCCGGGGACCTCATTTGAATAATACAGTGGAGAACTGGGGGGTTCTGATTTCGCATGATGGCCCTCTGGGAGAAATAGTGTCCCAGAGGCAGGAGAGGCCCAAGGTCACAGCTTGGCAATGCCTGGCAGGATGGGGGAGCGGGGAGGGGGTTTGCTGCAGGCCCTCAGCGGCCAAACACCCTCGCACGGAGCTCTGGGCCTCTCCACGGAGGAGCTGGAAGCTGAAATAGGACTCTATTTTGGGGGCCTGAGGCGAGCTGGAGTCACTTCCCTGCCAGATGGGAGAGGTTGCCTCAGTCTCTTCGAGGCCAGGCTCTCCGCCCTGCAGGAGTGGCAAGGTGTGGGCCTTGACAGTGGGGCACGGGCTGGGAAGAGGGAGAGGACGGCGCTGCTCTGGGGCTTGATAGTGCATTTGTCATCTCCCTCTGTCCGCCCAGCTGCCCTGGGAGGGCGAGCTGGGGCTTTCCCCATTTCACGGAAGAACAGACAGGTTCAGAGAGGCCAAGTCGCTTGTGCAAGCTCTCTCAGCAGCAAGTGGCAAAGCCAGGGTTCAGCCGGGGCCTGGGTGACGCCCTAGCCTGTGTGCTAACCACAGCGGCGTACCTGAGCGTGACCTCAATAAGCAGAAGGCGAAGCCGTTTCCTGAGCACCTACTGTGTGCCGGCCCCTCTCACACACTAGCTCAGTGAGCCCAAGCCGCGCCCTGGCAGGAAGCCATCATCGCCCCCATTTCACAGACAGGCCTGAGGAGAAGGGTCAGGCTTGGGATGCCCTGGCCTCAGCTGGGCATCTGAGTTACTGCATGACCACGGGCAGATCCCTTCTCTTCGCTGGCCTCAGTCTCCCCATCTGTAATTCGAGGAGGTGGGCTCAGGTCTGTGACGTGTCTCCCAGGGAGGCTGACAGAGAGCTGGCGGCGGGGAGGTGGCCAGGATGACAGAGGGAGTTTTTCAAGCCTACCTGCCCCTGCCCGCTGCTTCCTGCAAACTCATTTTCCAGATCTTCAAGTCAGACCCACCTACCTCCAAGGGAAGAGAAGGAATTTGCATTTCCTGAGCCCAGGCCAGGCCTGACGCCGTGTGGCGGGATCCACATGCACGATGCCATCTAGTCCACACGCTGTGGCCCCTGTGGAAGTTGCACAGTTGTTTTTGGGTCGTTCTTACAGCGGAAGCCCAGAGAGGGGAAGCAAATCGCTCAGGACAACCCAGAGAGGAAGGGGCGCCACCGGCCCCTCGCCAAGGCTGTGGGCTCCTAGCCCTTCCCTTTCTGCTGTGTCCTTCCTGACGCCACCAAGAGCCAGGGCCTTCCTCAGCCGAAGGCCGTGCTCCCAGCCCCCAGCCTATGTTCTGGGCCGCCAGGGGGCGGCAAGGCCATTTGTGGGCCCCCTCGTCACCCACGCCTTCCCTGCAGAGACTGGACTAGAAATAGCCCCGTCCATCCTCGCCTCGGTTCCCACCTCGCCCGCTTGCCATGCTCACCTGTGCGTGTCCTCCCTCCTCGCACCTGTCAGGGAGAAGACGGGAACCCAGCTGCCCCGCCCACTTCCCGTCAGTAATCCGTCCCGCCACGCCCCCCTGCTGAGGCTCCGCTGGCAGCATCCCCGCTTCCGCCTGTCTCGTCGCTGAGCCCAGAAAACTGCCCCATCTGTTCCTGCTGCCCCATCCAGCTTCTTTCAGAGGCCCCAGAAGCAGCGTAAAGGCTTCATGGAGGCCGGACCCCATCAGGGCTGCCGACCTGCCGGCCACTCCAGCCCACTGGCCGCCATATGCCGCTTCCCGAAGGCCTCTCCCATCACTCGCCCCTCTGCGCCAAGACCACCCAGGTCTCCCCACTGCCTGCAGGAAAAGGCTCCTCAGTCTGCCGGACTCACCTGCTCACCTGGCCCAGCCCCCCAAGAGTAGCTGTCCTCCCCGCGACACGCGCCTGCCTCCCCGACCTCGCTCTCCTATCAGCCAACCTCCGCTGTGGCTCAGGGACTAAAACACCAACAACCGTAAGACCAGAAAGCCCTGGCAGAGCCCTGAGTTGCTCTATGACCTTGGGTAATTCACGTGGCCTCTCTGAGCCTCCTCATCTGTAAAATGGGGATAATAATAGAACACTCCATTCCGTCCCCATGCCCTGAACCCTCTCCTACCTCCACGGACCCGCCCTGAGCCCCCCGGTCCAGGTGTTGGCAGGGAGGCCCAGGAGGGGGAGAGGAAGGAGGAGCTTAGACAGGCCTGGAAGGAGCTGAGCAGGAGAGGACAGCAAGCTGAGCCTTGGCTCTGCCAGGCAGGGAAGGTTCCAGAAGCAGGAGGCACAGGTGCTGTCCTCCAGACCCTCACTCCAAGGGGCCACATCCCAGGAGGAGGTAATCCTAGTGACAGGTCGGGGGTCAGGAGCCTCATTCTGGATTGAGCTCTGCACCTGCCTCTTTGTATGACATCTCAAACCCCCTCCCTGGGCCTGTTTGCCCCCATCCATGGGTACCAGGAGTCCCCTCTTGGCCTCCTTCCCACTGTGGGCACTGTGAGAGCTGACACCAGCCAGCAGGGGCTCTGGCCTACCTGCCCTGTTGCCATGGTACCTGTAGCGCAGTGGACAGCTATGGCGACTGTAACCAAGGAGCCCTGGCTGCTGTCCCAAGCCTGAGCGTGGAGTGTTGGAATCGCCCATGGTCCCATTTGGCACTGGCAGCAGGGCTGAGGCCAGAGGGCTCAGGCCTCCCAGCTCTCTCCCAACACCACAGCCCAAGGTTGAACGGCTGTGGGCCCAGGCCCCAGCTACATCTTTGCCTGTTTGGTTCAGTGCTGAATCCCCTCTGCTAGACCAGGCTCCTCCTTGCTCGTAGTAGGTGCTCAACAAATATTTGTTCCGTGAAGGAATGAATGAATGACACAGAAGGCCTTTGAAATCTGTAATGGGCGGGGCTGATGTGTGAGCTGATGGCCAGGACCTGGGCAAATGCCTCTGGCTGGGATCCCAAAGGGCTTGTGTAGGGATTCTATACCAGGTTTGAGGCAGTGAACAGAGTAAGTGGGGGGCCCTGGAGGTTGCCAGTGATTGCGGGAGGGGGCAAAGATAGGCTTGGGCGTTGACCCAATTTTGCCAAGTGCCAATTCTGTCTTTCCCCACGGTCTCCCTGAGACCTTCAGATGTTCTGAAAGACACAGGAACATAGGTGCCAGGTCCCTGGAGGTCATTAAGTCCCGTGTCTAACTTTGAAGATGAAGGAAATGAGTTTCAGAAAACTGAAGAGATTATCCAGGATCACATAGTAACTCAGACCCCAAACTCCTTTTCTAGCCTCCCGGTACTCATATCCTGTGAGCTGAGTGACCTATCGGTTTTCCCTTTTTGCATGGCTGCCAGGAACCTCAGGGGTCAGTTTTCAAACTGTGTCTCATATGGTAAACCCATCAAAATCCTGACTGGAAGACAACTCACATTTATTATTATTTTTTTAAAATTATTTATTTATTTATTTAAATTAGTTTATTTATTTATTTTTGGCTGTGTTGGGTCTTTGTTGCTGTGCGTGGGCTTTCTCTAGTTGCAGAAAGCGGGAGCTGCTCTTCCTTGTGGTGCGCGGGCTTCTCACTGCGGTGGCTTCTCTCGTTGTGGAGCACAGGCTCTAGGTGCACGGGCTTCAGTAGTTGTGGCACGCAGGCTCAGTAGTTGTGGCTCACGGGCTTAGTTGCGCCGCGGTATGTGGGATCTTCCCAGACCAGGGCTCGAACCCGTGTCCCCTGAATTGGCAGGCGGATTCTTAACCACTGCGCCACCAGGGAAGTCCTGACACTTATCTGGATCCAGTAATATGCCCAAGACCGTGCTGTGCCTGGTCACGTATGAGATCTCATTTAACCCAAACAACAAGCGTGTGACACAGATACGAATGGCCCTTCCTAACAGATGAGGAAGCAGGTTCCTAGACATAAATCAACTTGCCCAAAGTCACAAAGCTACTAACTGGTAGTGGCAGGACCCCCTGGCTCTCATACTCATGATCTTTCCTCTACAAATATTGACATAAATGCTGTTGCTCTTGGCTCTGTGCCCTGGCACCAGCGCTGTGCCCATTGCCGGCCGGTCTTCCTTATCTGCGCTCACCCTCTCCACAGGGAGCCCCTGGAGGAGCTGTGGAGGGGGAGCTTGGTTTTGAAACTTCTGCATTTTCTAATCCTGGGAACCCAGCTCTACACCGTCCTTGTGCAAAGGTTCAGATGCTGGCGGTTGCATTTTTAGAGAGTCTGACAAACACAGTCCAGAATTCTGTTAGTACTTAGCCTGAGCAGACAGCCACAAGAAGAAAAAGTTAAAAAAAAAAAACAAAAGGCACGAAGATGTTGATCACAGCGCTGTGTATCTTGGAGAAATGCTGACGTTCATCTGGATACAGGAGGCGAAGGATTAAGCCCACAGGGCTCATCAGAGGGCTGGCTTCATGGGAGGGACCCAAGGTCGGTTCAGTGCTCTGTGGTCTCTGTCTTGAAATTCTTCATTTTATCTTTGACCTTGTAAGTTTTATGAGCGAAGTCCAGTGGGATGATGTGGCACGCGCATGAGCAGAGGAGGTAATCTGAAGAAAGGAAAAAGTTTGATTTTTAGTGCCTTTAATGGCACAGTGTTCCCGACTTGTGAACAACGGACACACATTTTCATTTTGCAGTGGACCCTGCAAAGTGTGTCGTTGGTGCAGTGAGAGGGCACGGGGCTGGGGTCCAGGAGAGTGGGGTTCAAGGTTATTCCCCTCTGGGCCTCAGTTTCCCCACCTGTAAACGAGGGGTTGGCCCGCTGACCTCTATGATTTTATGAACATTATATTGAACATTATGAACATTATACTGTCATTAAAAATGGAAAATGAGGTTAGGCCTCTGCACTTTCACTGCTGAGAGCGTGGGTTCAATCCCTGGTTAAGGAACTGAGATCCTGCAAGCACGCAGCATGGCCCAAACAGACAAACAAATAAATAAATCAGCCAGTATCCTCAGCTACCCCCTCCCCCCACCAGGGTTTTGCTCAGCAGTGCTGGGCCACAGGACCCTTTATACAAATAAAAATAAAACATGGAAAATGTGTAGAACCCATCAATACCAAAAGAAAATCAGTACTCAGAAAAAGCTACAGTGAGAAAAACCAGATCCAGGAAGAAGAGGCTGGGATCATAGCCACGGGATCTCACTAAAGCCTAACAAAGATAAGGCGAGAATTCGACGAGGTGAAACAGCTGAGTTGAACGCCTTCTAGGTTCTTTTCTATTTTGCCTTACGCAATTTGCGTTCGTTAAGGAAAATGCGTTTTTTCAGAAGCTGGGGAGGAGGAAGCAAAGATGAACCTAGAAGAATTAGACCCGAGTGGTGGGGTTTTAGACGGGATGAGGGCAGGCTGTCAGCTGGGTGAGCCCTCACCTCTCTCTCCCTTTCTCCCACCAGATGTCCCGGGGCTGTGACTGAAGCAGGGTAGAGAGGGGACAGGGCAGGGCCTCCGCTTCCTGGCCCCTCAGGGGAGATGTGTTGGAGCCAGGAAGGGCTCGGCGACTCCTTCAAGGCCCGTTTCGTGACTCCAAGCTAGTGATATATATCTAAGGTTCTTACACCCCCAGATTCAGCGATCCCCCCTATCTCGGTGCCGCCAGGAGCCGGGAGTGAAGTGAGAGATCAGAGGAGCTGCCTGCCAGGGAGCAGGGGAGGGGAAGGGAGGTGGGAGGGCTGTGAAGGGGAGCAGGTGGGAGAAGGAAGGTGAGTCAGCGCAGAGCGGAACAGCAGGGCTTTGCAGCCTTGGAGCCTCCCTGCAGCTGCGTGCTCGCCTCTGGGCTCTGGGCTCGCACCCCTGTGGCCCCCGCTCCCCCATGCCCACTGTCACAAGTGTCTGAGCAAAGTGGCAAACTGGTGACAAGGAAGGTGTTCGGGAGGCACCTTGAAGTGCTTCCACATCACTCTGGGCGGGAGGCCCTCTAAGGGGGGCCACACCCCTTCCTCTCTTGTCCTTATGGATGGAGGGCTGGGCAGCCTCTAAGATGTGCTCCAGGTCGAAGGTGCTGTGTCCAAGGGTGCCTGAGTCTGAGGTCTTCTTTAGCTACCCCTGGCAGCCCAGGGCACCAGAGCATCACTGAGATGAAGCAGTTAGGAGAGGATGAGATAGACGAGGTCCTCCCAGGGGTCTGCAGGGCTGGATGGGGTGGGGGGAGAGACCCTGGGGTGCTCCCACCTGGCGCTCTTCTGAGAGCATGGGCAGGTGAGTGGCTGCACTTTTGTCTTGCTGAGTGGCCCCTGTAGGCCCTTCGAGGCCCCCAAAGGTCACAGGTGCACTCTGGGATATCTGGGTGGGGGCAAAGGAGGAAAAGAGGCAGCCCCTCCCCCCTCTCTTAGCCCCTGCCTCAGGGAGGACGGGAGGCCAAGGGGAAGCCAGCCCCTGGGCTTCTGACAGTCTTCACCTTGGTTCAGGCCAACCCCTTTGTTCTCTGGGCCTCGGTTTCCTCTCTGAGACCAAACCCTTGTCCCACCTACCTTGAAAGGTGTTATGCAAATAAGAGACATTGTAATGAGTTGTTGGGGACTTGGACCCCTTTCTCCAGGAAAGAGGCCTCAGCTTCTCCTATTAAACTGTTAAGGCATGTGGAATGCACCGTGATTTACCCAAATGGCCAAATGTTGCCTGATGAAATGTGGTCGTTCACAAGCAGCCAACAGCGCTTCACAGCAGGTGAGCCTGCCTCCTGCTTCCCTGTGTTTCCTGAGAGAGCTGGCACCTTTGCTAGAAGATTCCCGGGAGCAGGGAGGGTGCCCTCTGCTTCCTCATACTCCAAATGCTGGGTACACAGTTGGCCTGTAAAATAGACTTAGAGCTGGAAGGAACCCTCAAACTCGAAAGTTCTGTGCTAGGTGAGCGATCATGGCCACAGTTCCACCGGGTGTGCACACCCTTTGCAATGGGACGTGACCATGCTCCCGGGGAGTGGAGTCAATTTCCCGCCCCTTGAATCGTGACCAGGATTAGCCAATAAAATGCAATGGAAGTGATGTTATACAAGTTCAGGGCTGGGCTCCAGAGACTTCGCAGCTTCTGCCTTGACCCTCTTAGGCACCAGGAAGGGATCTGGTAGAGCCAACTGGAGGAAGAGAGGCCACTGGAGGAGAACCGGGGCCCCCCGTGCCCCCCACCCCCACCCCCGGGCCAACAGTGAGACCTACTGCCCAACACATGAGTGAGGCCCTCATGGATCTTACAGCCAGGCTGATCTCCCCGCTGAGCAGGGCTGCTAGAGTGAGCCCAGGGAAACCAGCCCTGCTACAGCACCGCAGAAAGAATAAACCGTTGTTGTCTAAGTTGAGGGTGGCCTGTTACACAGCACAGGCTAACTGAAGCCCGGGGCGGGGAAGGGACTCACCCAAGGTCCCACAGTGAGGCAGAGACCAGGTCCGACTATGACCAGGTTTCCCCGCTGCCCCCTAGAGCCCTTCCCACCACAGTGTCCTGCAGCCCAGTTAATCAGCACAGCCTGGTGGGGGTGGTTATGTGGGGTGTAAACCAAGCAGGCTCTTCCCACTTCTCCCTGAGTCATAAAGGGTTGGCTGACGTCCACACAGGCTTCCCTTGCCCATCATCACTTAGGAAGAAGATATGGTTCATCCCATTCTAAAGATAGTGAAGCTGAGACCAAGAGCTGATGGGCAACTTGCTGACAGCCACATAGCTTGTTAATAGCAAAGCTCTGACTCAAACCCACTCAAACCTCTTAGGGCCACTTAGGATCCTTCCCACTGGCTCCCAGGAAGGAGACCAGCAGGTGATGAAGTTCCCTCCAAGGGTCAGTCTCTCAGGGGCACAGACACATACACAATACACACAAACCTACCCCCCCCACACACAAACACATCCCATACACACAATACACACATACGTACCACACACAGACACGCATCGTGTTGGTCTCTCTCTCTCTCTCTCTCTCCGTTTCCCTCTATCTCTCCTTCCCAACCCTCCATCTTCAATCAGCCTACCGCTAATGGACCATATACTTTATTAAAAATATATAGTTACAAACTCCATTGTCAACCCGGGCTGGGCCTGCAGGCCCAGAGGGCCCACAGGGAGGGATGGCCCTTACCCTGCTCCTTGAGGTCCCACTTCCGCACCCAAACCCAGTACTATCCACGGGCCAAGAGAGCTGGCTCTGAGGGTCTCAAGGGACCAGCCAGCTGGGCAGGGGGAGGTTGGGCTTGAGGGGTGCGGAGTGCGAGGGTGCACCTCCTCGCCCTGCAGGTACAAATGGCAGAAGGTGGACGTGGTACCTCCATCTCTCCATTTATAGATATTTACGAAAGAAAGTCATGAGCAACAGACCACAGTCATGCAAAAGAAACGCACACCCCTCCCACCCCCTCAAACTAACCACCGGCCCACCCCGGAACCCCCAGATGCCCACCCCCCGACAGTCCAGCCGCCTTCCCCAAGGTTCTGAGAGCAAAGGGGGAATGTCCTTGAAGGGTCGGTGGGGAAAGGGTGGTGGGTCTGGGGTTCCTGAGCCGCCAGTGGGTAGGTGCTGGAGAACCCAGGCTGACCAGACCGAGGGTCTCCTGGCCCTTTCCCAGGCCTGGGTTCTGGAGTCAGTAGGAAGGGGCCTCCCAGTCTCTGAAGCCCCCAGCTCTCTCCAGAAGGTCCATGGAGCCAGGGTGAGCCACTGTGTCCTGAGTGCGGTGGAGGTGTCCTGGCAGCCCACCCCCGGAAGAGGCTCTGGTGGGAAGCGAGAGGGCGGGCCTGGAGGTCAGATGGCGGACTCCCTGCGGTAGGAGATGTTGTCCAGCGGGAGGGTGGCTTGCATGCGCTCCAGATCCAGGTGGCTGCCAAACTCCAGCATCCGGATGATGCCCGCCTCCTCCTTGGAGCCTGCCTCCAGGCCCAGGCCCGCGGCCACGGCGGCAGCGGCCGCGGCCTCCTCCTCCATCTCCTCTTCCTCCTGGCTCATGAGGGCCAGCTCGTTCTCATAGCAGAAGGCACTGGGCGGGGGCGGTGGGGCGGGCAGCACGGTGATCTTACTCTCCTGCAGCTCCCGGGCGGAGCAGCAGGGCGTGCCGGCCACCTCGTAGGTCTTGTGGAAGCGCGAGTAGTCCACCTTGTAGTGGCTCTTCTCCTCAAAGACCACGGGCTCGAAGCGGTGACCCCATAGGATCTCGCTGGCCAGGTAGGAGCTGCGGGCCTGGGTGGTCATGGCGGTGGCCTCCACCATGCCCTCCAGGATGACCACGATCTCAAAGTCCTCCGACTCCAGCTCCTCCTTGCCCATGCCGTAGAGCGGGCTGTCCTCGTCGATCTCGTGGACGATGATGATGGGCGACACCAGGAAGATGCGGTCCAGGCCGATGTCGTAGCCCACGTTGAGGTCCCGCTGGTCCAGCGGCAGGTACTCGCCCTCCTGGGTCATGTAGGGCTTGATGAGCTGGGCCCGCACGTGGGCCTCCACGATGTGGCTCTTGCGCAGGTTGCCCACGCGCCACATCAGGCAGAGCTTGCCGTCGCGCACCGAGATGACCGCGTGGTGGCTGAACAGCAGCGTCTGCGCCCGCTTCTTGGGCCGGGCCATCTTGGCCATGATGGTGCCGATCATGAAGGAGTCGATGACGCAGCCCACGATGGACTGGACCACCACGGCGATGACCGCCAGCGGGCACTCCTCCGTCACGCATCGGAACCCATAGCCGATGGTAGTCTGCGTCTCCACGGAGAACAGGAAGGCACCCAGGAAGCCGTTCACATGCATGATGCAGGGCTTGGCGGCCGCCGGGGCCGCCCCGCCGCCTCCTGCCACCGGGGCCCCCGCCGCGGCCCCCGCCGGGCCGGCCTCCAGGTCACCGTGGAAGAAGGCGATGCACCAGAAGAGGAGGCCGAAAAAGAGCCAGGAGACAAGGAAGGCCGCGGAAAAGATCATCAGCATGTAGCGCCAGCGTGTGTCCACGCAGGTGGTGAAGATGTCCGCCATGTAGCGCTGCGACTTGTTGCTCAGGTTGGCGAAGTAGACGTTGCATTGGCCGTTCTTCTTGACGAAGCGGTTGCGGCGTTTCCGCCGGGGCACGTGGGCCTGCCCGTTGCGGCTGTGCCCGTGCATGTCCTGAAGCCGGCGTGGTCACCTGGGAAGACGCAGGGCCTGCGGGGGAGAAGCAGACACGTGAGACGCTGGGGAGCGAGTGGCTGCCGTGGGAGCGGCTCTCCAAGGGCCCCCGGAGTCCGGGTTCCAGGGCTGCAGGGAACCCACCCAATGATGCTCAGAAGGGGTGGAGCCTGGACTGAGACCCAAGGCTTCCTCCACCACGTGGGCAGAATATTAAGGTGGTTCTGACAACAGGCAGGGAGTGCCTCCGTGGCTGGCCCAGCTCCGGGATCGGGGTCTGCCAGACCAGAAGCTGAGGCCACCGGGATCCAGGCCCTAGTCCCAGCCTCTCCCGCTGCCCCTCCTCCCCCACCGGAACCTCCTGTGCCTGCTCTTCCGGGGGCTTCCTGATGCCCATCTCGGCACCGCCCTCGCACTGTTTGTCCCACGTGCCCTGAGCAGAGGAAGTGGTGAATGCTCTGGGCCCCGCTCACCTCCCTGGGCTCAGCCTCTGCGCTTCTGGGTCTCTCGGGGGTAGGACATTATCCTGTGCGGTCCAGTTCGGCAGCCACTGGCCACCTGTGGCTCTTACATTTAATTAAAATTAAATAAAACGTTAGCTTCAGTTCCCCGGCTGCACCCACCGCATTTCAAGGGCTCCGTAGCCACATGTGGCTAATGGCCACCATACTGGACAGAGCAGATGCAGGACATTTCCGTCATTGCAGAAAGTTCTACTGGGCAGTGCCGGGACCCACAGCCCAACGTCAGTTCCTGTCCTGTCCCCAAACTTGTTGGGAGCAGTGGTGGGTGAAGACTCCAGTGTGGTGGTCAGGACGGACATAAGGGGAGCCCTGATTTTTGGCTCCCGTGTAGGCATCCCTATTTCCATATCACAGGTGAGGAAACGGGGGCTCAGAGAGGGGAACTGGCCTGTCTAAGGCCGCACAGCTGGTGAGTCCAAGTCCAGGTGTGTCTAACTCTTCAGCCCCCAGGTGCTGTCAGTATTGCTGAGTTCGCGGTGTGAAGATCTGGGGTGGCGGAGGCAGACACACCACTACCTAGCTACGTAAACTCAGGCAACTCATTTCACCTCTCTGAGCCTCAGTTTCCTCAGTTGTAAAACGGGGATCAAAACCCTACCTCACAGGACCCGAGGAGACAGTAGGTGCTCAGTTAAAGCCAGTTGCCCTCCTGCCTTCTTTCCCGCTTCCTAGAGCAGGAGGAAGCTGGTGAGAGGCAGGATTTGCCTGTCAGCATCCCCAGCTGTTTCGGTGGAGGTGGCCTCTCACCCTGCCGGGTGGCGGGCGTACCAGCTGGGCCCACGGAGGGCAGACCTTCCCCTCACCCTCCCCTCCGCTGGGGCCCCAGGAGAGAGATGGTGCCGCCCAGGGCCCCAGCGGATGGCAGGGCCGGGGCTGGGCCCGGGCCCGGGTTCCTAGTAACGTTTTGGCCCAGAATTATATAAGGCTGGAAGTTTCTATTTTCTGTTCTATTCTTCTTCCTGATCTAATTGTGCATCTGTGGCAATGTTTATACACTTCCCCGGTTCGGGACAACTTGGTTGCCGCAGCAACCGGTGCGCGCCAACGCTGTAATTTAGAGATCAACAGCTTCAGAGCCTGCCTCTTCCTGGGAGAAACTCCCTCTCTCAGCCCAGGGAGAGTGAGCCCTGCCCCCATCTCCTCCCTCCCCTGCAGTCACCCTATCCTGACTCTGGGTTCTCCTCCCTTTCCCCCTTAAAAGGAGCTCCCTGGATCCCACAGTCCTGGATTGAAGTCCCAGATCCACCATGTAACTTGGGCAAGTTACGGGACTGCTCTGCACCTCAGTTTCCTCATCTGGAAAATGGGACCAGTGAGACCCATCAGTCTAAGGACCTAACAGGTAATGCGGGTGTGCAGGGCTGGCCCTTAAGAGGTCATGATTTTAACTGGGCTTCCCAGACCCTCTCTGCTGCCTCCCCTAGAGTCCCAACAGCCAGGCTCCAGGTGGGTACTGGGGGCCAGGGGCACCTTCTAGGCTATAAATGGCTTTCAGAGAGGTCTTCCTTCGCTAAATACATCCCTCTCTGCTTTGTCTCACCATCTTGAATGCATCCATTAGCACCACAGAAGGAACCAGAGCCCGTAGGAAGGGTTTCAAGATCACTGATTTCAAGACCCTCATTTTACATCTGAGGCCAAGGAAGCTCAGAGCTGAAATGAACTTGCTAAGGGTCCCAGAGCAGGTGCGCCAGCCCTGAGGAATCACCTCACTTCCACTCCTGGAAGGTCAAGGAGGTGCTCCCGGGAAGAGGAGCTTCCTCTCTGGAGGGCGTTGGGGTAGGACTTCGGGGCTAGGGAAGAGAGGGCACCAGCCCAGCCCTGGCAGGCTGGACCCACCAGCCTCAGGTCTGCAGGATAGAGAGGCAGAGGGGACAGAGTGTAGCAACCTGGGCCTTTGGTGGATGAAGACCGTGAGGCCCAGAGAGGGTAAGGGCCCTGTCCAAGGCCAGACAGGAGCCCAGGGTGCTGCGGGGCCCTCGATCTCTGCCCAAAGGAACTGGTCCTGACCTTGGGGGTTCATCTGGTGCTGCAGGAGAGGGTTCTTCATGGGGCTCCCCTCACCAGCACTTCCCACTGTTTCCCATCCCTTAGCGGAAGTGCCAGGAGTCTCAGCGAAGCCCCAGGACGAGGCTCTGTACGTCCCTACCCACTACACTCACACCCTCCACTTCAACACCTCCCCAGCCCCTGCCCTTCCGTCACCCCAATTCCCCATCCCCAGCACCCACGTGTAGCCCGGGGGGCGGGGGGCACAGCTCATCTCCCGGCCCCACGCCTCCTCTCCCGGTCACAGCAACCATTCCCCGAGCCCCTGCCCTGGGCCAGGCCCGGGGCCACCACCGTTGTGCCCGCTAGCTCAGGCGGTGCTCAGAAACGTCCACTCCTGGGCCTTTGGGAAAGCTGCCCGCGAGCACAGGTGCTGCCACCAGGTCCGACACTCCACCACGGGCAGCCCATGTGTGGGGCGTCCCCCTGAAGACCCTGGGCTGGTGAGGGCCCAGCCCCTCATCCTCAGTCACCTGCCCAGATACACCACCACTCCATCCATCACCATAGCCCCTGCACAAGAGCGGGACCGCACGAGAGCGGGACCGCACGTGCCGGCACCGCACGAGGATGATACAAAGTGAGGGGTACGGAGCTCGGCCAGTGCTCACGGGTCACAGCTGCCAGGAGACGGCCAGCTTTTCTGTCCCTTGTTTGTCACACGGGGCTTCCTGGTGAAGGCACAAGGACCCAAGGGAAAAGTGTGAAAGAGAAAGGGACACAGATCATGGGAGAGAGGCGACAGGCATTGATGATTGGGTACCATCTTCCTCCGAATATAGATGTTTTATTAAAAGAGAGAGAGAGAGAGCAAGGGTGCCCTAGCTGTTCAGGTGCCTGTACCATGGCTACAACTAAGTGTACTTTTCTGGAAAAAGGGAGCTGGTCTAATCTGCTTGCACCGAAAAGTGCCCTGTGTGCACACACTGGGGAACAGGGTTTCTATGGTGGGGGCCCGGGGGGCCGGGCGCTCTGGCTGCCTTGCTCGGTGACCTGGAACAAGTCCCTCCCCTTCCCAGCCAGGCTCTCCCTCCCTTATTCTAAGAGTGCAGCCTGCAGCATCTTGCAGGGTGAACGTTCTTTCTTTTTGGGAAATAATGGGGATGGGCGATGCTGGCTGCGTTTTGAAATGTAATGTCCTTTCTTAGCCAAGTGAAGAATCGACAATGCTGTGCAAGTTACCAACTCTTTTTTTTGTTTGTTTTTAATTTTGCTGGCTGTGAACATCTGGATCCTGGACAACTAGGGAAACTGAGGCTGAGAGCAGGGCTGTGGCACATGAGTCAGCAGCTGGCGATGGACACCTGAGCCTCAGGGAGAGAGTGAAGGGGACCAGCAGGGCTGTCAGCTCACTGGCACCGTCTCTATCCTGCTCCTTCCTGAGGAGTTAGGGAGGGCTGGACCCTGCCTGCCAGGGGGTCCAGAGAGGCAGGAGGACCACCCCGCACCTGTGTCCTCTTAGGTTTTCCCTATGATATGATGACACCAAATGCCCCCTCCTTGCCCACAGCTCCCTTTGCCGAAAAAAAGCCAATAAAGTGGCAGCAGCCTCAGCAGCTCCCCGCAGCCTGGGAAGGCTGTGCAGGCGAATCTCCCCACGAGCACCCGCCGCCACTTGTGGGAGTCACGGTGGCGTCTGCAGGTGCGTCACGCAGGCCCTCTGGCCCCAGACAGCAGCAGCAGCGTGTCCTGAGGCCCAGGCGGGCTGGCCTGGCCGCACTCGGCCCCTAGACGGCGGGCGGGAGGGGGCAGAAGCGCACACGTCGGGGGTGCTTAGCCCGCCTGCAGGCCTTCAAGCACCCCACTGATGTTGGGTGGGACAGCAGGGGAGGCGGAGGGACCTGCCGGAGGTCACACAGCTCAGAGTGGGGCCCAGCTGAACCCGTCATCCCTCGGTGGCCGCCCTCAGAGAGGGAACACTCTGGAAGCGCCAGCTCTATGCCAGGCACTGTCTGGTCCCTCTTGCTGAAACATCACTACAACTCTTTGTTAATTTAACAAGCATTTATTAAGCACCTACCACAGCAACAAGCAGGGTTATTACTTCTCTTCCCAGCTGAAGAATCACAGGCTGGGGGTGGGGGTGGGGGAGTAGGGACGGGGATGGGGTCACACAGCAGGTGTGGCAAAACCGGGATTCCGACTCAGGCCTGGGTGGGTCCAGGTCCTGGCTCACCCTGGTCCCCAGCCTCTGGCCTTCCCTTCACCTCCCACGATGCCCTGCTCAACCCGGACCCCCTCACGCCTCTCCCCAGCTCTCCAGCCTCAGCCCAAGCCGCCTCTGTTCTCTGAAGCCTTCCGCGGCTGCACTGCCAGCCGCCAGCCCTGCTTCCTCACAGCCCCTTGCCCCTCACTCGGCTTCTTTTCAACTTGATGAAAACAATGTGCTGGTTAAAGCCTCACTTTCGGGGCTTTAACCAACACATTAGGCTCCCAGGCTCGGCTCTGTCAACCTCCTAGCATGTCCTCTGTGGACCTCGGTTTCCTCACCTGCAAAATGGAGATGATGCTAACAGCACCTACCTCACCTACGTAATAGAAACATCAGCTGAGGGTTCAACAGGGCATTGCAGGTAAAACACAGTGAATGAGATGAGATGAAGATGATGATGAAGATGACGGTGTAAGAACACTGGCCTGGGAGACCGGAAACCTGGCTTCAAGTCCTGGCTCCACCACTAACTGCTCCAGCCAGGGGCTCCTTCTCTCCATCTGCAAAATGGGGGACCGTAATTGCTCTCTGGCCAGAGAGCTGGGAAGATGTAATGAAGTAAGAGCCCAGCACAGAGTCTGAAATAAGGCGGGTGATCTGGTGGGCGTTCTTGAATCTGATGAGTCCCACTCATCCCTGAGTCCCTCTTGGGCCTGAGGGGAGGCTGCCTCTTCTAGCAGACGGCGCACCCATGGGGGAATGGGGGCGGTGCAGGGCCAGGGGAGTGGGGGGAAGAGAAGATTTCCCTGGAGGAAGTGGAAGGAATTAACAAGACTGCCCCGTTTCCCAGCCTTGTGAGGAGCACAGGGCCTGCCCCCAACCCCAGCTCTGACTGAGGCCTCTCGGGCCTGGACTACCTGCTTTGGCGGGGAGGGTCCTTTCATCTCACACACACGGGGATTTGGAGGAGGGAGAGGACTTAAGTGCAGGCAGCTGTGCTCCTCAAAGAGTAAGAGGCGGCTAAGGATGGATCTAGCCATGGGGTTGTCCCATCCTGCCCACGGTCCTCTGCCGGCCCCTGTCCTGCTCCTCAGACCCTGGGAGGTCTGACTACCTTCTCTCGATGAATCTCCAGAGCCCAAATCTTCCCCCTCCCAGGGCAGTGGCTCTGACTCTGGAGTCTCTGTACCACTTTCCAACTGTGTGACTTTGGGCAAGTTACTTAACCTCTCTGGTCCCTGCACGCCTCATCCTTAGGTGGCTCTAAGAGCATTCCTTACCTCATAAGATTATTCTGAGAGGTAAATGGGATCATGCACAGGTGCCCAGCACAGAGTAAGTGGTTGGTAAGTGGTACAAATCACTTCAGAGGCTGAACAGTCCTTCCCTCGATCCCCTCCCCTGGATTTCAGATGTCATGCCCCAGAGCCCACCCTGCACCCATCATGCGGCCCCGTCCAACTTTTCTTCCAACACCAACGCTAGGGAGCAGGTGAGTAAGAGCAGCGGCCTCAGACTCTCACAGAGCTGGGCCGGGAGTGGGCTCAGTCCCGTCTGGCTCCAGCAGGATCCTTGACCTCTAAGCTTCAGTGCCTTCATTTACAAAGGAACACCGTAATGCCTACCTTGCGGGGTGGTGTCGTGAGGACCAGAAGCAGATTGTCAATCGTCATAAAAGTGCAGGCCACACCGTGGGGGCTCAACAGACTCTCTTCCTCCCCCTCACCTTCTTCTGTACCCCGAAATCCCACTGCATGCGTAGCCCCTCCCCCACTGGCCAGCAGTGTGACACTGCAAAATCCACACGGAGCATTTAGTGTGCATTTGCTCTGTGCGGGCACTGTTCTGAGTGCTTTACGCTGATCAATTCCTGCCATCCTCATCCTGACCTCAGAGGAAGTTTCCGTTTTCATCCCTACTTTATTTTTTAAATTTTTTTGGCTGCACTACGTGGCTTGCAGGATCTTAGTTCCCTGACCAGGGATTGAACCTGTGCCCCCTGCTGTGGCATTACGCGTCCTAACTCCTAACCACTGGACCGCCAGGGAATGCCCCATCCCTACTTTAGAAGTAAGATAACCAAGGCACAGAGAGGTTCGGCAACTTGCCGAAGGTCACACAGCTTGTAAGTAGTAACGTCAGGATTTGGAACCAAGCAGTTTGATGCCAGAGCACATACATTAGACACTCTGCTCTCCTGCCTCAGAGAAACACTGTTGTATCAAAAGTTTCTTCCACTTAGTAAACATTTATCACACCTGCCCTCCTTTGTGCCAGGTTCTGTCCAGCAGGTCCTACTGGGAAAGGAGAAACTGGGTCATAGGGCAAGTTGGAGCCAGGAACTGGGTCCCTGATTTGAGGTCCAGACAGAGCCTAGACACACAGGTGACTCCGGGCTCCAGAGGGGCTCTGAGCAGTGTGGGGTGAACTGGCTCATTCCTCCAGCTCTACAACCACCGCACCTCCCAACCACGCAGCCAGCCAGCGAACAGGTTTAGAAAGCAAATTCCCCAGAATGTCCAGACGGACCTTCCAGTCATGGCCAAATGGCAGGAGCTGGTGGCTGGAGGACAGAAGGGCCACTGCTCCAAGCTGCAGGTATGCCCTGTGCTGCATTGCTGACGCCTGGCCCCTGCACTGATAGATGGAGGGCTCCCTGCTCCCAAAGGAGCCTCTTCTACTGGCCAGACAGTCCCACCAAAGAGGCCCCCCAGACACCTTTGCCCTCTCCCTATAGGAACTTGAAGGCAAGAGCGGATCCCCGAAGGCTTCTCTCTTCCAGAACAACCTCCGCTCCCTCGCTGGTGGTGGGATTCAATCCCCACTGTCTTGCTGTGGCTTCTAGGGACCTGCTCTGCTGCGTGCTCATTCCTCATAGGCGCTCACTCAGTTACTATTGCCCTTGCTGCGGGTCAGGCACAGGCCGTGGACTCACGCAACTTATGCATCGGTTGGGGAGAGATGCTATACACGTAACAAGCATTTGCACAGGTGACAGCCGTCAGCTGTGGTGAGCTGCTTGAAGGAAAATTATGGTGTGACGTGAGAGAGAAGAAAAGGGGCCGTAGTTCGATGAGGGTCCCCGAAGGCCTCTTTCAGAAAATGACATTTAAACCGAGACCTGAGTAGTAGGTGGGAGCCAAGACAATCGGGAGAATTGTGTATCTGTGTGGAACATTCCAGAAAGAGAATCTGCAGCAAGGCCAGAGAGCAGGACTGAAGTGAGCAAGAGGGAGGGTCACCCAGGATGAGGCCCCAGAGGTGAGGGGTGGGCAGGGTTTCAGAATTCATCCTCATGGCTATGGGAAACGGGCAGGTGGTGAGGTTTTGCCTGGTTTGATCTTTTAAACCTTCATGTGACATCTTTAAGACAAATAGGAATAAGCTATAATATAATAAACCCGTGCATTCACCACCAGGCTTCAAAAATACAACGTCCTCAATATGGCCCCCGTGGCACCCCTGCCCTTGTCTGGCCCCAGAGGCCTCTGCTGTCTGATCATGGGGTACACACTGGAATGAGATGTCAGGATGCTTTGTGGGGCACCGTGGAAGCTGCAGGCCAGCGACAGGGCTACCGCTGCTGCCCAGGCGGCTGGTGACGGTGGCCTGGAGCTGCCAGGCTGGTGGCAGCGTTGCTCATGAGAAGTAAAGAGATTGGGGACACATGCCGGACAGAGAGCTCCCAGGTGTGGCGATGGGCTGGGTGGGGGGTTGGGAAGAGGGGTGTCAGGAATAGGTAATGGTGAGATGCTGAAAGAGGACCAGTTCCTAGGGTGCAGTGGCCTTGGAATGTCCACATCGGGAAGTCCACGGCATGTCAGCCCCCAAGATCCGGACAGAGCTAGACTCATTCGATCGTGCACACCTGGATGAGGCTGTAAGTTGTAAGAGTGGATGAGATCGCCCAGGCAGGGATGCTGGATGGGAAGAGAAGAGGACCTCAGACCCAGCCCCGAGCATCTCCAGCACGCGGAGGAGAACCTGCCTCAGCAGATGGAGGCCAAGGGGCAGAGGGAGAGGATCAGCAGGACAGCGGGGCCCCTGAAGCCAGAAGAGGGAGTTTCAGCAGAGTCGCCCAGGTGTCTCTGACCAGCCCAGACCACCTAGGCCAGTGGCGCCACCTCCTTTTCCCCATTAGAGTGCTCCCTCTCCCTGGCCAGAAAGGGTGAAGACTCCTCATGGGCAAAGTGCTGCGCGGGGTTGGGGGCGGCAGTGGGCAGGAACAGAGGTGACTTCCGCACAGCCCACAGCGGCCCTCCAATCCCAGCTCCACAGCCAGGGTTGGGCGTGATCACTGCCAGCCCCTCCCCCCCATTGCCTCATCCTGGGCTTCTCAGCAAACAAGACTCCAGGAGCTGGAGCTGCTGGTCTGGGAAGAAGGTCTCCCAGAGTTTGGGGGGTGGGGGCTGATGCCCCCTCACTCACACAGGATTCCTTGAATTCTCTGCTGGGCTCACAGGCGGAACCTAAGAAGAGGTGTGGGGAGGAGGGGGAGTGGGTCAGGGGGATCAGAGCCAAGTGCCAGGGCGAATTCAGCCGAGGCCACCCCGGGCAGCTTCGGAGAGCCGTGCGATTGCCTGTGACACTTGTGTGGGCTCCCGGGCCTGCAGACACTCACGCACTCAAGGAGCCAGGCGCCTGGTTTGCCCAGACTGGAAGCAGCCCAAACACAATGGCACACCGCGAAGCCAGTGAAAAAACGAGGGGGAGCCCGGTAGGAACCGGTGTAGGTCTTCAAGATGTGTTTTTTTTGTTTTGTTTTGTTTTTGCGGTACGCGGGCCTCTTGCTGTTGTGGCCTCTCCCGTTGCAGAGTACAGGCTCCGGACGCGCAGGCTCAGCGGCCATGGCTCACGGGCCCAGCCGATCCGCGGCATGTGGGATCTTCCCGGACCGGGGCACAAACCCGTGTCCCCTGCATCGGCAGGCGGACTCTCAACCACTGCGCCACCAGGGAAGCCCTTCAAGATGTGTTTTTAAGTGAAAGAAGGTAACTATGATGAACGCTGAGCATAGTATCTACCATTTGTATAAAAAAGGAGAGAAAAGAAATCTATAGATACACATCTTTGCTTTTCTGTGCTTGTCTATGGATGGAGACCCAGGAAACTGGTGACACTGGCTGCCTCCGGGGAAGGGAAGCAGGTGCCTGGGGGAGGGGTGGGAGGAAGAATTCTCACTGTATTCCCGTTTGTGTCTTTTTAATTTTAGAACCATATGAATGTATTACCTACAAAAAAAAAAAGACACATAGAAAGTTTTAAAACTAGTGTGTACCTATGTGTATTTTCTGAGAAAGGTCATAGCATTCATAAGATCCTCAAAACGGACTGTGATCCCAGAAAGCCTGAGAACAAACACTTCACTTTGGTACTGAGTGGCCATGGAAAAATGTCTTAACCTCTCTGAATTGCATCCCTAAAAAGGGGAGGAAAAACACCCACTTCGTAGGCATGTTGCCAAGACGAACAGTGACAGTGGAGGGTAAGGGGTTATAAACTGCAAAATGCAAAAACCCTTTGTGAAGGGGATGACTTACCGTCCCTCCAGTCCTCTCCGCTGCCCCCTCCAGGGCACCTCTGAGCCCACGGTCCTCCCAGCAGTTCTGATGGAGGCTGCTGGCTCACCCTTGCCTCCCTCCTCAAGTCCTCCAGGCCTGAGGGCCCCTCTGCAGGTTGCCCCTCTCCCAGCCTCTCTATTCAGAACCCATGCAGTGTCCAGGCTCAGCCTTGACTAAAAATACCACCCGGCCCCAATCGCCCTCCAGAGACAAGCAGATTTGGCACCTGCTCCAGTGTCTGCTGGGCGTCTAAGAGGCATCACAAACCCAGCATAGCCAAGATGGAAGGATCGCCCCTCCCCTGCCTTCCCCATCTCTGTCTGTGACCTCCTGGGGGCGCTGCTCAGGCATCACACCTGGGCATCATCCTTCAACCCTCCCCGAACCCAAGAGTCATAATAATGGTATGATAACTAACATTTAGTGTTTACTCTGGGCCAAGCCCTGGCCACTCCTTTGACCCTCATGACACCCTGGAGGTGGGCACTGTTATTTTCGTCCCCACCGGGAGTTCAGGAGCTTCCCCAAGCAGGTGAACCGCAGGAATGGGACCTGGACGTGGGCCCCATGCCCAGTCCATCCAGCCTGCAGCGCCCTCCCTGCCGCAAGCCACGTCATTGCCGACAACTGCATGGGGTCCTCCCTGAGCCTCCCTGCCTCCACTCCCCATGCAGTCCGTCTCCACACAGGCTGAGGACCCACGTCACTCCTCAGCGTGGAGCTCTCGGCTTCCCACGGTGCTGTCCTGCCCTCCAGTCTCCCCTCTCCACTCCCACCCCGACCCCCGACCCCCGACCACTCGGGCCTTTCTTCTTGCCCCTCCTGGATGAAATCCTCCAAGACTCCACTGCTCACACCTTCCCACCATTCAGGTCTTGACTCAAAGGCTGCCGCCTCCAAGAGGCCCCCCAGGTATTCTCCGTCTGCGTCCTGGTCTTCCTCACAGCATTTATCCAATCCAAACTGATTTCACCCACAATCTCCGCAAGTGCCGGGACCTCAACTCTCTGCTTCACCCCTGAACCCCAGTGCCTGGCACAACGCAGACACTTAATAAACATCCGACGATTGTCAAAGAGACGAGGTAGTTTCAGCCTGTCATAATTCCCGTGAAGGACCTAAGCAAGGGTGATGTGACAGAACGTGACCAGGGAGGAGCTATTTTTGTCACCGGAGTTAGGGAGAACCTCTCAGTGGAGATGGCGTCTGAGTGGAGACCAGAAGGAGATCTTCTGTGGTGCTGGAGCGGGGCAGGACGTCCAGGGCCTCGGGCCTCGGCCTCACACGCCTACGGAGCACTGGCTTCTCGGCAGGTGTCCCCAGGTGTCCTCCCAGCGGGGCGCCCAGGGTCCTAGGCCCAGAAAAGCAGCTCCAAGGACAGGAGGAGGCAGTGCCGGGGCGGGGTCAGCAGGAGAGGGCGCGGCAGACAGGCCTCGGAAGGGCCAGACCGCGGCAGGAGCACTCGTGCTCATCCGCAGCTGTGAGGACTGGTGCTATCAGAAAGCCTACTACGCGCAGGGAAAGAGCTACGTGCTCACCCGTCACCTCTGACCATCTGCCAGCTGGCTCCTGAGGCCAGAGGCTCGCAGACTCCATTCACTCATTCATTCATTCATCACCCTAAAAACACGCTGAGCTGGACGGGCAGCTGCCCTCCTGCCTAGTGTGTGTCCAACACAGCCCAGTGTCGTCCCTCGGAGGGCACTCCATAAGTCACAGTGGAATGAATGAACACTAACTGAGCACCTGCTGTGTGCTGGGAGAAGAGAAATGAGTCAGACACCACCCTGCTTTGCTGAGCTCTGCAGGTAAGTATGTGAGGAGGGTGGAAAGGATCCTCACGGCCAGAGGGCTTGGAGAGGAGGTGGCCAGAAAGACACGAGGCAAACAGACCCAAAGACAAAGCAGGGCTGGGGGGGGCAGAGAGCGGGACCTAGGCCCCAGGGTGGGGTGGTTGACCAGGAGGCTCGGGGGCCTGGAGCTAAGTGGGCTGCTGGGCAAAGGAAGGAAAGTCTGAGGACAGAATAGCAGTATCCTGCAATTCTCAGCACTTATGTTCTTAGGAACCAAGCACCCTGGAGAAAAGGAATCTGGACACTCAAGCCTTCTCAGTGTTGCCTCCAGGATTTCTATACAAGGCAGTAAATTTCAGACTTTCTGACCAAGACCCAGAGTAAAAACATACTGTAGGACTTCCCTGGTGGTGCAATGGTTGAGAATCCGCCCACCAGTGCAGGGGACACGGGTTTGAGCCCTGGTCCGGGAAGATCCCACATGCCACGGAGCAACTAAACCCGTGAGCCACAACTACTGAGCCTGTGCTCTAGAGCCCGCGTGCCACAACTACTGAGCCCGCAAGCCACAACTACTGAAGCCCATGCACCTAGGGCCCGTGCTCCGCAACAAGAGAAGCCACCGCAATGAGAAGCCAGCACACTGCAACGAAGAGTAACCCCCGCTCACTGCAACCAGGGAAAGCCCACGCACATCAATGAAGACCCAACGCAGCCACGAATAAATAAATAAATAAATAAATCTATATATTAAAAAAAACATATTTTACATTGCTACTCATCATACAATACAGTCCATATATTTTAAGAGATGAAACAAGAGCATCATTAAATAATACCCTCATTACATACAAGTGCTTGAAATTTTCTTTTTTTTTAATAAATTTATTTATTTTATTTATATTTGGCTGTGTTGGGTCTTTGTTGCTGTGTGCAGGCTTTCTCTACTTGTGGCTCGTGGGCTCTAGAGCGCAGGCTCAGCAGTTGTGGTGCACGGGCTCAGCTGCTCCGCGGCATGTGGGATCCTCCCGGACCAGGGCTCGAACCTGTGCCCCCTGCATTGGCAGGCGGATTCTTAACCACTGCGCCACCAGGGAAGTCCCTGAAATTTTCTTTTTTTTTAAATTATTTGATTTTATTTTATTTATTTTTGGCTGCATTGGGTCTTCGTTGCTGCACGCAGGCTTTTCTCTAGTTGCAGCGAGTGGGGGCTACTCTTCATTGCGGTGCGCGGGCTTATTGCTGTGGCTTCTCTTGTTGCGGAGCATGGACACTAGGCGCACTGGTTTCAGTAGCTGTGGCACACGGGCTCAGTAGTTGTGGCTCGCGGGCTCTAGAGCACGGGCTCAGTAGTTGTGGCACACGGGCTTAGTCGCTCCGCGGCATGTGGGATCTTCCCAGACCAGGGATCGAACCTGTGTCTCCTGCATTGGCAGGCGGATTCTTAACCACTCTGCCACCACGGAAGCCCGAAATTTTCTTTTTTATTTCATTAAAAAAAAAAAAAGCGTAAGTAGTGGACTCAACTAACTCAATTTCACAACCACTAATGGGTCAGGACCTGCATGCAGTTTGAAAAGCACTGACCTTCGGGGTGCTTAGGAGCTGTGAATGGGTTGAGATGGGATCTAGGGCTTATCTTGAAGCTGCAACTGACCATTCTTGGATCATGGGCTTTGGGGGCACACAACTGTGGGGAGAGTTGTTGGAAGTCAAGGGGGAGTATGTGGAACAGTCTGTTAGACCCTTAGGGTCACAGGACCTCTGCACTGCGGTCCAAACAACAGGGACTCTGGGTTCTGGGTCCAGTCCCTTCCCTGGCCCTGTATTAGAACCTGCTGCTATCCCCCTAACAGATGCCATTCAGCAGTTGCTTGCCCACCTCCCATGACAGGGAGCTCACCCCCTCCTCAGGCAGCTCCCTAGAGTGTGGGGAGTAAGGCTCTGCCGCGCTATTAATGCAGCTGGTGACTGTAAGTCCTTCCCATGGCTGCCTTGTCTGTTCTCTCTGACCCCTGGCCTGTCATCTCAGGGACCCGGGCCAGCTCCAGCACGAGGCCATGGCCTGCTCTCTGCCCCACTTGGTTCCCTCTCCTCCCTGTGGCCCGGCTCCTGCCCCATGGCTAGGGGGTGGCCCTGGAGCCCAGCCAGAGAGAGGCTCTTTCCAAGGTCAGGTGGCCTCAGGATCTGCAGCTGCACAGCCTGGCGCTGGTGCTCAGCCAGGCCTGCCCCCACCCAAGCAGGTCTGGAGGGCTCAGCACAGAGGTCAGGTGCTGACACTCAACACAGCCAGAGGAGCTGTGTCTGAAGGTGATGACCGGGGACCTGGAAGTCTGCCAAGAGTGGCCACTGAGGGGTCAGGACACAAAGAAGCTCATGTCTACAACAGGCCATGTTATACTGCCAGGCTCAAGAGATCTTCCCAGCAACCCGCAGATGCAGAGGCACAAGCCCACCCTATGGGTCAGGGGATGGAGGCTCAGAGAGGTGCAAAGGCTGCCTAAGGTCACACAGCCAACTCAGGGGTGGAGTTGGACTTGAACCCAGACTTTCTGTTTCTCATCCACAGGCCTCAGCGGGGACTACGAGGCCAGAAGAAAGAAGCCTTGGGGGGACAGGCTAGATTCCTCAGACCCCAGAGTGCAGAGCCAAGGCCAAACTGGGGGGCAGGTCTCAATTAGCAGAACCCTCTAGACACAAGCGGGCTGCCCCGGGAGATGGTGAGCTCCCCCTCAAAAGGGTGTGAGGGGCTCTGATGCCCATGTGTCAGAGTGACTGCAGCCTCGTCTGCCCCCGGTTCACGTCACCCACAGCCAGGGCCCCTCTAGCTCTGTGCCTGCCACCTCCCCTGTATGGCCTCGTGGAGTTCTCCCATTGCTGACCCCTATTCCATCTGTCCCCAGGCTGAGTGGCGCCTTAACTCTTCAGGGGGGGGGAGGTGGCGGGCTAGACTTCTCAGGCCTACAATGGGAGAGGGGAGGCTCCTTCAGGGAGTTTGGGGTCGGGGTCGGCGAGGAGCTGCAGCGTGGTGGTGGGGTGTCCCAGAGGCCAGTAAAGCTTGGTGCCGGTTCTGCCACCAAGGCGAGCTTGGGCAAACTCCCCTCCCCAGGCCTCAATCTCCCCATCAGTAAAATGGGACCAGCCCCTCACTGTGAATGTACCTCCTCCTCCCCGGCCTAGCTAAGGTCCCCTCCCATCCTCGCTGCCCAGGTGGAGCTGGGATGGGCTCCGAGAACAGGTGGGGCAGCAAAAGGAAGAAGCCACACACTTCCCCCCACCATCACAGAGCCCTGTTTCACAGAGGAGCAAAGCGAGGTTCCCAGGGGGATGGGGACCTGGTTAATGTCACTCGGGATAAGTGAGTGATCCAATCCCAGGCCTGTCTTCCTCGCTCAGCTGCACCCACGGTGACAAGGGACTGCTGCCCCTGCCCCTCTCTCCAACCTAGGGGTTTCCCCAGGAGATCAGCTCATCCCCTGCATAGATACAAGGAGTGTCTGAGGGAGACAGAGGTGTCGGCAGCCCTGGAAGAGGGGAGGCAAAGGAATCAGAAGGAGCCCCGAGCTCTGGTCCAGCCCCAGCTCTGTCACCATCACTGTGTGACCTTGGGCAAATCACTGTGGTCTCTGGGCTCCATTGCTCCATCTCCCAGCAGAGTGCTAGAGAAAAAGCAGACACAGGAGCAGACCAGCACTGCAGGGTAAAGGTGGGGAGAGTGGCCTCCTTCATCCGAGACCAGGGGCTGTTTCTGCTCAGCTGTACCCACGCCCCACCGCATCTCCCCCCTGCCCTTCTGAAGCCCCCCCCCAAGGCCCACCCAAGCAGGTCTAGACCCAGGCTGCCGGCTGATAGGTCACCATGGCAACGCCAACTCCCTACACAGCACCAGCTAGGGTCTGGACCACCAAGGACCACCTTCCTTGGTAGCCCCTCTCCTTGACCTGCCAATGCTCCTCATGGGCACCTCCCCCTGCTTACAGGCCAGATGTTCCGGCATCTGGCAGTAGGGCTGGTCAACGACTGACCAGGTAGCCACAGGCAGGACTGGGGGAACTGGCGCAGGGTGAGGAAGGGGAGCCCCAGGCTGGACGGGATGCCCCCTCCCTCCCTCAGAGGCCAAATGGAGGGTCGCAGAATGGCTAGAACTGGGACTGGGTGCATTCCCAGCGGGACAAACAACATGTGGCTCTTTCTACCCGTTGGACCTGGGGCAAACCCTTGCTTCTCATTGAGCCTCAGTTTTCTCACCTGAAAAGTCGGAGTGACGGCCTTCAGAGGGTGGCGGGGAGGTTTAAGTGAGGTCATGAATATAAAGTCCAGCGTAAAGCCTGGTACATTGGACCTTGTCCTCTTCCTGCAGCTGGACCTCTAGGAAAACCTTTGTCACCCCAGCAGCCAAGCAATAGCACCATCTATCCGAGCAGTTCGCGTGTATGAGATGTGAGTGAGCGGATGTGAGTGTGTGCAAGTGTGTGAGAGAAAGCGTGTGTGATAGTGGGCCAGAGAGTGTGCGAGCTGGAGGGGGTGTGTGTATTGGGAGGAGGTGAGGCAGGGGGGTGCATGCGCCGGGGGCCACGGGGGCCGCACCCCAGCATTCCTCCCACCCATTTGCCTGGCCCGTGTGTCCTGAAAAGGAACAGAGGTCTTAGAACCAGGTGAAACCCATCAGTTCAAATTGAGTCCAGTCACTTTCCATTTGTGTCCAGCTGGTCCCTCCCCCTCGCTGAAACTCAGTTTCCCCTTCTGTGAACAGAGGGACCCACCAATGCCCCAAGTCAGGTTCAACACAGGGACCAGATGACGGGCCGCAGGGGCAGAACTGGCCCCGGCCTTTGGGAATGGGGGGCTGAGACCCGGAGCAAGCTGGAGCGTGAGCTCCCCTGTCCCCCGGCTGCACCCCACCCACCCCCCGTCAGGCCCGTGTGCGCGCCTGCAGGAGCGCGCGTGTGTGACTCAAGGTCTATTCATAGCTGAGCTCCACCAGCTGCAGCGTCACAAGCAGAGGGGCCTCAGCCCATATTATTATTTCAATTACCATCTGAATTAAAAGTTTGAGCAGCGATCAGCCCACGTAGTGAGGAGAAGAGGGAGCAGGAGAAAAATAAAGATGAAAAGGAGAAGAAGGGCTGTGCTCGGAGATCCCCCCGCACCCCAAGGAGGACTGAGTCGCTGAGGAGGCTTAAAGGTTATGCCAACCCCCAGGATTCCTGCCCGCCCTTCTCCCAGGGCCCAGGGTCCTCACGGGAATGGGAGGAGCGCTTTGAGAGACAGCCCAACGGCAGCCACTTTGTAGAAATAGATCATTTAGTCCAGATTCTTGACCACGCGGATGGGCGTACTAAGCTCAGAGAGGGTGAGGAACTGACCTAAGGTCACACAGGGAGCCACACCCAAGGCTGCTGGCTCCAAGACCCTCTCTTGCCAGACAGGTCCCATCTACAGTTCCTCTTGACCTCACAGGCTGTATGACACTGACATCTGTGGATGGCCCTGGGGCAGGACCAGGGAGGACAGAGGTGGACCTGCTATCCCTGCTGGTTTCTCTTCCTGCTTCCTTCTCCCTGCTCCCAAGGCTGGCTCCCTTACCCACGGCCCTAGCCTAGAGCCAGCACTCTCAGCCCTCTGCCAAAGCAGCCAGCAGTCTGCACTCCCAGTCCCAGACCTCCCTCCACCATCAGCCCAAAGGCCCCTCCCTGCCCACTGGCGCAGGGGACAGAGCCCTGGCTCATATCTAACTCTCCAGTCAGCTTTGGGCAGGCCATTCTTTGTCTCTGAGCCTCAGTCTTCCCCTTTGTAAAACGAGTTCTCCCCTTGGGCGCATGTCTATTTCTATGTCTTCAGAACAGAGCCCCCATGGGATCTCTGAGGGGGTGTCATGCTCTGGGGCGACGCACCACCTCCTGCCAAGCCCCATCCCAGGGGAGGGACAACGTTTTCCACTCTTTCCTCAAGGAAGTCCCAGGGACAGCCCCGGAGAATCAGACTCAGGCCCGGACTCAGACCCAGGTTCCTCCACTTCCCTGCTGTGCGACCTTGGACAAATCACAGAGACTCTCTGAGCCGTGGCTCCCCCATCTATAACACGGGGACCTCAGTTCGACATTGTGGGGTTGCTGGGAGGGTTAAATGAGAAGGAATTTACAAAAGCTCCGAGCCCAATGCCTGGCACGACGACGTGAGTTTCCTTACTGGGAAGCCGGTAAGTGATGGGCACTGCTTCCCGGCTCCTCCTGGGGGTATCGAAGACTCTCGCGATTTTGAAGGTGGGGATGCTATTCAACCTCCCCCATAAAGCAGGAGTCACCAGGGCAGATCGCTGGCAGGCACTCAGTCGGCTCTGCTTGAATAGCTCTGGGAATAAGGAGCTCACTACTTCACAAAACAGCCACAGATGCACCTCCAGCTCTGGGAACCTTCTGGAAGGGGCCATAATCTTCCATCTGAACCCCAAATCCAGCCTGTCCCTGACTGGGACTGCCTGAAACTGGCTTGAAAATGAGCCTGAAAGAGAGCTCTTCAAATAGACCAAGTGAGGGATGGGAATAATGGCCAGGGACGGTGAGGATGGGGCAGCCAGGGAGCAGGAAGGGAACAGGGAGGGGGCCAAAGAGAGAACTGGGCCCTCAAAACTCCCGGGTCCTGTCCGGGCTGGCCACAGTCTTCCACAGGAGGTGTGTGTATCTGCCTGTCTCTCTGTCTACTTCCAGGCAGGGCTGGGAGCCAGGAGCCCTGGGTTCAGGCCCCAGCTCTTCTTCTTCCACCCCCAAACCATCAGCGTGACCTTGGCGGGGCAGGGGTGGGGGGTCCACTTCCCTCCCTGGGCTTCGGTTTCCACTTTCGTAAAATAAGGGCATCAGACCAGTGATTTAAGTGCCAAGCCTTCTGTCTGAACTGAAACGCTCTCCTGCCAATGGCTGTGTCAGCCTGCCCCCCACCTCCAGCCCAGCGTGCCGGGAGCCGTGGGGCCCCTCAGTGTCCGGTTTCATGCCAGAGACCCTGTCTCTTCCCCCGTCCCCCTCGTTCATGTCTAGTACCTCTTTCACATCTAGGGCTTTTGAGGGTTCTATCACCCCATTTTACAGGTGAGGAGATGGAGGCATAAGGAGGTAAAGTCACTTGCTCAAGGTCACAGAGAGCCACTCAAAATTCAGGCCGCCTCCCCTGTGCCCAGGACAGCGGCGGGACTCAAGGGCATCTTTTTTCAGGAGAGTCATCAAGATCTTGAATGGCCAACAGTTCTCGATACAGATGTAGGCTCTGCACGGGGTGAGGGTGAGGGGGCTGCCCGAGGTCACACAGCAGAGCAATGACAGATCGGGGTCCTGAACCCAGGCTCCCTGCCTCCCAGGCCTCGCCTAGCCCGGGGGACAGCAACAGGGCCTGACCTGCCCTGCCCTGGGATCTCCGAGATTAGAGCCCTTGTTCTGCCTCGAGGCCCTGCCTGGCTGCTCCCGGAAGCCCCCAACACCTGGGACTGAGGGGGAAGAGTGAGCAGGAAGACAGGAAAGAAAGTTGAGGGTTGGCCGCTTGCCCCCCAGCCCTCTGTCCCTCCCTCTCCTTCTCTCCTCGTGCAAGGGGAGCGGTGGTGATGTAATGCACTCGGCTTTGGTCCCGATGCCAATCTCAGAAGAGAGACGACAGATTGCGTGAGCCAAATTTGGCATCCTAGGGGGAGAGGCATGAAAAGTGGAGATGTGGAGGAGAGGAGCGAGGAGCCTGGGGAGGCGCAGGAGAAGGCCCCCTGCCCAGCAGACCCCGGAATGCCTCCCTCCTTCGATGCCGGCCCCCACCTCCTCCCCAGCCCACCTGGCCTCGGGGCCTCCCCTCCTCACTCTGCGAGGCCGGCCTGGCTGCTGCTGGGACCCTCCAGGCCTGGTGCTGCCAGTCCTGCCCCCCCCGACACACCGCTCCAGCTCCATTTCCCACCGCCGCTAGTCTCCTGGTTACCATGTTGCTGGTTGTCATGTCGCTTACATGTCCTCGTGACTCAGTGGTCCCCGCAGAGGGGCCCCCTCCTCCTCACACCCCCCTCAGCACACGCCCCCGCCTCCCCCAGATCCACATTAAGAACCAGCCCGCCCTGTAAGCCTACACTGTTCCTCCTCCCCTTCCCTCCTAGATCCTAAGCTAAGAAATTTTTTCACGGCATCTCCTAAAGCTACTTTATTCTCTGCTCCGCAAATGTCTGTTAAGAACCTACTGTGCTCCAGGCTTGTGTCAGCTGCTTCCAGAGACCTCACGTGGTCTGTAAATCACCTGGCAACCCAATGAAGTCAGTACCAGCATCCCCACTCTCCAGCTGAAGAAACTGAGGCTCAGAGAGGTCAGGCCAGCTGCCCAAGGTCACCCAGCAGAAATTCAAGGCCAGCTTTGTCTGCTCCCCGTCACCCCAACACTTTTTATGGCAGAGGAGCTTCTCTTTCAAGGGTAACCCAAAGGTTCCTGAGGAATAGCTCCCAAGCCCCAGCTCCCCCCTCTAATTCTGGGTACCCCCTTCTTGGTCAGCCTTATTTCAGGCCATATTCCCCTCTCCCCATTAGCTGTGCATCTTTCCAAAGGTAAGATGAGTCCTTACTCCCATGTGTTCAGCGCTTCCCCAGCCTGAACAGCCCTCAGCTCATCTGAGCGCAGGCGCCCCCTCCTCCCCTTGGAGGTCAGTGGGACAGGGAAGAGTGTCCTCATTCCACAGATATGGAAGTTGAGGGTCAGGGAGGAGAGTGACTTGTCCACCGTGCTGGTTCCTCAGCTAGCTGAGCTGATTTCTAGAAGCCTAAATGGAGGATATACAAGGCCCACTGCCCAGCGTGGAAAACCCCAGAAAGAGCCCATCCTCCCAGTGGAGAACAGAGTAGAATATTCTAGGTTCAGCCCTCCAGACTCCCATTCGGCTGCGGGTCAGCTCAACGGCCAACAGCCTTTGCTCCTGCCATGTTGCACTTCAGCCCGTATCCTACCACCATCTTCGACGTTTTGTTCCCCTCATCCCAGGCCGAGCCAGGACCACCGTTTGGCTCTCAGGCCCCCCAAATCCTGCCAACAGCTCCAAAAAGCCCCAAAGCCCTGGAGGTCACAAGACTGGATGTGGGGGAGAAGCAGAACAGACATTTTACACACACACACACACACACACACACACACACACACACACACACACACACACACACACACAGGTCTGGCTCCTCTCTGGGCCTTGCATGCGTGGCTCTTAGGCCTCCCTCCCTCAGCTCCCCGTTCCCTCAACCTGCTTCTTGACATCCTACTTCTCTTGAGGCCCTCACCTGCCAACTCAGCCAGGCCACCCTCCACCTGTTTCTCCCCCTCCCCCACCCTCTCCCCATCCCAGAGCCTAGGCTCTAGGGGCAAAAGTGTCATGTAGATGCTGGTCGGGGGACACTGCGCACCGGCACGGTTGCAGGGAAGTTTCCCTACTCCAGGGCTCGTTCAGACCTCTCTTTCCCTGGGGTTCTCCGTCTGGGAAGGGAAAAGCAGTCTTGCCTCTCTGCACAGCCTGTTTCCACCACTGTGAAATGTGAACTGCCTTCTTCTCTGGATACCTGTCCACCAACCCTAGGGTATTGGGGTCCAAAGCAGGTGCTCAAAACATGAGAAGTGGGATTTTGTTGTCAGGGCCATTTGCAAACAGGCCGCAGTTGGGGAGGTGGAAAGGAGACACAAGTCACCTGCCTTGAAACTCCTCCAACCCAGTGTGACAGCTGGGGGTGGGTAGAGGCAGGGAAAGGTCATGGCCGGGGCAGAAGGTCAAGGCCCCTTTCACTCACCTCTACCCCCCTTCCTGGCAGAAACCCAGATCTCAACGCTCCCGACGACGACGACGACGGACAGAGGACAGAGCTCACCAGGTCCCGGGGAGTCGCCTGACCGCGCTGAACGGACGCCTGGCCGTGGGAATCCGGGTCAGGGATAAGGTGCTGAGCGGGCGGGGACCGAGCCGCCAGGCCCTGGGACACACAGACACGCACGCGGCCGGACAGACGACGGACAGCGCCAGCGGCGAGCGCGGGCCCGGCTTACCGCGGGGCGCAGGGTCCGACGAGTCTCCGGGAGGCGGCGAACGGGCGCTACATCCCAGGCGCAGTCGGGCGGGCGGCGTCCCGGGCGGGGAGAAGGGTGTCCCGGCGCCCACTCCCCGCGAACTCGGTGGGCCGGCCCCGCCCCCCCTCCCCGGCTGCCTGTGGGTCTGTCCGTCGGTCCCCGGGTCTCGCGGTCTCCGGGCCGTCCCGCGCCGCTCCCCGCGGGCCGCCCAACTTTCAGCGCTGCCCCGCGCCGCGCCCTCGGCGCCGCCTCGGCTTCAGCATCGTCGGGCCCCGGGCCGGGGCTCAGAGCGCGAGGGTCCGGGGACCCATGGCGCTGGCGCCCCCCGCCCCCGCCGCAGGCTCCTTCCCTCCGCCGCCCCCACTGTTCTCTCGCTGTCACTCCGCGCTGTCCCCCGCCCTGCGCTCCGCTCCCTGCCCCGCTGCGCTCGCCTCTGGCCCCGAGACCCCCGCGGCCGGCCAGTCCCGGCTCTGCCGCCACCTCCCCCGCCGCGCCCTCGGCTCTCTGTTTCTCCCGGTCTCCCCTGCCCCAGTCGGTCTTTCGGTCTCTCCCTGCGGGTCCCTGTCTTCGTCTCCGTCGCCTTCCCAGTCTGTCCCCTGCCTTCCTCTACCCCTGCCCTGTCTCTCCCCTGCGCGTCTCTGTCTCGCTCCGGTCCCTGCCTCTGTCTCTCTCCCTCCCTCCCACTCTCGGTGCGGCCCCCGCGGTCTCGGACCCAGGCCCCCGCCTCTGCCGCGTCCCCGGCTTGCCCGGGAGCCCGAGCTCCCGCCGCCCGCGGCGCGCCGAGAACTCCCAACTCGCGGCACGCCGCCCGGCTTTGCGAGACTTTCGCCCCTCCTCACACGTGACCCGCGCCCCACTGCGGAGGCCGCGCGCCCCCACCCCCAGCCCCGAGCCCCGGGCGGCCCGCCGGGCCCGGCCCTGCCCCTTCTCCTCAGCCTAGCCAGGCATGACACCCCCTCCCACCCGCCGGCCGCGCGAGCTGAGCACGGGCTGGGGGCCGCGTGCTCCGCTCCTGCCCGAGATCCTGCCCGGGTTTTCCTCCTCCCCTCAGGAGCACTCCTCCCAGAACCCATTCCGAGAGTGCGCTCCCGGGTTTTCTCGCCCCCCAGGGGCAGGTGGAGAGGGTTCCTCCGTGCTGGGAAGGGAGTGGGTGGGAGAGGGTCGCTACCGGCTTCGGTAGCGCCGGGCCACTCCCCTCTATGGTCCCCTTTCCCTCCTGAAGAACGGGCAGTTAAGGACCCTGCACACCCCGCTCCGGGAGACGGAGGTGTGGCCCTGCTGGAATGACCCTCACAATCGGCTAGGTAAAACCGCCCCGTTTTACAGACTGGGAGACTGAGTACCAGAGAGGGTCACAGGCTTGCCCAAGGTCACCCAGAGGTGGCAGAGGTGGGTCAAACCCCAGTCTCTCTCTGCGTCCCCATTACCCCAAAGTGTCTTTATAAGGGAGGATCGCGCCCTTTTCCTTCTCGCCCTGAGTGCGCTCAGGTCTGGGCCCACACTCTGGACTGCAGGGAGAGGACCCCGTGCCTCAGCCCCTGGTGAGCCAGCCATTTCCGCGGCCATCCTGGCACCTCACTCCAGCCCTCCGAGGACGCAGGAGGTTGGAGGATGCAGGGTAAGAGGATGAGAGAATGCCTGCAGTTAGACAGCCAGAAGGACTCACCTGGGAGCCTGGCCATCTCTGACTGGCCCTAGTTAAGAGAGGGAGACTGAGGCATCCCAAAGCTGGACTGAGAATTTATTGAATATAAAATCTCCTGCTGTGCCTTCAAGCTGATCCTCTGAAGTTGCATCAGGCACAGGAACCACAGCACGTGAACCACCATGACGGTGTCCAGTCCCCGCAGAGCCCCCTCACCTGAAAGGATCCAGTCCCAACCCCTCAGCGTGAGGTACAGTCAGGCCCCACCTTATCCCACACCCCATGTACCCACATATACATCCTGATTCCTATAGATTCCAGAACACGCCAGATGCTTCCACACCTCTGCCTTTGCACATGCTGTTCTTCCCGCCTGAAATGCCCTTCCTCCTTCTCTGCTCTGAGAATTCCTGCTGTTCCCCAGTCCAGCCTCCACGCCACCTCCCCTAGGAAGCCCTCCTGCTGCCCTCACCTACTCATTCACTCATCCAGCACCGGGCACAAGTTTGGTTCTTGTTAAGTAGGCTTGGGAGTCAGGCCAACCTGGGCTTAACGGCACATGGAGCTTCATGACCTTGAGCAAATTTTCTATTTAACCTGTCTGTAAAATGAGGACCCTCACTGTCCCTCGCCTCACAGGTGCAGGTCAAGTGAGGTGGATGCACAAGAAATGCACAGCTCATAGTCGGTGCTCAATAAATGTGACCATCCCTTCTCGGTCCTCCCTTCAACGCTGTGCAGAGCCGCACAGCACGTATCCCATTCCATGCCCCGCTTCGTCATTACCCTGCTGTGTCCTCACAGGGCGGCAACCAGGACTGATGTTCCATGGAATGAGTCTTTGAATTCCATGGACTGATGTTCCATGCAATGAGTGTGTGAATGGGTGGGGGAACTCAAGCAATCTGAACGCTGGGTCAGCGGCCATGTGTGCCTGGTACCTATCATACCTTTCCATGAATTGAAAGTGGGAGGATGCAGGTGAGGCAAATGGCCTGTGGTCTCTTCACCTGGCCAGAGGCCTGGCCTGGTGGCTGCCCTGGGAGTGTGGGGTACAGGGGAAGGAGGAGGGGCAGCAAGAAGGGGGAGATGGAGACAAGGGTGTCTTTAGACCTAGAGCATCTTTTCCCATGGGATCAAACCCAATGTTAGGTCCCTGGGCACCAGTTTAAGGAAAGAATGGGGGCTCAGGAGCAGTGAGTTCAGGGAAAGAGGAGGAGGAGGCCTGGTGGCTGTGACGACACAGGGGTTGAGAGGAAGCAACTGGTGATGGTCCCCTTGCTAGGCCTGGGGCTGCAGAGTGCAGCCCCAATTGCTCATCTCCTGTAAGGAGAGTCCTGTGGAGGCTGAGGGTGGACTGGAAGGAAGCGGGGAGAGGCAGAAAGGACAGCTCCAGGCAGGGAGAGCTTCATGGACCCCAGAAAAAAGAGTCTCTTCTCTACCATCCACCCCTGTGTGACTCTGGGCAGCTCATCTGTCCTCTTTGGGCCTCAGTTTCCTCATATGTAAAGTGGGGAGGACAGTATCCACTTTAAGGGGATGTTCTGAGGATGATTTTTTTTTAATTTATTTATTTTTGGCTGTGTTGGGTCTTCGTTGCTGTGCGCAGGCTTTCTCTAGTTGCGGCGAGCGGGGGCTACTCATCGTTGCAGTGCGCTGGCTTCTCATTGCGGTGGCTTCTCTTGTTGCGGAGCACGGGCTCTAGAGCACAGGCTCAGTAGTTGTGGCACATGGGCTCAGTAGTTGTGGCTCGTGGGCTCTAGAGCGCAGGCTCAGTAGTTGTGGCGCACAGGCTTAGTTGCTCCGCGGCATGTGGGATCTTCCCGGACCAGGGCTCGAACCCGTGTCCCCTGCAATGGCAGGCGGATTCTTAACCACTGAGCCACTCTGAGGGTGATTAAAGACTAAAGGAAGACTAAAGGAAGAATTTTGTTTAAGTAGCTTCTAGCCGTGTGCGGGGCAGGGGTGGGGAGGGGGGTGGGGAGGCAGGGAGACAGGTGTGCAGAGGCTGCACGGGTGTGGGCGGCAGACTTGGGTGTTGGAACCTGGGTGACCCTGGGCAAGTTGCTTGTCCTCACTGGACCTCAGAGGCCTCATCTGTAATGGGATAGTCTGGACCAGGGCCCCAAAGGGCAAATAGACTTTGTCATCATCTAAGGCAGAAGCCCCCGGGATGGAGGGCAGAGAACAAGCATCTCTTGAGTGACTGTCATCAGGCAGCACTGCTCTAGACCTTCACGAGCACTGTCTCATTTAATCCTCACAAGAACTCTATGACACCGTGCTTGTTACCAATGGGGAAACTGAGGCATGTGGCATGGCCCGGGTGGCGAGGAAAAACTCTCTGCAAGGGGAGACTTGCTCTGAAGTTTGATGGAAATGACAGTAGAAACCTTCGTCCATCTGTACATTTTGCCAAAGCTTCCTGCCCGTTCTCCATTCTCCCATTTGACCCTCATAACAACTCGCTGAGTTTCACAGGTAAGAAACCTGGAGGAAAAAAAAAAAAACAAAAACAAAGAAACCTGGAGAGAGGAAGACCCTCTCCTGGGGTCACTGAGGGAGTAAGCAAGTATCTGAGCCGTGATTTGAACCTGCTCCTAGTTTCTGGGGAAAGATCATCCCAGGCCAGCAGAGCACCCACTAACTGGCTCACTCTGGCAGCCCAGCCAGGCCTCCCTGGTCCCACAGGGGCCCGGAGAGCTTGTGCAGAGGGCTGGGAGGGCTGGAGGGGAAGGGGACTTGGGCCAGGCAGGTGGGACAGGTGGGGAGGGGAGGGAAAAGTCCACCTCAAAATGCCAGAGCCGAAAGAGAAAAACAAATACCGTATGTAACACATATATATGGAATCTGAAAAAAAAAAATGTTCTGAAGAACCTAGGGGCAAGACGGGAATAAAGTAGAGAACGGACTTGTGGACACAGAGAGGGGGAAGGGTAAGCTGGGATGAAGTGAGAGAGTGACATGGACATATATACACTACCAAATGTAAAATAGCTAGTGGGAAGCAGCCGCATAGCACAGGGAGATCAGCCTGGTGCTTTGTGACCACCTAGGGGGGTGGGATAGGGAGGGTGGGAGGGAGATGCAAGAGGGAGGGGATACGGGGTTATATGTGTACATATAGCTGATTCACTTTGTTATACGGCAGAAACTAACACACCATTGTAAAGCAATCATACTCCAATAAAGATGTTAAAAAATTAAAATTAAAAAACAAAACAAAATGCCAGAGCCACAGGGTCCAGAGGTTACTGGCCCAGAGAGCTCCTTAAAGTCAGACAAGCCCATTCTACAGATGGGGCAAACTGAGACAGCTCAGCTGCTTAGATTAGAAATCACACCAGGACACAGCTGGCCTGCCTCAGAGCTCTAAAGTCCCAGCAGCCCTGAGGGGTGAGGACCGGAGGTGGGGAAAGGGGAACTGGGGGTCCAGAGGACCCATCCTAGCAAGCTGGGCCCTGGGGACAGAGGACTCTAGGGGTCTCTCCCGCCCTCCGCTCCCACCCTCGCCCACCCCCCAGCACTCAGTAGTCACCAGGGTGGAATATTTTAGCACCTATAGAAAAACCGCCACAGACGGCCGTGGCAGCTGTTGCTAAGGAGACGCTCCCAAAATAGCCCCCCTCCGCCAACCTTTCCCGCTGCTGCTCCTGCTGTGGGGAGGGGAAGAGGCCAGGCGGAGAGGGGGTGGCACACGAGCCCTGGCCTCAGGTTCACCCACCCACCCTTGCCCCTGGTGCCCACACTGGCCAAAGACCCAGGCAAGCTAAAGACCTGGGCAGCCACAGGTCTGCAGAGGGGGTAAGAGTGAGCTGAAGCATGTCTGTGGCCGAGGCCACAGTCCTTAGCTAGGGGAAGGTCAGCCAGATGAGGGGAGATGGGAGAGAAAAGAGTTCCTGCACCCAGGACCCCCAGCACACTCCCACTCATGCACAATCACAGACCTCACAGTTTTACACACCCACTTGTGCACACCACAAGTACAAACTCACAAATGTCCACCTAAATATGCATATACAGCATCAAAGACACAAATAGATGCATGGGCAAACACATATGCCACAAATACACAACATACACCTGCAAGCACATACCACACAGCCGTAAATACACACATTTACATACACACACTCAGATACACATCCCAAGTACACACACACCCCCAACATATGCATGCCGGGCACATGTGTACACACACACACACACACATACACACACAGATGCCAATGTATATATAGCCTCACAGCACATGAAGACACAACTGTCCAAACATGCCCAGCATGTGGCATTCAAAGGGCACTGAGTAGTGTGTCCTTGGCTCTGTCCAGGGAATGTGTTCTGGGACCTTCTATGATCCAGCCAGAGGGTGGAAAATTAGGAGGATGGGTGGAGGGTGGTCTCTGTGAACGCCTCTAACTGGGTGGTCTGGGGACCAAAGGGTCCCTGGTGCCTGTGGGAGATCTGCCCTGAGCCCATTCCTTAGGAAGCAGAAAATGGGGGCAGGGAACTCTCACCTACCCACCTACCGACTGGAAACCTCCCGGCATCGAGAGTTCGGAGCCCCAGGTTCCCTGTGCAGCTGGTTGTCACCAAGGATGCATTTGGGGCTGGGGTTATGATGAGGACCAGAAGGCATTAGGTTAGCGATGGTGGTGGTCCCTGACACGGGCAAAGCCCTTTACCGTTTATAAGCCACTTTTACACTCGTTGTTTCACATACTCGGTAACAACTACTCTGAGATATTGGTGGTATTGTCCCCATCCCTGAGACCCAGACAGGAGAGGGGACTTGAAGACCACAGAGCACTAGCAGAGCTGGAACCAGACCCCAAGGAGATGCCAGCACACAGCCCTATGTGCCTCCCACTTGACTACGAGACACAAGCTGGAAAGCAGGCCACCAGGGTGCAGAGCTCGGCTTTGCCCCTGATTTGCCCTATGGTACTGGGGAGTAGCCAAGCCCTCCATCTCCCCACCTGGAAAGCCGAGAGTGAATCCCTAGGGGTGTATTCAAACAGCAGTTTATGGCCACAGTCAGGGCTGGGAGTGGAGTTTCCCAGATGCCCTCGGGATGCCAGCGCAAGGACAAAGGGCGCGGAGTCGCTCCCCTCCGCACTTGGCCAGCCGCCCTCTCGCTCCAGCCTCGCTCCGTGGCTCCGGTTCAGCAATCCGGGCTCCGGGTCTTCGGTGGCGCCTCGTCATTCCGGAGACTCGGCTAGCGGCTCGCGGTTGCCTTGGGAACCTCGCCCCGGCCCTTGCGCGAGGTGCGCGATTCTCCGCGCAGGGCGCTGAGCCTGCGCCGGACGCTGGGAGATTGGCCTTTGGAGTCTCTGTAAGACAGCTGTCGCCAGTGGCGACGTGTCGCCAGGGCATCGCGGACAGGGTTAGTTTCTTTTTCTTTTTCTTTTAATTGAGGTGTAACTAACAAACAGTAATACACCTTAAGAGTACAGCTCAGTGAGTTTTTACGTAGGTATAAAACTCATGTAATCACCACTCCGATCCAGATACAGAACACTTGCAGCGCCCAAGAAGGCTTCCTCGGACCGAGAGGTTACAAAAAATTGTCTCTTTTGAGCTTCTCCTGGAATAAACCGGCGATGGAGTGATTGTCTTCTGAGGACACGGAATTAACGTGTTTTTTCCCGGCTCTGCTTTGCCTCGTTGGGCCTCAGGGTCCTGTAAAGGGGAGCAAGGGACTGGCATTTGTTGCGTGGCTTACTCCTTGCAAAGCGCTTTAGAAACCTAACTTTGACCCTGACAGCTACCCTCTGAAGTCAGTACTTGGTTTACCCTCAAGTTACCGATGAGAACACTATGACTTGGAGAGGTTAAATAAATTGCGCGAATTCGCACAGCTCGTCCGTGGTGGAGCTTAAGCCTCGAACAAAGGTCTCTCTAACCTTGACGTTCATCCTTCTCCCCTCTCCTATTTTTTTTTTTCCTTTCTTGTTTTGGCTGCGCAGCACTGGGAGACTCCGACCAGGGAGTGGTATCATACATATCTCTGCGCCTTTGCGCATGTAGTTCCTTCTACTTGGGACTCTGCTCTCTTCCCCCAGGCTCTGTCCTTGAGACAGGCTCCTACTCATCCTTCAATGCCCGGCTCTGGCATCCTCTGAAGCCTTCCTAACTGCAGTTCTCCCTCATGACTTCCCCCAGCCCAGGGTAATTACTCTCTCCTCTGCGCCATATCCAATGCATGCACAGGCACCCGCCTCCCACGGTGCCCCAAGGGCTCCTTAAGTCTGCACCTACAATCAACCTGCAAGGCGCCTGGCACACAGCTGGTCTTCAATAAATGTGCTTGGGACTGAAAGTGGAAGAGAGGTTTTGGAACCTTGGTTTCCCGCCGGGTAAAAATGGGGCGCATACTAGGCCCTGCCGTGTGTCACTCAAAACGTATTGAGCAAGAGTGGGGAGGGGGAAGCTTCCAGAACACCTGAGGCGGAACCACAGGAAGGTTGCCCTCAGCCCACCCCCATTCTATTAGGGAATAGACTTGTCCACGCCTCTTGCGGGGGTGGGGTGGGGCGGGCGCTGGACCTCGGGCTCGGGGCTGCCTGGGAAGAGTTCATTCCTCCCACGGGGGGAGCGTCCACTTGCTGCCGAGACCAGAGAAAGCCATAGCGGCCCCCAGGAACCCGAAGGGAGTCCCGGGAGCCCGGGCCAGTAGCTCCCACCTCCTTCCAGGGCCCTGCCCGGCCAGAAGCAGCTGATTAAGTGGTGGGGTGTCCTCAGGATCGTGATTTTCACTTTATATCCACACTTTCCTTCCCCACAGAACTTGAGGCAGTTAGCAGGATATTCAAAAGAGCGGTGAAATATAACAAAGGGCTAGGACCAGGTAGGAAAAAAAGACTATACATACATTTTTTCTTCCTATAATTGAGCAACTCTCCCGTTCACTCTCCCATAAATCTGACTTTGAACATACAGTTTGCTTTCTTAATGAGGGAAAAAGAATCCTTGCCCTTTGAACGGAAGGAAACTTCCCCCTTGGCCTCCCCTCAATTGCATTCCTACAGCAGGCAAATTTCGAGTGTCAGGAAAGTGAGGCTGAGTAGTGAGGGACTTGCCGGGAACCACCCAGCGTCCGGGAAAGATAGGTCCGACAGTGCAGGTGGCCAGCGTGCCGGCCTGCGCTAGAGCCAGGGGAATGAAATGAGTGGGGATTCCCCCCCCCCCCCCCCCCCCCCCCGCTCTTCGTTGGGAGCTTTGAAAAACGCTCCACCTTGAAGATGGAGTAGGTGTGAAAAAGGCGGGGCTCATCACTAAGGACAGAGTGGTAGAACCTTGGGGAGAGGAGGTCTATGTGACCTGTGGGAGCAAGAGACAAGTTTGAGCCTCAGATTCCTTATCTGCAAAATTGGGGTGATGAGTTTTCTGTCCTGAGACATAGGGAGTATCGGTTTCATAGGGAGACTGTGAAGACTAGATGTAAGGAGGACTGAATAACAAGTCAGCAATACTTCTCTCTTCATTATCCCCATCAACAGATGGGAAAGCTGAGGCCCAAGGAGGAGACAAGGCAGGCTCAAGGCCACTGTGGCAGGCCCAGGACAAGATCTTGAGTTCTTCCCCCTCCACCACCGTGGGGGTCACTCCTCAGACCTCCCCTGGCCTGGGCCAGTTCCCCTGTGGTCCCCCTGGAGAAACAGAGGGAAGAGGATTCTAGCCTTGTTCCATCCCCTGCTGGCAGTTAGGGCTGCTTCTCAAGAGGACAGATGTTTTACCAAATGGCAAATGCACGTGCTTTTCCCTGGCTTGGGGAGGAGGTGGGCGCTGAGAAAGAGATGCCAGCTGGTTGGGCAGAGAGAACTGTAGCCACACCTGAGGGATTTAAATAGCCACCGCCTTCTCTGGGCACTGACTGGAGGGCAGGTATCTGGGCAGGGCTGGGGTGGGGGGTGAGCAGGGAACATAGCGGCCCATTCAGAACCTGTCACAGCCCTGGGATGAGTGCCTGGCTCTTCCTCCCAGAAGAACTGTGACCACGCATCTCACTTCCCTGGGCCTCGATAGGCTTCTCCTGCAAAGTGAGATTTAAAGCCTGCTTCTGAGGGTGACTGTTGAGGCTGAATGGCGAGAACCTGTCTAACGTGCCTGACTCACGCTTGGCACCCGGTAGATGCCCAATACTTGATGGCTATCCCGGCCAGGGCAGGAGTCCCCGCTGCAGCATCCGTGACAAAGGGCACCCACCCCCCTGCTCACCTGCCTCATATGACAGGGAGCTCATCACCTCCCATGACAACCCACAGTGTAATGTCATGATTTAATTGCAGGAACCCTGAAGTCAGACTGTGTGGTGGAATCCAGCCTCCACTATTTAGTTTCTGTGTGACCTTAAGCAAATTACTTAAGCTCTCTGTGCCTCAGTTTCCCCAGGGTAGAATGGGGATAATAACAGTAACTCCCTCTTAGTTTTGCTTAGATCAGTGCTTCTCACACTTTCATGTGCACACAAATCACTCAGGGATCTTGTTTAACTGCAGATTCTGATTCAGTTGGTCTGGGGTGGGGCCCAAGATTCCGCAGTCCCAGCAGGCAATACAGACGCTGCTGGTCCTTGGACCACATTTTGAGTCTCAAAAGACTGCCTTGCCCTGGGAGTCATGGTGAGGGGGCCATGGAAGGGTCACAAGTAGAGGAGTGACAGACTTCATCATGGCAAAGCCTCTCTGGCTGTCTGTGATGGGGAGGGGGGCCACAGAAAGGAAGCCAGTAATTTAGGGAGAGATGAAGGTCCTGAGTGGGAGAAGGGGCTGCAGGGGTCAAAAGGGCGGTGGTGATAAGGGCCCTTAACACATGCGATCCACTACTACAGATGCAGAGACCAAGGCCCAGAGAGGGTGTCTGACCTGCTCAGGTCAGGCAGCCCTGACAGGACTCCTGCCCACAGTTGGTCCTTCACCCTTCACCCCTCCCACCTTGCTGGCCAACATTCCCCAGCCCTCAGGAGTCTCTTCTGGCCTGTGCTCCTGTTTAACATTTTGTCACACCAAGAAGAGGGAGACACTAGGGAGGACCCTGGTTCTCCCTGAGAGACCTGACCTCTTCCATGCTCACAGTGATCCCGTTTTACAGATGAAAAAACTGAGGCCAAGAGAGAGGAAGTCTCCCAGCACCCAGGCTGGAACCAAGGTCAGCCTGACTTCCAACCAGAGAGTCTTTGGTTACCATTGTCCAACAGGTCAGGTCAGGGCAAGGCGGCTCTTCAAATTAACAGGTGAGAGGGTGGGGAACCCAGCTCCAGCTCTTCTTCCCACCGGAGGAGTTCCAACCCCAGGCTGATGATGACAGTAGCAGTGGGTCACCGTTTATGGGGGGCTTCCAACCTGCTGAGCTCATGCCAAGCAGTGGCACGCGGGACACCACTTCACCCCAGCACGGGTCTTCTTAGCCCTGTGTACAGATGAGGGAACCGCGGCAGAGAGAGGGACTCAGTGGCTTGCCCACGGTCACGTGCGGTAGGACCCCGGGTTCCGAGCAGAGGAGGCAGAGTCCCGGACTCCCGGCGGACCCTTCTCCGGGTATGGGGGGTGGGGCGGGCGGGACGTGGCAGGCACCTCGCAGACGCACAGCGGCCCCGGCGGCGGGTGGCGGGCCCAGGCCGCGGGAGGCTGGCCCAGGCCGCGGGAGGCTGGCCCAGGCCGCGGGAGGCTGGCCCAGGCCGGAAGCCCCCCAGCCCGCGGAGCCGCCCCGCCCCGGGAGCCGCGGCGCTGGGCTGGGCCGGGAGGCGGGATCTCGGGATCTCGGGCGGCGGCGCTTCCTGGCTCCCTGGCACGGCGGCAGGCTCGGCCACGTCACCGCCTCGCCAAGAGCGCGCTGGCGGAGCGGCTGCGCCCGGGCGGGAGCGCGGAGCTCGAGGGCGCGGGCAGGGGCGCGGGACCCAGAGGCTGGGGCCGGGGACGTGGCAGCCGCCTCGCCCGCCAGAAAGTTTCCCAGGAGTTGGCTGAGAGCGGGCCGGACCATGAACGTGTTTCGTATCCTGGGCGACCTGAGCCACCTCCTGGCCATGATCTTGCTACTGGGGAAGATCTGGCGCTCCAAGTGCTGCACGGGTGAGGGGCGCTCCGGGTGGGAGGTGGGGCCCCGGGGGCGGAGGGCCAGCCGCACGCCCCTGCTGCAGGGCTTACGGGGAGCCTCCTGAATGTCTGTTGAGGGTGGGCACTTCGGCTTGGGGGTGCTTGAAACTGTTTTTGCGTAGCTCAGCTTCCAAAGAAAACTTAAAATTGTACCATATCACAGAAAAGGGACCTGCGGAAGTTACGGAGGGAAGACGGGCTTGCGCCTCCATTGACCGACCCCCTCTCTCCCCTGCTTGGCATTGCCGCTGCTAGTTGGAAGAGGAGGGGGATAAGGAGGAGGTGACACTCCCTTTGCTGCCCAGGAGCAGCATCCCTTGGGGCCCATTGTTCTTTCTGCCCCCACCCAGGGTGGGGACCGGGGCGCGGGGGAGAAGGAGGTGCACACACAGGAAGCGGCTCCAGACCCTCAAGGTCTTCTCTTTTCCTGCCCCCACCACTCTCCCCTCCCCCTCCCGGACTTCCCCCCTCCCCCCAAGTTGGGCCCTCTTTCCTCCCCAGCCTGTGCCTCAGGCGGCTATGATGTGGCAGGAGGGGCACCAGCCAGGCCCAGGTGGGCATGGAGCCACCCATGAGCAGAAGCCCAGGGAGGGAGGGAGGGGGTCCCCCGTTTGCCCAGCAGTCTGACCGCCCTGCTAGGGGGTTGGAGAAGTTTCAGGGCTGGACTGGTGGTGGCCAAACAGACCCCGTGTATTAAGAGGCTGCTGAGCTGCCTGCAGCCGTCTCTGTCCACTGGTGTCCTGGAGGCGCCTGCCCTGTGCTTGGCACTGGGGTGAGGGGATACAGAGACGTGCCCAGGCTCCTTGTGGGAGCCAAGGAGGCAGAGCGGACCCCTGAAGGCTTCATGGAGGGAGCAGCTCTGTGCTGGGTCCTGGAAGACAGGCAGGGTGTCACCCAGGAAGGGTGTGTTGTGTCACAGAGGGCAGGGCATGTCCCAGGAATGGTGAGCAGCCCAATTTCGGGGTGGTCTGGGAGGGGGATGAGTCCAGGGGGGTGGGTGGTCATATGTGAAAGGGCCTTGTCTGTCAAGTAGGGAGTTGGGACTGGGAGCCAAGGAAAGTTGGGGAGCAGGGGAGGGGCTCGGAGGGGACCCCGGAAGCTGTGTGGGGAGGCTGAGAGAGGAAGCAGAGAGCGTCGTGGAGGCTGCTGGCCCAGGGGGCTTGGTGGGGGGGAGAGGTGGGTGCCGGTGTGAGGGTCATTGCAGAGGGAGTGATTCCAGACCTGGAGGCCATTCGGGCTTGGGGTCTCCAGGGAAATAGGCACTCATGGGCCCTCAGGTTCCCACTCAGGGGAAGTGGGCCAGGAGCCCTGAGAGGGGCTCCAGTGAGAGGAAGAATCTGGGTTGGACCTGTCCCTGCCACTGGAGGGCCCTGGACGGGGTGGGCAGCCGTGACCAGGAGGGGGCTCTGTTCCCCATCCCACTCTGCCAGGCATTGTACCGGGCACCTGGGATATAACCGGGCAACAGGCAGAGATCCTGGCCTGGTGGAGCTGAATCTATCAGTGGGAGACTGCCAACCAGCTACAGTGGTAGCAACCGAGTAAATGATACGGTTTGTCAGGGAAGCGAAGTGCTATTGGAAAAGGAAAGGGCGGGTGAGCAGTGGGGCCTGTGTGTGTGCGGAGAGGAATCAGCACAGGCCTGGTTGAGAACGGAGGGGGTGAGGTTCCTGGATGGCAGCCCGTCAGCCCCGAGGAGCAGGGCCTGGTGTGACACCCCTGTGACCCAGCCCCGAAGGCAGGAGACTGGAGCTTCATCCTTGCTCTGCCACGGACTCACTGTGTAACCTTGGGCCTCAGTTTTCCCATCTGTCAAATGGCAGGAGGTCTGTACCTGGCCAGTGGGTTCCCTGAGGGACTCTGGCCAGGTACTGGCTCCTGTTCTCCTCTGTGTCCTGGGGTCTCCATGTGCAGCTTGCTTTGGTGGAAATTATTCACTGCTTTCAAAACAGTGTGAAAAAAACATTGTGCTCAAGACCTCCAGGGCTCCCAAAGAGCTAAGAAAATGTGAGTGAAACCCAGGGGCCTGGCAGGCTGGGGATGGAAAGAGGGGAGGAGTGGGGAAAGGCCGAGTGAGGGAGTAGCCAAGCATCCCCCACTAGAGCCGCCTGGACCCTCCTGAATGGGGCTGAGGACCCCCCTGGCCAGACCTCAGTGAGGGCTCAGGGATATGGCATCACGTAAGGCATAGCTCCGAGCTGGATCAGTATTGCCTCCTGGACTCCGACCCCCTCCCCCAGGGGGCTCCTTCACCCACAGCCAGCCCCACTGCCAGACCCCCAGGGAGGCACTCGGGTCCTCACTGAATCCTATCTAGTCCTCACGTCAGTCCTGCCCCATTTTACAGTTGAGGCTCAGGGTTGCCATGCTGGTAGGAAAGCTGGCAGGTGGACCCAGCCCTCTCCAGGATATTAGGGGCTTCAGTGGTGTTCATCCTCAGTCGTTAGGATTGTCCCCTCTCCCCAAAATGTCCCTCACCAGAGGAATAATTAGAAAAGGCACAGATCAGGCGTACAAAGGAATCAAACCCTGAATCCGGTAATGTCACTTCTTGGTGTCAAACTCCCCAGTAGATCCATCATAGTTAGAATAAAATCCAGGGGTGAGGGGACAAAGGTGAGAGAGGCTCAAGGATGGCTCTTGGTTTTCTACCTTGAGCACAAAGGGGATGATGGTGGCAGAAGAAGGACAGAAGACAGGAGAAGGAGGGGGTTCAAGGGGAGATGGTGGATTTAGTCAGGCAGGAATACATAGGTCAGAGATCCAAGGAGAGTCTGGAGCCAGAGGGTCCCTTGTGTGTCGGATGGGATGGCAAAGGGACAGAGGGAGAAGAGAGGTAGCCCTCTGAGGATTAGGTGTTGAGGAGGACAGGAGTGGCCAGAGGCGGTGAGAAGCCGGCAGCGTGGACAGCCACAGAAACCTGGAGAAAGGTGTGGTTGGGATAGACGGAGTGCTCTTGAGGAGTTGGGTGGGTGAGATAGAGTTGACGTTTGGATGCAGTAACGTGGGCATCAGGGACCATGGGAGTGGTTTGGTGAAGTATCCAGACTGCTGTGGGCTTAATGGGGCAAGAGAAATGGGAGGCAGGGCAGCTGCTTGCTTTTACCCAGGAACCGCCTCCACGATGTATCAAAAGTGGGCAAAAGTTGACTAAGGAGCATGATGGCTAATTGTAGCCTCGATTCCTGGATTAGATCCTGGAACAGAAACAGGGCATCAGTGGGAAAACGTGAAAAGTCTGGAGTTCAGTCAATAGTGCTATACCAATGTCAGTTTCTTAGTTTTGGCAAATGTTCCGTGATTGTGCACGGTGTTACCATTAGGGGAAGCTGGGTGAAGGGTAGAACTCTCTGTACTGTCTTTACAACTCTTCTGTAAATCTAAAATTGTTTCAAAATAAAAAGTTTAAAGAGACCAAAGCAGATGAGGAAATAGCATGGAAAGTACAAACCCAGTTTTGTCAACTTGATGCGTCCAAATGTGTCATATGTGTGCACATATGTGTTGTGTGTGTCTGTGCACCAACAAAGATCTGGAAGATCGCACACTCAGACTTTGGGATTCAGGTGATTGTTGCTTTTTAAATTACATCTCTATGTATTATCTGGTTTTTGTTTTACAATGAGTAAAAATAGTCATAACTTTTATAACTAGAAAAAAAGCTTTTTTAATCTTTAAAATTTGGAAAAATAAAATAGAATGTTCCCTTGGCCCTGTGCCTTCCTCCACCTGCTGTGGTCTCCCTGGTGAATCAGCACCTTGTAGAGTCGGTGAGTTGTTCTCCAAAAGATGGAGCCCTGGGAATTGTCAGTGGAACCCTGGGGGTAGAGCAAAGAAGAGCCTTGACACTTACCCCCTGCAAGCCTGACTCCCCCCATCCCCACGCCCTCCCCAGAGCAGGAACCAAGGCAGGCACGCACAGGGGCCCTGGGAACTTGGTGTTCATGTCTTGATTTGGAGACTGGGTGACAGATTACAGCCTAATGAGAGTAAAAGACTCAAGTGACCCAATGGGAAGGGGTGTTTCCTGGCCCTCTGAGGGTGACAGTGTCCTGGATAGGGTGTCATTATGAAGTGGACACTCTGGAGGCCTTTCCAGCTCAGGCTCTGGGCTTCTCGAGTGTGTGTGAGCCTGGCCGTCTGTGTTCTTATTGTCTCCTGTCCCCATCCGGCTACAGGTATCTCCGGGAAGAGCCAGATCCTTTTCGCTCTCGTCTTCACCACCAGGTACCTGGACCTGTTCACCAACTTTATCTCCATCTACAACACAGTAATGAAGGTAAGGGGGATGGGCTGCCATGGTGGGGGGCTGCCAAGCAACCCCCAGACGGTGAGACAGTATACTTGGGGACTCAGGCTGTGGAGCCAGGCAGACCTGCATTTGAATCCTGGCTTTGCTGTTAGCAGCTGTGGGACCTGGGCTTGGGCAAGTTTTCTGGCCTCTGTGCACCTTGGTTTCCTCCTCTACAAAATGAAGAATAGGTGTACTTACCTCAGAGGATTTTGTTGTGAAAGTTAAACGAGGTAATAAATGTAAATACACAATAGCTGTCATATATTAAAAACTCAATCAAGGTTAGCTATTATAATGGTTAAAAAATAAGCAAAAAATCGGGGCTTCCCTGGTGGTGCAGTGGTTGAGAGTCCGCCTGCCGATGCAGGGGACACGGGTTCGTGCCCCGGGCCAGGAAGATCCCACATGCCGCGGAGTGGCTGGGCCTGTGGGCCATGGCCACTGGGCCTGTGTGTCCGGAGCCTGTGCTCCGCAACGGGAGAAGCCACAACAGTGAGAGGCCCGCGTACCGCAAAAAATCAAACATGGTACCCTGAGCTTTCAGAGAACTTATTCGTCCATTTATCTGACAATTATTTATTGAGCACCTACTGTGAGCTAGGTACCTGAAGGAGATATATGCGGCACCTATACTCACAGAACCTACATTCTAACCGGGGAGACAGATAATAAAACAAGTAAGAAAAACTGGTTAGGGATAAGGCTATGCAAATAAGTAAAATAGGATGATGTTTCCTTCAATTATAACGAAAGAAGTTTTAAAAACAGGGTTACGTGATAGAGAACGACTAGGGAGCTATTTAGGGAGTGTCATCAGGAAGGGCCTCTCCAAAGAGGTGACGTGTAAGCTGAGATCTGAGTGACACAAGGATTAAGCTCAGAGGAGGAGCATTCTAAGCAGATGGAATAGCTGATGCAAAGACCCCCAAGACAGGAACAAGCTTGGTGTATTCAAAGGACAGACAGAAGGCAGGCACGCTGGGAGCTCAGCAGGCGAGGGCTACCTGCTGGTGGTAGGGGTGCCGATAGAGGGCTGGGTGAGGGCAGATGATCCAGGTGAACAGTTTGGATTTGGTTTTGCCATGGGAAGCTGTTGCTTTGAAGCTTGGTCCTGTTTTATAGACGGAGAAACAGCATCTCTCAGCCCTGGGCCATAGCTGTGAGGTTTGGTTGGGATGAGACATTTTCTGAGATTTTAACCAACCATCCAACACAGTTTAGTGGACGGAGCCCAGGTTTCAGAGTCAGTAAAGTGGGATGTAACGGTTTGGATGCTGGTAACAGAGACTTGAGTTATTTTAATAAGGTAAGGATTTATTTTTATCTCATTCATAACACAAAATCTGGAAGTGCGTAGTCTAGGGCCGGGATGGCATCTCCTTTTAACTTTCTGCTCTGCCAGCTTTAGTGTAACCAGCACTTGAGCTTGTTACCTGTGCAGTTGCTCAGAAGGGCCCCATGCTTGGTTTAATGCTTTGCTGTTGCCATTTTGAAATACTTATTTTTTAACAAGAAGCCCTGCAAATGATATAGCTAGTCCTGAATGTGATATCTATCCTCAGGTTTGCCTCAGAGTCACAAAATAGGTGCTAGAGCTCCTACTATCACATCACATTCAGGACGGGAAGGAGGAGGAAGGGGAGAAAGAGCAATAGGGTGCCTGTCAGCCGGGTAAGCCCTTTTTAAAGAGCTTTCCAGTGACTTCCATCTACATGTCACTGACCATCCTTATGTGCAAAGGAGGCTGGGAAATTAGTTTTTAGTTGGGCACATTGTCTAATAGGAGTCCTGTTTTTAAGGAAAAAAGGCTACATGGGAGGAATCCTACCTATCTTGCAGGGCTATTGTGAAGATGACATGAGATAATCTGTGTAATGTACCTAGCACCCAGAAGATATTTAACTGAAAGTGAGTTCTCTTTCTCTATATCAGGGATGTCCCTTTGGGATTCTGGGCATATTGTTCCTGGGATTGGTGGAATGGAGGATGCTGTTACTTGTGCACTGTTGAACTCAGTGTGAACTACAGTCTGAGGTCCTGAAATCGCTGTCTCCTTAAATCCAACACAGAAGTAGCAAACACCACCTGCTTAGTTTATTTCTCTGCCCAAGGGTCTGACTTGGGCAGTCCTGGCAGGGATTGTAAACCCAGCCCTTGCCATGGCTGAATGAGGTCTCGGATCCTCAAAGAGGCCAGTTTCCGAATTTGTGAAATGAAGAAGTGATCTCCATTTCATTGATTCATTCACTCACTCCAGCATTTGTTTTGTGCTGGGCCCTGAGTTAGATTCAGAGGTGGACAGGGCATGGACCCGCTTATGGAATCTCCTCTCCTAGGGGAGACAGACTGGTACACAGACATTTACAGAACATGTGCTCACAAGCAGCAATGAGTATTTTTATATGGGGGTATGGTGACACAGAGCATGTGTGCCTCGTTCTGGTGAGAAAAGACTTTGAGGAAATAACCTGAGTTTTGAAGTGCAAACATTAGTTTTCTAGGCTAGTGTCCTGGACCAGCAGAGCAGTATCACATACGAACTTGCTAGAAACGCAAAATTCTCAGGCTCGCTCAAACCTACTAAATCAGAAACTCTGGGGGCAGGGGAAGGGGCAGCCATCTACATGATTTTGATGCACATTCAAGTTTGAGAGCCTCTGGCCTACGTTAGAGGCCAGATCATAAAACCATTATATGCTGGAGGACAGCTACTGTAGTTAGAAAAAGAGCACTTTTCTGAAGGATTGATGGTCAACTGATTCAAGTCTTTGTGGAAGAATGCTCTCAAGTCACTGATGCAGATCCAGGAAGTTGAGGCTTTAGAAGAGCCCTGGGGGCTTCCCTGGTGGCGCAGCGGTTAAGAATCCGCCTGCCAGTGCAGGGGACACGGGTTCGAGCCCTGGTCCGGGAAGATCCCACATGCCGCGGAGCAACTAAGCCCGTGCACCACAACTACTGAGCCTGCGCTCCAGAGCCCTCGAGCCACAACTCCTGAAGCCCGCACACCTAGAGCCTGTGCTCCGCAACAAGAGAAGCCACTGCAATTAGAGGCCCGCGCACCGCAACGAGGAGTAAGCCCCCACTCGCCACAATTAGAGAAAGCCCGCGCGCAGCAGCAAAGACCCAATGCAGCCAAAAATAAATAAATTTAAGATAAATAAATAGCCATGGAATGCCACTAAGTCCCCCGACAAAGACCAATTCTGGTTTTTTTGGCCTAACATTCCACAGTGAGAGGACGCCTGGGCACCTTTGTCTTCATGGTAGCACTATCAGTCCCAGTTAGAAGCATGGAGTTACTTAACAAAAAGGTCATTAGCTTCAGATTCTAGGTTCATTGGCCCAAGAGAAATGTGCAAGCACACTTCACCTTTTCCACCTTAAGGCAGAACACTAGCCCTTGGGTTTGGTAGGTCCCAACTCAGGGTGGCTTTGAAGCCCAGCAAATAGGTTGGGAAATGACTTTATCGATTCCCATGTGTCTCTCTCCCTTTTTAGGTGGTTTTTCTCCTCTGTGCCTATGTCACGGTGTACATGATCTATGGGAAATTCCGGAAAACATTTGACAGTGAGAATGACACATTCCGCCTGGAGTTTCTTCTGGTCCCAGTCATTGGCCTCTCCTTCCTTGAAAACTACAGTTTCACTCCTCTGGAGGTAAGGGAAGGGACCCAGACAGAGTACTAATTCCCAAAGGTAAACACACTCCCTAAAGTCCTTACCTCTGGACCCTTGGTAACATCTGGGCTACCTTTCTGCCACAACCATAGCCATTACTCTTGTATTGTTGTTATAAGTTTAGAAATTGCCAATAAGCTATTGACAGTGCTCCTCTTGAAAATGGGCACATCTAAATAGTCGTGTTCATAAACAAAGCAGGCATCACAGCACTACTTAAGACTAAGACCCTCTGGCCAACTGGTGATTAGTGGATATTAGAGCACAGTCCAGACCCAGATTTCAGCTCCGGTCTGGCCTCTGACCCAAGAATCTTTGGGGCAACAAGCATCTGAAGAGATTCTGATGCTGGTGTTCATCGATTCCATTTTGAGAAACCACAGCCTCAATTAAATCAAGTTTGTATGACAGAATTCTGCAACAATTAAAAATTATGTTCTATAGCAACGTTCATGCTTGTGAAAAAAGCAGTATGCTTGAATCTCTTAAAAATATTTTTTATGTACAAAGAAAGGGGTGGAATGATACACTGATGAAAATAATTAAAAATTTCAAGAACATGATTCTGGGAGTTCCCTGGTGGACTAATGGTTAGGATTCTGGCTTTCACTGCTGTGACCCGGGTTCAGTCCCCGGTTGGGGAACTGAGGTTCTGCAAGCCACACGGAGCGGCAAATAAATAAGACCTGAATAAATGGTGAACTAGTTCATCTTAAAAAAAATTCTCTTTTGCTTCACTGTATTCTTGCCAATAAACATTATTTTAGTAACTAAATTCTAAAGATGGCCCCTTCTTGACCAGCCTCCTCTGGCTACTTCTCTCTTTGGCTCAGATCCTCTGGACTTTCTCTATCTACCTGGAATCAGTGGCCATCCTGCCGCAGCTCTTCATGATCAGCAAGACTGGAGAGGCTGAGACCATTACTACTCATTACCTGTTCTTTCTTGGGCTATACCGGGCCCTCTACTTGGCTAACTGGATCAGGCGGTACCAGACTGAGAATTTCTATGACCAAATTGCAGTGGTGTCTGGGGTAGTACAAACCATCTTCTACTGTGACTTCTTCTACTTGTATGTGACCAAAGGTAGGTGCTGCGAGAACAGTGTTGCTGGCACTGTCTCAGCTACCAATCCATTCAATGTTCGAGGGGATATGGAAGTGAACAGAGGCAAGTCTGTGTGCCCCTCATGGTGCTTACATTCTAACATGGGAAGACAAATGTTTTCAGAAACTCTGTGCCATGAAAAAATACAGACCAGTAGGATATTTTAGGTACTATGCAGTGTACAGGGAAGACAGCTATGAGATAACATTTGACAAAATACTTGGGTTAGGAAAATATAGGACAAATACATTCCAGAGAGAACAGCTTACGTGTAAGCCCCAAGGCAGGAACCAGCTTGGTATGATAAAGGACAAAAAGGCTAGTACAGTCAACTGTAAACCTAGATACGGCAGGTCAACCAAGATTAATCACCTAGGGCCTCAGTTAAGTCAGGGTAAGGCATTCACATTGCATTCTAACCACAAACGGCAGCAACTGGGGTCATGTGAAAACCAATCCACCAGCTGCTGTGTAGGGTAAAAAGCAGCCAAAGCAGGGAGATGTTCTGGAGCAGCTGGAATTGGCCAGGAGGTGGTCATCAGTGGAAAGAGACAGGGACATTTCTCGAGAGTGGAGCTGATAGGAACTGTCAGTGCACTGGGTGTGAGATGTGAAATAAAGAAACTGAGGACAACTGCTAGATTCATGGCCTGCCAAGAGGGAGTGGTGGCATCAGTGTCCAAGACGGGGTCAGTGAACCTGTAGTTAAACCTGCAGAGATGTTTCCCCTTGGCTTTAACATCTGAATACATACTGTGAAATAGGCATTAGATACTAAGATTATGCACAAAGTTATAAAGGAGTCCTTTCACGATAGATACTAATTTCAGTCATTTTCTTCTAGTCCTTAAAGGAAAGAAGTTAAGTCTTCCAATGCCAATTTGAAGGTCCTCAGAGATGTTCTACACCTTAACATGGACAAGAAGCAAACTATTTGAAGTGTTCTCCTGGTGACTTTTACATGACTGAGACCAAATGTTAAAACTGAAGTCAGAAAAATGCTTAGTGTGGAATTCAGCAAAGCGCTGATCATTCTATCTAGAAGACCTTCTCATCAGTATCTCCCTTAAATTATAGAGGTAATTAAAACTTGGGCCAATTACATAAGTATGGTACCCTCACAATGTCAACTGGACCATCATAAAAACCTTAGGTGTTTAACCCATGAATGGATCAAGTCAACTGTTGCTCTCTAAGGCCCTAGTGTGAGACTCATGCTAAGGAACAGCCAATCCCAATCCGGAAATATACCCTGCTGTGTATAAGGCAAAAGCCCCAAATGAAGATCACAGACAGCCCTAAGTATCAGGAGTGTACTGTTGTGATTAATTTTCACTTTCCAGGTAGGAGACCATCAAGTTTAGGGAGTCAAGATACAGAGGTGATATGACAGGTGGGAAATGTTATGAGGAAACGAATACCCCAGGCTTTACCTACTAGGTACTGTCTTGTTGCTCCCAAATTTTCGCACTAAGAACAATTAATCCCACCCCCCCTTTCACATTTTTAGGTGCTAAGGTGTTAGTCAATCAACATGGTCTTGAAGCAAATAAAAACTCTTAAGAGACTGTCACTGGCCTGTAGTCAGAATTTTTTAAGCAATAAAAATCTCACACCTTATTGTCAAGTGTTTTATTTATACCTACAAAAGAAACAAGATGGTATCAAAAGGACAATTTACAAACTAAGAATAGTAACATAAGCTCTTAAGCTCTTAGCATCCTGTGCCTGAACATCATACATCTACAAATCTTTCAAGTCTTAACGCAACAGGAATGTGTTCAGAAACCAGCAAGGACATAAATAGAGAGCACTGATCCCAAGCAAAAGCCACCAACCTTTTAGATGAGAGAAGTCCACACAATGAATTGTTAGGGAGGGACTGGGGAGAAGCAGCCCCACAGCTTAATATAGAAATCCTTTCCCTAAATGAGTTTCAATCGTGAGTACAATAATTAGCATCAAATGAGGATTCTTCTGCTCACATTCTGAAGCAAAGGCAGAACCTGAATTATGAGTGGCAGACATAGAGGCAGAAGACTTAACTCTGGAGCTATACAGGAAAAACAACTAGATTTCAGCTGTGCTCAGGCCACAATAGCTTTTGAATTTTGGGATACGCTGTTATTTTGACTTTATGATTACAATATCCCCGGTGGAAAAAGGAAAGCAAGTAGCAGGCCAAATACCGCTTGCTTGCCCAGAGACCTTGCCCGCAAAGGGATGCTTTCAAGACTTGCAAGAGAGTAGGACACACCCTGTGGTGGCACCTTTGTGTTAAAAAAAAATAAAATAAAATAAAAATCAGAATTTTGGTGTAGAAAAAAAATGCCTATAATGGACTAATCAGTGCTTAGACAAACTTTTTTTTTTTTGGGGGGGGGACACTTTGGTTTGAAAGCACAGAGCGGTGTTGCCATGTTTTTCCTGTGCCTACCGTCCTCCCTCAGCCTCAACTTCTATAAGGAAGAGAAAAAGAAGTTAAGAAAGAAGAAAGGGGGGGGTGGGGGGAGATATCAAAGTTCTCACATGCATACATTTCAGCTTATGCTGACAACCTACCTGTATGTCGCACATTCAACCACACTTTCAGTACCCCTCAGAAACAATCCCTTCTCTCTCCCTGAAGAATTTTAAGAGGAAAACAAAAACCTCAAGTATTTAGATATTTTGATCTTACAAACCAGCAAGCAATCTCAGGCCTAAGCCAAAGAATGCAGTGGAGGCTCCCCCCTTTAACTACACTGTGAATGAACAATATCAATAACAGTATTAAAAAATTAAGTCCCACACTAGATACGAAGAGATTTCTGAGGCTGTCTGATCTCCCTGTCCTGTTACAGTGAACACAAGAGCAGAAAATTCTTTCCAGGCCCATCTGCTATATGAAGTCTCAGTAAAACGGTTGGTATTACTATGAAGGGGACAATCTCACCTACCTTTCAGGTGGAGGAAAAGTAAAAGGACTTGGACTTTAGTCCACTACCTACCTGTAAAAAGCTGAGTGCAAAAGGATGCTGAGGAAAGTCTGCACCCAAAGCTGTTACAAGCACTGCAGAGAACGGGAGTATGCAGAGAGTAAGAGTTCTTAATAAACCCTTAAGACCCTTCAAGATAACTTGGCCAAAAGGGCTGAGTAGCTGGCAAAGGGTTGCTTTTACTCTAGCTCTACAAATACTGAGTTTAAAAAGAAAACCTGCCCACGGACTATACTGTTTATAATTAAACGTGGTTCTCACTCTGCAGGTGAATGCATATTTAACTGGTTCATAAATTTCCAATGAGCATTTATGTTCATTCTGCTCACAGCAGCTGTCTGGTTGGAAAATGAATTTCACAGATGGTCCCTGGTAACATGGGGAAGAAAAATAGGCAGCTTCCACCCAGATGCGGAGATGCTACATTTAACCATGACAATAAACATTTGGGATTTTTAATTTAAAGGATACACTTAAAAAAACTCAAGACTCAGCAATTTAATTTCTAACCTGACAATTAAAATGGTTATTTTTCAGTAATTGGGAAGGGGGAAGGCAGAGTGTAAGGGAGACAAAGCCAATTAGGAATTTTTAAAAAAACTGTCAAATGCATTTAACAAGCAATCAGCCAAAATGACAATGGCAAAGCACTGTCTTAAAAACTCATCAGGCCTGAGGAACCCTGTTCCAGCTTGAAAAAACATTAAAAAGCATTACAGAAAATGTGCAGGGAACTCCCTCTTGGTTTTCTATTCCAGTAACGAGAGCAATTTAAAGCACAGATGCCGTCGTCTTCTGCAGAATTCAACCCTCTACCCTCCCCCCCCGACCGTAACTCAGGACAACAAAAAATGGGCTCCCACAAAAGGGCCTAACACCTTACTTTTTCTTTTAAAGATGAAAAATAGCTCAAACATCCTCAACATGCAAGAAGCTGGGGGGAAAAATCTCTTCCAGTCGGCTATACATATATATATACTTTTACAAAATCTGTTATTACAGACTGGATCATTTTGGCAGGCAGAAAAAACCTGGCAGTGAATTCTAACTAATCTGCATGAAAGACAAATCACAATGGTTGGGAAAAAAATTAAAAAAGAAAAAGAAAGAAAAAGGGAAGAAGAAAAAAAGGAAAAGATAGCGTTCCTTTAAATGTAGTCAAGTCTGCACAAGTCACTACCACCTGAGTGGCTTCATTTACGTGAAGGAGGAGGGGGAGGAGGAGGGGGTGGGTACTGGTAGGCAGTCTGCCCCATGTAACCTATCATATTGGTAGCTCCCGGAGGCTGTGCAAACTGTTGTGACATCAGTGGCTGTGGCTGCTGCCCAGACCGGCCCATCCCACTAAACTGCTGGCTAGAGCTCTGTGAACTTCTCCCAGTTGAGGTGGTGCTACTGGCCCCGTAAGTGCCAGCACCATATTCTTGGGCTGTGTAACCACTTGTGCCATAAGCAGCTGCCCCATAGGTGCCTTGACCATAGGTGTATTGGCCTGCTTGTGCTCCAAAGGCAGAATTTGGACTTCCATAGCCACTACCGTTAGCATAACCGGCTCTATCGGTTTCACCACGATCCCGATAGCTTGCAGAGTCTCTCCGGCCACCATCTTTGACCCCTCGAAGCCTCCGGTCACACTCATCCTGATACATCAGATTGGGATTGTTGGCTGAAGAAGTGGTCCGGTATCGAGAACGACCTCCTGATGAGGACACAAGGAATTTTCAATACTACATATATGATCCAAACATAACCCCATATAAAAATGCTACTCAGTACAAAAGTATTCAATATTCTTTCTTGATCTTTAATTAAGCGCTAGGCCAGCTTCCAAATCAGCACTTTATACTCAAAAGAACGGTAAACATTATTAAAGGATATTCAACTTCTCACCTTTTAGGCCCTTTCTTTATTTGAGGATTACCAAGAAACAGACTCTTCAAAATGTAAGAAAAATGGTAAGGACAGTTTAAAAAACAAAAAAAGGCATGCAGCTAAGTTCATACGACCATGAAGGGATCCTCTACTAGTGCACACTGGTTCTCAAATGTTGCTTCGCACACCTAACTGCATCAGAATCATCTCACAAGTTTTAGGGGAAAAGTTCAGGTTTCTAGTTCAATTCCAAACCCACTTAAAAAAAACAACTGCATTTTAAAAACCTCGAAGGGAATTCTGATGTAAAGCTTCAACATAGAGCAAGTGGGGGGGAAACATCCTATCAAACCTATCAAACTTGTAGGCAGGAAACCCAGATACTACTATATTTTGCAGCTGTCCAATTCAGATCCAGTAACTATGCCTGTCTCTACTACCACGAAATGGTATAAAATTACTGATTTCTCCATATGGAAAACCAAAAACCTAACACACTACTAAGGCTATGACAGGCTCCCAAACTTCGTATTGTCTTACTTAGAAGAGATTATGAAAAATTATTAAGCAACATACATTAACCTTCACTGGCTTAAAGAAACAAGGCACAATGAACACACAAAAATGATACCTTGGCAGTACCTGGAAAACTCCAGGACTTACCCTTACCCCCTCCTCCGCCGCCTCCTCTGTGGTCCACCAGCTGCATCAGTTTTGGATTGATAGCCTGATTAGCCTCTTCCAGCACTTTGATCAACTCTCTGGCCTGCTTTAGGTTCCCTGGGGTGAAGAAGGTATAGGCGGTGCCCTTGTTGGTGCTACGGGCTGTTCGGCCAATACGGTGCACATAATCCTCTGAACTGTTTGGATAGTCATAGTTGATCACAAACTTGACATCTTCCACATCTTCAAAGCCAATGATGAGTCAGTGTGTAGGTTGATGTGGCAGGGAAAGAGAAGGTAAAGGACATGCCAACAACAGGTGGGAAGCACGAATGCAGATGACAGCAAGAGGAGAGAAGATTAAGTTAGTAACCACTCTGAACAGGAACAAAAAAAGACTCATCCCAACAGAGTAAAAGAGGATTAATGATGCTTGAGACATGCAGAGGAAGCAGCATCTTTATCAGCTGTAAAATCCTAAGGAAATCCCATTCAACCATCCAAACTCCTGCCTCTTCTGTATCTTAAGCAATATACTGACAGGAGTTGTACCAAATTCCAGTTCCATCCTTTTCAAAACTGGAATGTAGAAAGTGGTACCATCATTAAGCTACAAGGCCAAATCACTTCTACTCTGTTGGGAGAAGCCTGGCAAAATCTACCAGTAATATAACAAACTTACCTTTAAACCAGTCACAGAGCAAAATGAAAAGAAAACAAAACAAAAACAAAAACAAAAACTTCATATACTTTATTACTACATTTCCATGGAGACTTAAGATACTTAGATTAAAAATTTTTTGCTTATATTAAAAAAAAACAAAACTGATCAGAGCCAAAGTTAAATACACACTTATTTTCCTTTGCAGAAATATCCAAATTACCTTTCCTCTTTCAATTACCACAAGAGCACATTACACTAAAATTTCACTGTACTACCAAACCCAGCTCTGCCAAATGAGGTTTTTTTCTCAACTCAAGGTTACTTCAACTCAGTCCTTGCTTCAATTATCAAAGATTGTCTATGTAACCTGGAAAATTAAACAGCCAAAGAGTGTGGGAAAAACCATGAAACCTTGAGACACAAGTTTAATGTTCTGTCCACTGCTGGGAACTGGATTGAATAACCTCCTAAAGCTTAAAGTATGTAAATGTTAGTGTAATGCTTTCAGCTAAATGTATATTTTTACCTACTTAAACAAACAAATTTAAGAATATAACAAAGAATCCTAATGTTTTGTGGAAAAAATCTGCATTTTACAAAGAATATTCAGAAAATATCCTAGATAAAACACAGATTTTTGTGATATAAATAATTAAAAAACATTCTCTGTTTGTTACCAGACCGATGCACACTCCCTCCTCCTTTGGGAAACCGCTGCAGCCGATCCCGTCTCTTTGCCTTTTATTTTTGGCGGCCTCCTTTCGAAAACTCCGCCTTCTGACACGGGACCACTGGAGCGCGGGGAGCATGCATCAAGGGTCCGTGGCAGTGAGAAGTCCCCACACACGCTCGCTCTGTGAACTGGCTTAGATGCTTCTCTGTAGCCCCATTTGGTTGCCAAGCGCCGGAGAACCTGGGTTCGGGTAAAAATTTCAGGTCCTCCAACGCCTCCCCCAAGGATAATTGGGGTGATTGTAGAAAAAAATAATTAATAAAAAAATGTAAGTTACATCCAAAGGGTCAGACTGCATCTATTGCCCAGACTGGATTAATTTCAGGGGGAAAGGGGAGATGATTTAAAAAAAAAAAAAATTCAGCTGTTGTTAAAGGGCCTGTGAAGAAAGGGGCATTATGTCTGTTTCTTATTACAATAAAGGCTCCTCAGTCTTTACTGACCCCTAAAGTCCTGAAATCACACCAGAAAGACGAGAAGGCACTTATCACAGGGGGCAGCGTGAGTCTCCGGCTAGGGTCGTTGAGGTAACAAAGGGAAAACAAAAATTTACAGGGCCAGGATGGATGTGAGACGGGGGGAATGGGGAATTATGCTCCATGACCACATCTTCAGGGCTAGGATAATGCTCCTTACTCACTCCCACTGTGTATGACCACAGGCAGCAGAGCAGGTTGAATTATTGCACTGGATGCACAGATGTGTGCTTTCCTAGCAGAAAGCACTGGGGACTGGAGTCAACAGTTCAGCTATCAACACTTGGGAATACTTCTGGAAGGGTTCAATAGTGGGCAGACATAGTGCAAGTTCTTCATACTAGAAAGGTGTCTTGCGTGTGCACAGATAAAGCTGGCTGAGGGCACATAAGAGCAAGCGCAGAATTTGTTTCTCTCCAGTCTAGTCTAGCCTGCCCTGATGTTATTTGTGCACTGTCACAATATTACCTTGGTGTCTTTAGAGGAAGATGCTGTTGCAGGGTAAGAAATCAAAAAGTTAATGTTTTGGCCAGCTGCCCAGGGTAAGAACTTTTTGTCTGACAAGCCCTATGACATGGCCTGAATCTCCAATCACTAATTGGGAGGGGCTGAGACTAGTCAATAGGCTCATCTAGAGCTGCTTCGGGCCAATGTAGATTTGCCTCGGCCATGTACTGAGTGATCTGCAGCTGCTATCAAAGCTTCTGTTAAAAAACAAAACAAAATCAATTCAATACTTTTAGTTTAACAGTGTGTAGTTTAAACAAAAAAAGGAAAAATAAAAAATATCCCACTGGAAAGGGAATAAACAGTGGTTTCCGGAGGATGACTATTATAAAATTATGGGAATCGAAGAACTTACCTGAAGGGAACATTTAAGAGGCCATCGCTCGACAGGAAGTGAAAAAAGGCCTGGTGACTCAGCTGAAAATTGCACCCCTGTCTAATGAGGTAGAAGCCTTCACTTTCCAGGATCTTGTAGGACCTTGGTCAGCATTCTGCCATTTTGGTGGGTTTTCCCCTTCCTTTTGATTTTTTACAAGGCAGCAAACAAAGGGGCCCAAAACAAGCACTGATGCTGAGTAACAAGAAACAGACTCAGATACCTTCCCTCTCCCCTCTCTTGGATGAGTGGGGGTGGGACGAAGAGTCTATAAGTTATTCTAATGGCAGCCAATTGATTTGGTTTAGAAATGCAGGGGGACATGGAACAAATATTTTAAATTGTCTAGGCAAGATGCACAAAGAAGCTACCAGCACATAGCAAGCCTGTTTAAAAACCACCATCACTGAAAGCTTTTATGTAAACTGCTTTCAGGCCTCAGCCTCTTCTCCCAACAGGTCCAAGTTCTAACCGCACAGATCCAGACATGACCTCAGAGGGCAGAGACAATTTTTCAGTCATGGCTGCAAGTCACCACCTCTGAAGGAGGGAATGATGAGTGCAATGTTTAAAAAGCCTTCATTACTTTTGTATTCCAGTTTGAATACTTGCTCTCTTTATGTTGAATATCATAAGGGAATATGGTGCTTCTCGCCTTCCTGGGCAAGAAATTAGTATCTGTCAATAATTTAAAAATATCTTTGTGACAGAAATACTCTATCATTTTTAAAAATATAATAAGTTTTGAGTTACACCTGTTTTTCTCAGAATAATGGGCTAAAGTACCACAAAATATCTCTGAATACCTTAAATCGTAATGGGTTGAAAACTCCAGAACATCAACTTCAAATTAAGTTCTTCAATCGGAAGACAGCGCATCGATGATATGAGTATGGGTGGGAGGAGGGGATAACTGAGTGCTCATGATAGTTTTACTTCAGTAAATTAAATTGGGCAATGCAGATTTAATTGCTGAAAGATATCATATCTATAGATTTACTAAATCCCAAGAATACATTAGCACTTACGGAATTGGACATCTGCAGACAGATTGGTAAAGGGGAAAAAAATAACTGAAGAAACTAGCTTCTAATAGCTAGGTTCAATTGGGCTCATTTTATTCACCCAGAATATAGAATAAAACCAGGAAGAAGTTGAGCTGTGCAAATGAACGTCTCCTCTCCCTCTACCGGTTTAAACAGTCATGCCTAGGCCTTGCTGCAGACCAAAGCCTGTTTGTTAGGAGCAGGAAGAGACTTTGAAAATAAAAGGAAAAAAACCCCCCAAAACAAACAAAAAACCCACCAAGGTTAAAAAAAATCATGGGGGGAAGGGGAATCACGTACTTTGTATGTAATTCTTCTCTTTTAAATATTTATCTAAACACACGTATATGCAACTCTAATGTGAAAAGACAAGCAAATCTTTTAACCAAAAGATACATATACCATTGACAGAGACACCTATCTATACAAACCTAGCCCACGGGAGGCTACATCTGTGGCAATGAGAATGGGAGCCTTTCCAGAACGGAACTCTGCAAAACAAGGATAGTACCATGAAAGCAAGTTATAAAATTAAGGCTACACCGTGATATATCTTAAAAAATGACCAAATAAACATTCCCAGCTATCTGGCCTTCTTACCCTATCATATTAAAACTTCAAGTAATGGTGTAAGAACACACCAAGCTCTTTTAAATTTAAAGATAATAGTAATTCTTTTGAAAATATTTATTCTACTCACCTTTAGCAGAGGAGCAATAGATCAAAAAATTTACCTCTAATAATGAAATACCATTAAAATGGTGTCGCAATGTGTAACAGAATTAACATGAGCTGGAAATTTTCTTCCCTTAAATTATGACAGCAAAGTTGTCTCCCAAATAAAACAACTCCAAAACTGGGGGTGGGGGAGGGGGTATGAAAAGGGAGGAAGTTTAAAAGATGTGGAATGGGGCTTCCCTGGTGGCGCAGTGGTTGAGAGTCTGCCTGCCGATGCAGGGGACATGGGTTCGTGCCCCGGTCTGGGAGGATCCCACGTGCCGCGGAGCCGCTGGGCCCGTAAGCCATGGCTGCTGAGCCTGCGCGTCCGGAGCCTGTGCTCCGCAACGGGAGAGGCCACAGCAGTAAGAGGCCAGCGTACCGCCAGAAAAAAAAAGAAAGACGTGGAATGAAAGGAGAAACCATTAACTTTGTCCTGTGAAATAACGAATATATATACTGGTCTCTGCCCTCAGTTCCTGGCACAGAGCTCCTAAAACCCTTGTAAAACAGGGATGCTAGGAGAATCTTTTATTCTAATACTTAAGTCTTTGACCCTGGTCCCTGAACAAGAGTTCCTAAACAAGAACAAGACAGGAATCTTTGTTCTAGTGAAAAGACACTTGATGGGCTCCAGAATAGCTCCTGGATGGATGCTGTTCACCAGAAAGACCAAGCCATGATCAGAGAAGCTTGGAACTTTGAGCCCCACTCTGAAGAGGAGAGGAGAGGAGAGGGAGACTGAGTTAACGTGATGAAGCCTCCATTAAAAGCCCACAAGTATGGGATGTGGGGAGCTTTCAGGCTGGTGTACATGTCTATAAAGACAAGACCTCATTAGATAAAGGGTGGTCTAAGTGGTGAAAAAGTGGTGTAAAGAGCCAGCACTAATGACCTTGAAGTATGGTGATGACAAAATGCCCCCAACATTCAATTAACTAGAGCAGAGCTAGGCAAACCCTGGTCTTTGGGTCAAATCTGGCACAATGCCTATTTCTGCAAATAAAGTTTTGCTGGAACACAGCCAGGCTATCTCTTTACATAATGCCTATGGCCATTTTTGTGCTACAACAGCAGAGTTTAACAGTTGTGACACAAAACACTATACAGTCTGCAAAGCCGAAAATATTTACTACCTGGCTCTTTACAGAAAGTGTGCCAATCCCTGAAACAGAGTGTAAGAACAATGCTTAGTTTTGAACTCACCATTAAGTACCCAATCTCTTTCTGGTTGACTCTTGTCTCCATGGATACACATAGCTGGCCAACTGTCAGAAGAAAAGAGCAAAGTACATGTTTGGCATTGCTGAAATATTATACAACATTCACAACACCAATTCAGAAATTCCTACTGAACTATAAAATCTGAGGCAAATTAATTACCTCAGTGCTGCACTCACCCATCTCTGCGCATCCTTCGAGTGAGGTCATCACAGCGTCTTTTCGTCTCTACAAATATTATTGTCTTATTTTCCTTTTCAGCCATTATTTCCTCCATGAGTTGGATCAACCTGAAAACAAGACCAAACAATTCAGTCATCCAGAGAAGACCCCCTACACATCACGCAGAAGCTATCTTTGCATTATCAACCCTCCAAAGCTTTAGTACTTTCTTTTCAAATTACTTTCTCTATAGCTGGTAATTATCAGAACTGGGATTCAAATCCAAGGATCCAGAATCCTTGCCTTTAACCACAAGCTCTGATGAATAATATAAAGAATGGATTGTTGGAAAGCTAGCAATGCTTTTAATGTTTTCAAGCCTAAAAAATACTGGCGTCTGTAACACTTTAGTTTTGGAGGATTATTAGGAAAGGTTTATCAGCATCATCAAAACAGTGAAATCTTTCATACTTGTGGTCTTTTTCACTTTCCATGCAGACATCCACAATCTGGAGGATGTTGTGGTTGGCACTCAACTCCAGATTGCCTACGTTGATCTGGGTGTAATCACGAAGGAAATCCTCTGCAAGCTGTCTTACTTCTTTTGGCCAGGTTGCACTCCACATTAATGTCTGCCTATCAGGCTATCCGGAAAGGAATGGAAAGGCTTTCTTTTAGATTAAGTAACTACTACAGGCAAAGGGTATAAGACAACGAATTATCAGCTTTACACACCCTGATTTGGTCAACAATTTTACGAATCTGGGGTTCAAAGCCCATGTCAAGCATTCTGTCAGCCTCATCCAGTACAAGGTAAGTACATCGGCGAAGATTTGTCTTTCCTGACTCCAGGAAATCTATCAGGCGGCCAGGAGTAGCTATACAGATCTCGACACCTGTAAAACAAATCCAAAGATCTATCCAACGAAGAATTCTTTACACACTGTTCAAGCCTCAGCAAACTAAGAAGCACCAACTCTGGTGGTTGTACCCAGTGCTGCAGAGCACTGACTAAATTTTAACACAGTGCCTGGAAAAGCATGATGTAACAAAACTTTATGTATAATCATCCGAACCTCGACAAAGTTTAAGTCTAGTCACACTGAACTTCCCTAGAATAGCATTTTAACCATATTTGAGAATTGCTAAGCTGCTGAAATACTCATCTCCCCCCACCAACCAGAATCCACTGTTTTCTTCTTCAATTTCACTTACAGAAATTGGTAAAATGACAGAAACTAATAATTTTTAAACACTAATTTTTTAAATTACCTCTCTCCAAGTCTCGAATCTGGGGACCTTTAGGAGCACCTCCATAAATGCAAGTGCTCTTCAATCTAGAACATTTGCCATAGTCATCAGCCACCTGCTGTACCTGCTGGGCAAGCTCTCTGGTAGGAGCCAGAACTAGACACTAAAACAAACAAACAAACAAATCACTTGAGACACCGATCCCAAGTTTAAGGAGGAAAAGAAAAGTACAAAAAGGTTATTTAATTCTCTATTGTTTAATTTGGTACTTTCAAGTTTGTGATGGGGTGAGGAGTTGGGAAGGCAGGGGGTCTAAGACAGTGCACTGGAGTGTGGCAAAAATTATGAGAACTAATACTTGGCATGTGGTATGATGGTTGACTTTTGACACATGATTCATTACCGTTATGTGTGCTATGTAAGTAGATTTACAGACTGTATTACCTAGTTTTAACTAAACAACTCACAAAATGAGTAAGTAGCTATAAAATATTCCTGCAAAACCATGGATTAAATATTAGAAACAAACTGGGAGATTGGGATTGACATATATACACTAATATGTATGAAATAGATAACTAATGAGAACCTGCTGTATAGCACAGGGAACTCCACTTCGCTGTACAGTAGAAACTAACACAGCATTGTAAATCAACTGTATCCCAATTAAAGAAAAAAAAAAAGAAACAGATGAACAGGAAATGAGCAAAGCTGACACTTTTCTGACATCAAGTTTAAGCTCTTAGCCAGGCACATTAGACAAAAACAAGGATGACTTATACACAACGTGACAAGAAGTTGGCCAAAAAATACAAAATTAAGACACTTTGAAACAGGTATCATATATACTGTTAACAATGGCTCTCACTCGGTGTACTGATCCATTAGACATTAACTAATGACAATAAAGCTAACTCTATTAGCCATATGGAATACATTACATATTATGTTAATGAAAGGTAATGCATTATTTCTTGTTGTGAATACACTGAGACATACTATAATAATGTATTCATAAACATATAGTGAGTACAAGCTCTATTAAAAAAAAAAGTTAAGAATGTACATTCAAAATGTTTGAAGACCACTACTGAAATCTTACAGTAAATAGCATAAATGAAAATGATCAAACAAGAAAATCATGCTGCTCTGTAAACATTTACAGACTCATCACTTAACCATAGAGAATACACATCCGAAACCCGACTCAGCCACAGGGCAAGGATCTCATTTCATACTTATTTATCCCTCATAGCATCAATGAACAATTAAGAATTGCACTTGAATTTAATGCAGAGTAAATGCCTCTATATGAAGGTAATGGGCATAACTGGTCAAAGTACGAGTAGTTCAAATTCAAGCTCAGCCATTTAATTCCTATATGACCCTGGGCAAGTCATTTAATTGCATTGTGTCTAAAATTTATCAGTAAGATAGACATAATCTCTCTTCCGGATACAGAAGGTAGTGTTGAGAATGAAATCTGAGAACATATGTAAAGCACAGTGCCTGAAACACAATAATCATTAAGTTGTAGTCATTCTTAGAAGTGTAAACAAACTGAAACACACTTACAATTGGGCCATCTCCTCTTTCCAAGTAAGGCTGGTGGTTAATATGAACAATAGCAGGCAGCAAATACTGGGGTGGGGGGAAAGAAGGACAGTGTTATACCAAAACTAAGCCATTATATTAATTGTTCTAAATTATCACAGTAATTGATAATGCCTAAGTAACTAGGAAAGGGAAAACAGAACTCACAACTGTTACACACATGTGCAATGTATATTTGAACACAAAATGCTTCCACATATTTCAGATAGCTAAAAAAGCTAAAATATTATCCCTATCTGAATTAGAATTTCAAGAATTGAGAACATATGGAGTATTTACAATAGCAAAATAAGTTACCACAATATTAAAAATCTTCCCTTGCTGGTACATACCGCCAATGTCTTCCCAGAGCCAGTCTGAGCAATGCCCACCATATCCCGGCCACTAAGAGCCAAGGGAAATCCCTGGCACTGAATTGGAGTTGGTTCTGTGAAGTGCTGATCCATCAACACATCCATTACGTATTCTGTACGAAAATCGATATTACTACTTTAAGTAAAACTAAGGACCCACAGCCAAAAGAAATTTAAAAAACTGTTAAGCTCATTGAAGGGAGGATTTACCCAGCTTTACATTTCTCCAAGTATTGTTTTTTTCTTCAGTACTGAATCTTTGACCTGTTACTTACTACTTCTCAAGAAGGCTACTGCCACAGCCATCTACCCTTACCCTCGAAAACTTGAAAACCACTGCTCTGAAGTATTTAACATGGTAATGACTACCATGGTACATGGTAGTCACTTATTGTTTATCTAATTCAAATTTTAACCAGCTAGAAAGCAATTTCATTTTGCTGTTTTCTAAAAAGTAGAGGCAAAATCCCAGGGAAAGATGGGGAAAAAAAGCAAAAACCCAAAAAGTTCTAAGCAGAGAACACATGAGCATTAAAAATAAAACAAAACAAGGCTTCCCTGATGGCGCAGTGGTTGAGAGTCCACCTGCCGATGCAGGGGACGCGGGTTTGTGCCCCGCTCCGGGAACATCCCACATGCCGCGGAGCGGCTGGGCCCCTGAGCCATGGCCGCTGAGCCTGTGCGTCCAGAGCCTGTGCTCCGCAACGGGAGAGGCCACTGCAGTGAGAGGCCGCGTACCACAAAAAAAATAATAAAAACAAAACAAAAACCCAAAACCACAAACACACACACACAAACAAAAACCCCCAAAAACCTTTGTGAAAGGTTTCTACTTATCTTTTCAACAAAATCCTGAGCCTGGGTCAAAACCTTTAAATAACCTATGACCACACTGACTGTTCAAGCTAAATTAACAATTAAGATACTGGACTGAAAAACACTTACGTGGGAAGTTAGCATGATGGAAGGCAAACACAGGTTTAGGACAAACATCGCCTCCTCTCACTGTAATCTCTTTCTTTCGGCGTAGTTCATCAACCTCATACTATGTAAGACAACAAAGTAAGACAAATCAGTAAACAAGTTATTCTAAACATGCAAAACTTTATGTTCCAATACAGCAGAACAATTATCATCAAATCCACAATTACATTGGAAAATATGTATAACACTTCTTATAGTGCTTTCATATGTGTTCAGCTTCATCCAACTCTGAGTCAATGAGGCAGGTTAGCAACCGTTCCATTTTCCACGAGAAAACAGTTACTCAGAAAGATTAGTAAATTGCCCAAGGCCAGAAGTAGGAAGAGGGAGAAAATGTGGAACTTAGGACCAAGTGCTCTTTCCTTACACTTTCTTCTGAACAAGTTACCATGTCATGCGTAAAGTCCAAAATAATCATGAGGTTAAAAATACAAACCCGAGTAAAAGCCAATGTTTTAAATTTTTAATTTACTTCATAGATGAAAAGACATGATACCTCATATACAGCTAAAATCACATAACAAATTGGTTGGAAAATATAACCAACAAATAAGAACCAAGTAATACATTAGGTATTACTGGTTTCTCTTGTATCAGCAATCCTAACAAGAACCAAGGAAAGTACCACCACACTAGACTAAAACATATAGCAAAAAACAAAACAAAACACAAAAACATGTAACAGCAATGGCTGTATATAAGTATACTCTGGCTAACGTACCTACTTGGTTCATTACTGTATATGAAAAAAAGTAAATAAATAAAACCCCCCAAACTTACCGGAGTCAGCCTTGCCACTTCTGGATGTTCAACATAAAAATTCTTCTCAAACTTGGGGAGCTCACTCAAATCCCACTTCTTTTTACGTAAACGCTCCCCAGGATTACCAAACTTCTTCGGGGGAAGGCCACCACCACCTCTTGCTCCAAACCTAGAAACACCAACATTTTTAGCTTTTTAGTGTTTTTAAAGCAAAATACCTTAGGTGCCACAAAAACACGTAAAAAGATGGGACTCTTGGGCTTCCCTGGTGGCGCAGTGGTTGAGAGTCCGCCTGCCGATGCAGGGGACATGGGTTCGTGCCCTGGTCCGGGAAGATCCCGCATGTCGCGGAGCAGCTGGGCCCGTGAGCCACGGCCGCTGAGCCTGCGCCTCCGGAGCCTGTGCTCCGCAACGCGAGAGGCTACAACAGTGAGAGGCCTGCGTACCGCAAAAAAAAAAAAAAAAAAAGATGGGACTCTTAAGATACTACCAGCCCCCTCCAAAAAAATATTTACTTGTAAAGTGCTTAAAACAGTATCTGGCATAGTAAACACTCAGTACAAGCTGGCCTAATTGTATTCATTTAACAAATAGTTACTGGGTACCAACTATGTACCAGGTACTGTTTTAAGTGGTGCTAGAGATATTAAAGTGAAAAGAAGTCTCTACTCTTATGTAATATTCTGAAATGTAGGTAAGTGAGGACATAAAAGTTTAAATTAGGGCAAAATTGTGGACAGGAAGAAAAACAGTTCAAGTGGCTCCATACTTGGAACGGCTTCTTGAACCCCTTACCCCTTTATACTGTGATGAGCACTCCTTTTGCCTGCTAATCTGCTAAGGAAAACTACTAGGACCCCTAAAAGACTGGTAGGCTAGGCTTCACCTTTAGTTTATGCTAATGAATGGCCAGGGCAAAAATTTATAATCTTTCCTACCACTTTATCTTCTTTCTCCTTTCTGCTCACAGGCAAATAGTACTATTAACTATAAATTTGCTAAAAGAACCATTAATAAGGCTTATTTAAGGTCTTTAAATCTCTATTTAAAAATCAATCTTTTTGCTTTATCTTTCACAACATACAAGTTCAACTGGAATACAAATGTGGCCATTAGCCGAACTTGATATTCTACTTTTCCTAGAAGAATCCCAACACTAAGATGGTCTTCATTTCTGTATTTCAACCTATTAAGGTGCAGGGCGTTGTCTGATGGACAAATAATATACAGTATGTTTTCTATCCCATTTCCTTACTCCTGAAAATACACTGAATTTGATTTTTTTCCACTCTAAGTCAATCATATCCTCTTGCAAGTGGTTCCACTTAATAATCAACAGGCAGGGCTTCCCTGGTGGCGCAGTGGTTGAGAGTCCGCCTGCCGATGCAGGGGACACGGGTTCGTGCCCCGGTCCGGGAAGATCCCACTGCCGCGGAGCGGCTGGGCCCGTGAGCCACTGCCGGCCGCTGAGCCTGCGCGTCCGGAGCCTATGCTCCGCAACGGGAGAGGCCACGGCAGTGAGAAGCCCGCGTACCGCAAAAAAAAAAGGCATAACTTGGCTGATTCCATTTATACTACTGCTGATCAATACCTATGACACCTTCAATATGCCCTCAGGCTTAAGATTGAACAGACCTAAAACTACATGGGTTGACCCCTCCCCCCTCACTTGCAAGTGAAGCAACTAACACAATTTTAAATAAGGTACTCTACAAATAAAAAAGCCAAGTCATTAGATTGTCAGTCTTGCAAAGAATAAAAATGACCCAAGACCAATTTTCAGAGATTGGCTGCCTAATTATATAAATTTATGTGATTCCTAGAAGATGCCATTTCAATGCTGCTGCTGTTGCATTCCAGCGCTACCCAGACCTTAAAATAACGACCTAGAACAGAACTTAGAGCCTTTTCTCTTGTAGAATTTGAGTATATTTGTGCCACCATTTAAAGATGCACATATCCTAAACCCTGCATACCATGCTGCTCATTTAACGTTTTTACCGAGTATTAAGTTTAATTTGGCTTTGCAATAAATACCAGTTTTGAAGATTTGTACATTAACATGCAAAATCAAGGTAGTTTAAATGTACAATGCACATTTGTACTGTCCGTGTACGTACACTACCTCACTCATTCCCCTTTCAAAACAATAATCCATTTCAGCTCTGTTCAGTTCAGGACAAACAGCAGCAATTCAAATAACACAGGAAATTTCATAGTAAAGGTAGAATCAGGGCACAGACCACATTAAAGAGTGCCATTTTGTTTGAAATGAATTATTTCTAAAGTGTTTTTTAATGTCATCTGACACTTAAGAGTCAATATGGGTGGGGTAAACTAAGAATGGATCAGTAATTCACTTTTTCCTCTTTTCAAATAATAAACTTTTATTATTAAAGCATATATACAGTAAGATATTAAACCAAACACCCACGGTAAAAAAACCCCACCATTATCAGTACCTTGGTAGCCTCCATGTGCCTATTTCAAGTTTACAATCCCCATCATAACTAGTACCTCGAAGTTTAACCATTGCGTTGTTTTTTGGTCTTGTCCTATTTGTTAGTGTCCTTATATGTTATTCTTCTAGCACAACTTGTTTTACTTAACATTATATTTGTGAATCATCCAATCATCCATGTTGATACAAGTTTTTCTTTTTCACTGCTGTACTGCAGTCTTATTGTACTTTAGTTTATGCTAATGAATTTATCCAGACATTTGAGCTGTTCCTAATACTGTCATGAACAACACTGTTATAAACATGGATACCGGGGTAGGTGTACAGGGTTTCTCTAGGCCTAAGAGTCTAGGGTATAAAGCTTAAGAGAGGAATTCTGGGTCATCTTCATTTTACTAGGTAACATTAAGTTCTTTTTCCTAAGTGGTTGTACTGAAATTCACTTCTAAATTTAGCTATACTGTGAAACACTAAGCAAACATTTCCACTTACAGCCCTCCGACTTTAACGCTAAAATCAAATATTTTCCTTCATAACAAGGTATAAGTCAAAGCAATCCTTTTTAGTTAGCAAATTAAGAGATAATTGAAGAGCTTGTGACTAGAGGGTCTGGTACTTGTGTATCTGAACCACAAGACAAAAATGTTTGAGAAAATAGCATTAACAGAATGCCTACTACAGAGAGACAATTACACACAGTATCTCAATTCTGGAGAACAATGCAAAGGCAATTACTATCCCCATCTTCAGCTGAGAAAATCGGCTCACAAAGGTTCAGGATCTTGCCCAATGTCACCCACACTCATATATATATTAAGAAGTGGCGTCACATAAACTTTTTATGCATAGATAAAACTTTTATTACAAAAAAGTAAACAGCATGAGTCAACACGGATCTCTAAAGCAACTTTTTCCTTTAACGGTGTAGGGGGGGACACATTAAGACTTGTATCTCAGTATCTGGGAGGACTCCAGGTTTAACCCTGTTAACTTCCAACCCAATAACCGTGGCATTACAACATCAAAAATTTTCAAGCTAGGCCGAGAAGTTAATGCTTCAGTCCAATTAGAGAAGGAAAAAAAAAAAGACTGAAATAAAAAAAAAACCAAAACCCTGTAATAACGACCAAACCAAAAACTCCCTCCCCCCAAACGACCATTTAGAGGGCAAGTAATCCCATCGCTTTGCATTTCAATGTGCTTCCATCGAATTATTTTAAAATACGACTAAAGGTAATTTTTAAATATTTTAAAGACTACCAGTCAGCCTCTTAGTCTCTAGTTTCAAGCCAGGTTTCCAGTTCCATGAACAGGGAAGCCATTTCGCGTAAAAGATTTTCCCAGGCTGAACTCGGAGACCTCATCCTCTTCTCTCAGCAAGAACATCCGAGTTTCACGGATGAACACTAGGCCTGGAGAGATCAAATGACTTGCTCAAATCGGCCGGGCTCGAAAGCCGGGAAACGAAGGAGGCCCGGGCCGAGTTGGCGGCGGCCAGGCCTCCCCTCCTGCTCCCCGCGGGGCTGAGGCCGGGCCGCGCCGCGCCACGACGACCGTCCGCAAGCAGGGGCTGGGGCGTCGCCAAGCCGCCGCCCCCCCTGCCGGGTCACCAGTGACCCGGGGGCCCAGGCCCACCCAGAGGCCCGCGCTCTAAACCGGTATTACGTCCCGGGTCGCCTCGCCTCCCACAGTTGGGAGCGTCGCTCCCACGCTCGCAGTCAGCTCTAAAGTCTTCCGCTCGACCGCAGACTGCGGTCTCCTCAGGAAGCAACCTCCTCCCCGCCCCGCGGGCTCACAAGGCCTTTCCTCTCCTCCTCCCCCCTTACCCTCCACGGTCACGATCCCGGTCCCGGTCCCCAAAGCCGCCTCCGCGCATGGTCCCAAATGGATAGAGATCTGGGAGCGGGGCACGGATGGCCGGGCTCGGGAGGGCCTGCGGCTCCGGTCTAGTGACGACCGATGGCGGCGGCGCCTCCGCTGTTGGGGCGGCGGCAGGCGCGGCGCTTTCTCGCTCCGACGCGCTGTCTCCCGTCGCAGACGCCACCGTCGCCGCCTCTCTCGTCGGAGACGGGAGCAAAACACAGAGAATCGGGGTTACAGAAGCAGTGGGTAGGTTTGGCCACGCTCAAACCCGGCAGTGCCGCGGTTTAGGCGTCTCCTTCCTTCCCAGCGACTGCACAAAATGGCGGCCGACGCTGAGACGGCTCCAGCTTAACGCTACGTACGCCGGAGACGATACGTAAACAGCGTCGCGGAATAGCTCGCGGGCTTCTCAGAGTACTACGGGTATTCTTGGAAGCATTTTACGTCAGTTGCGGAGGCGGGCGCACTTTGCGGTCGGGAGCCAAAAAACAAAGTACGGATCAGGCGTAGAGTTCTCGCACCACCTGAACCAGAACTAGGGGTAGGGAGGGGAGGGGGACAGCGACGTAACATTCTTTGCGTCGTTAGCCGGCCCACTATTGCGAAGATGCGCTGTGTGCGTAACGCATTCTGTTTAGAGAATAGAGGATTTTGCCGGGTTCCGACACGGGACGGAACACTGGCCTGCTTGTGTAAGTTGCCTTGCAGAGACAATAACTGTCCTCCATATTGAAGGCGTCAAGTTTCAGGGTCTCCAGGTGCCAAACGCCCACGAGCGTCTTCAGGGTCCCTGGCTGGCTCCCCAAGATGGTCCTATCAGCCATCTGGCCCCGGCGCCCTGGGCCTTGCGGGTCTGGCCGCGCGCCCCGGCGCCATTTCCTATCGGTTGCCTCTCGCTGTGCTGTCGCCGGCGGCCATGATGGATGTCCCTTGTCGGTTCTTACGGGAGTTGGTCAGGGGCCGACGTCCCAGCTGAGTTAGATCACTTTCTGCTACGCTTGGTTCACACTGGAGTGCATTTTCTGAACAGAATATTTACACTGTCCCCGGCTGAGCACATTTAGCTAACAAAGAACCGAAATGTGGGTGGAGACCTTCTTAAGGTAGACGCTGAGGCCCCTTGGCCGCCATTAAATGGCGCTGCCTCAGGAGGCCCGTGACAGGCCCCTAGTACCCTCCCGAGACGAAAACGTTTAAAAGCGGTGGTCTTGAGACCCTGAAAAGGTGAAGGCATAAGTACATGTTTTTAACCAGGCTAGGCTGCCTTCCTCTCTCAATTCCTTCTAAGATGACTTCCTTCTCCCTAGCTGCTTCCTTCTCTCTCTAGCTGCACTTTAAAGTCTCATAAGCTTGGCCAGATAGCAGAATTGTCAGCTGCTAGGGCCCTTGCAGAGCAGCTCGCTGAACGTCTTTCTTATTTCTACAGATGGGTGAAGGGGGAGGAGATTTGAGGTCCCTCATTGTGGGGGCTGAGTGCTTCCGAAGTTATTAGAAAAGTAGCATAAGGAAAGGAGTTTCGTGACGGGTCGTGCAGATGTCTTAGACCATAGACGAGATGGACAATCATGGATTCATTGGACAAGTGTTGAAGACCTAATGGTCCAAGCACTGTGCTAGGCACTGCGGCACAGCAATGAACAAATGAGTCCCTGCGCCTGTGGATTTTACACTCTAGTGGGGAGATAGACAATAAATGTCAGGCAGTTGCTAACTTAAATAAAAATTAAAAGCATAGAAAAGGGATAGTGTAGCGCCTGTGGGGGAGGGGAGTATACTTGTGACATAGTATTTTACATAGGATGTCCTAGGAAGACCTTCCTGATCAAGTGACATTTGAGCAGAGACCTAAAGTGAGGGAGCTAGGCTTGCTAACACAGAGGAAAGAGTAAGTACAAAGGCCCTGAGGCAGAATGTAACTGGAGTAGCAAGGAGAAAAGACAGGAGAGGGCCAGATTATGAAGGAGTTTGAAGGAGTTGTAGGCCACTTTAAGGACTTTATCTTTTCCTTCCAGTAAAATGGAAATCTCTAAAAGGTTCTAAGCAGAGACATAATAAAAGGACCCCTATCACTGCAGTCTAGAGAATAAATTGAGAGTGAGCTAGGACAGAAGCAGGCAGATTAATTAAGAGGCTAGTGCAGTAATCCAGGCAAGAAATTATGGCGCTTGGTGAGGTTAATAGCAGTGGGTAAAGGAGAAATCGTCTGATTGAAAATCTAGCCAACGATTTCTTGATGAGTGGGATATGAAAGAAACGAGTCAAGGATGAATTTTGTAGGAATTGGCCAACAATTAAATTCCTACTATGATTTAGGCTGTATAAGCCCTGAAGGAGTTATTGTGAGTGGTTCACAACTCTATGATTGCATAGTCATTAAACTTACCCACATGTGAAATATAATGCCTCTGCTTTCTATCTTGGTATGACCCACCTTGGTTCTTTGATAGTTTGGCTTATTGTACAGTTGACTCTTGAAGAACAGGGGTTTGAAATGCCCAGGTCCACATATACCACGATGTCTTTCACTAAATAAGTACTATAAGATCTGAGGTTGGTTGAATACATGGATGTGGAACGTCAGATTTAAGGGCAACTGTAAAATTATAGGCCTCTTTTCAACTGCGTGGACACCCCTAACCGCTGTGTTGTTCAAGGGTCAATTGTACTTTAGATACAAGAGGTTGAGAATATTTGAGGTCATTAAGTCAACAAGGTCACCTAAAGCAGTTGCCTTCAAACTATGGTATAAAAGGGACACAATGGAACAGAGTTTACAGGAAGTCTATTTCCAGATTGAACTTTCATATATATTCCTTTCTAAAATTGATATGACTGAGAAATATGTCCGTAATTGCACCCTCCCACATTACAAATGAAAAGAATATTTCTCTTCTACTCAAAATCTTACTATGGACTTTGTCATGGATGTAAAAATCTCAGAGGCGACAAATAGAAGGACAATTAGAAATGCTAATATTGATGTAAAAAAAGTAAATGATTCTAATGACTTGGTAACATATCCTTTTGCAAATCAGGAGAATTCTGGTTTTGGTTTTCAACAAAATGGAAGGACGACCACGTGGAATTTTCAGCTGATAGATCCTTAAAAATAACTTCTTAAGATAGATTACTGGATTCTTGCCATATAACTTGGAAGAAGATCAAAGAATTGAGGGATATTACCATAACAAAACTCTTTCCATTCCCACCTACTAAATTATGTGATCAAAGTTTCTAAGCACTTAATGGCTATAGAAAGGGAGAAAAAAATTGCCAAAAGTAATATTTTTCTATGGATACAGGATTTACTTTTTCTTAGTCTCTTTCTATTTTTTAAAAAAATTATTATATTTATTTTTCGGCTGCGTTGGGTCTTTGTTGTGGCACACCGGCTCTTCTCTGGTTGCAGAGAGTGGGGGCAAGTGGGGGCTACTCCTTGGTGTGATGCACAGGCTTCTCACTGCAGTGAGAGCACGGGCTCTAGGCTCGCGGGCTTCAGTAGTTGTGGCACACAGGCTCAGTAGTTGTGGCTCGTGGGCTCTAGAGTGCAGGCTCAGTAGTTGTGGTGCACGGGCTTAGTTGCTCCGCGGCATATGGGATCTTCCAGAACCAGGGCTCGAACCCGCGTCCCTTGCATTGGCAGGTGGATTCTTAACCACTGCGCCACCAGGGATGCCCCCATTAGTCTCTTTCTATCTTACTAAAAGATGCATTTCCATTAAAAATTTTACTTTCTGTTTAATAGTTATTAAGAGTTGTAATATGTTTAAATTGCTTTGCTTAATTTTGTTCGAATAATTACAATAACTTAATCCAGAAGAAATTTTAATACACAGAGAAATAAAATTAAGTGATGAATAAGACATTTGATGTAAAAATATAAGTTAAAATTCTGGAAAGAAAATAAGAGTTCAAAGAGAAAAAGGAACCATGTAAAATGTTTAACTCTTGAAGAGCTTATTCATGTTTTTTGTTTTTGTTTTTGTTTTGTTTTTTTTGCCACATGGCATGCGGGATCCCAGTTCCTCAACCAGAGATCGAACCCATGCCCCTGAAGTGGGAGTGCGGAGTCTTAACCACTGGACCACCAGGGAAGTCCTGACAGTGCCGTTTCTTGAGAAGGAGGTAGAGAGATACAGGGGAAGGAGGAGGGGTGTGGTCCTCATCAGGAGGAAGGGGTCAGCTACTACCTAGTATGAATTAGGGAATTGGCCCAGCTCATTAACTAAAACTCACCCACAGCCTTAGGGCCCAGGAGACAGCGCTGGAGGAGCAGGGATGATATTTGCTCTGGTTGTGTTTTAGGACCCAGAGGGTGTGCAGTAAAGGTCCTGCTGTCTCTCCCTCCCTACTGGGCGACCAGGGAAAGGGTTTATTGTGTGCCCAGAGCTCCCCAGGGGCTGTGCATCATCTGTAGGTCTCTGGGCCTCTCTGAACTTATTTCCTTGGTTTGGAAAGGGCACAAGCCATGGATACAAACCCTAGGGCATGGGGCCTCTGGTAGAAGCTATACAGGTTAGCTGGAGACTCCGGGGACTCAGCCTGGAAGAGGGTCCAGTGCCTGCCCCCACTGTATAGGACATGGTGTCAGCTTCTCTGGGGAGACTGACACCTGGTTCACATCCCACCAAGACCACCCTGAAGCGAGGGTGTTCCTCAGTGGAAATCTTGTGCCTTGTTATGGAAGAATGGACACTGGGCAGCCCCAAAAGTCAGTTCTCATAGGCTGGAGGGGAGGGAGTAGGTATATGCTAAAATAGAGACCAAACTCCTTAGTAGCTGAGCAAGAGTTAGAGAGCTGTGTTCATGTTTTTTAATAGGTTCCTCTGTGTTCCCCAGACAGATATAGACGTGTTGATCCGATATGGAGCCGAGTTGAGAGTCAGAGAGGAAAGTTGGCAACATCCTGCTAAGAAATAAAATGGAAAGGAGGAGAGGTGACCCCAAAGGATGTAATTATGTTACAGTCAATTGTATTCTAGAAATACGTAGACTTAATAGTGTGAAGAAAAGCAAACTGGCACCAAAAATTAGAACATAAGGACAAAGACAGTGAAAACATCAATAGGTTAGTTAAACACCAACTAGCATCTCTAAGATATTATATAATGAGAAGGGAAGCTCTGGTATTCACATAATTTTGATCACAAAGGCAAAATATTGTTTGCACACACTTGGAGGAAAACCAACTAGCATTAGGGTTATCTCTAATGAAGGACTGTGCCAAACAAGGACACCAAGCCCTAACACACACACACACACACACACACACACACACACACACACTCCTACCTGATCTGGAGGTGTTTCTATTGGTACTGGATGGAAATCGGGTGGAGTCAAAAGAAGGGACTTTTGCTTTTGTATACATATGTAATTCTAGACATGTATGTTTGAGAATTTGTGGGGTTGATGCAGACCTGTTGTTTCCCCTCAAAATGGCTCCTGCTCAGAGTAAATAAGTCAGTGTAAGCAGATTCACATGGCTTTACCTCCTCTACCTATTGGAATCTCTGCAAAGACCAGTTCTCAGATTGGGAAATGAGGGAACTGACTCCCTTGGTAGTACTTGTGAATTGAATTGGGACTGTAATGTTCAGCACAGGCTTTTTGCTCTCTGCCAAGAAGGGGTGAAACTACTTGGGAAAGGGAGTAGAGAGGAGGTTGGCAATGCAGCCATTCAAGAGCTACCCAAGGTAGAGGGTGCCTATCAAGACAATGTGAATGTCCAAGGTGCCGGACAGGCCTTTGTACCTGCCCCATACCAGGTCAGGTTAACCCCAGAAAAGGTGGCTCCCTCAGTGGGTATTTTCACAGCTTCCTGAACTTTTGCTTTGCAGCACTTAACCATGTTTGTGGTTATTTGGGTGATTTTCCCCATAACTCCACGTTTCAGGGACTGTCTTGATTAATCATTTCTATATCTGTTGTACTTGGCACCTAACTGGTGTCTCAATATTGGTTGAATGCAAGGCAATATGTTTTATTACTTAGGGATATATATCTATATCTATATCTATATATCCCTTACCATATATATGGTAAGAATAAAAAAATGCATAAAGGTATTTGACAACAAATTCAGAAAAGTAAATAATTCTGTGGGGGAGGAAAGAGAGTCAATCCTATAGGATATTTAGGGGTCTTTGATTATATTGATAATGTTTTATTTTATGAATATTAATTGTATTACTTTTTATGCCTTTTTATCTTAAATACTTCATAATACATTTAAAATACACATATGAATGAATGAAGATGAATGTAATGGGCCACCAGAATCCATGAATAATTCAAGTTTTATATCCAAGCAGCCTTATTCTGATTCTGTGTTCATCATGCACCTTTAGCTTCACATGAACTTGCTCACTGAGGCAGTGGGCTGGTTGTTCAGGTCAATCTTCACATCTGGTCTGCTTGACATTATATTCTATTCTTCAGTGTCACTGGCATCCTGGTATACTCTCCCTGGCAGATTGCGTGCTTAGTCAGACTGAGGCATCTCTCTAGAAATTAACCAGTACTGGGGCACTAACATATTGAAGATGAAGGTTGAAGGCCTGACCCTGAGGCATGGAACATTCACCACCATATGAAATCTCCTGGGAAAAAAATCCAACTAGCTTTTGCAGGCTGAACCCCTCACTGTGCCTGCCTTCAGACTTACATAGCCTTTAAAATGTTATTTAAATATTTAAATCATGTGTTTCTATTTAACTTTACAAGAGTTTGTGTCTCATGTCCCTTACCATATTGTAAGCTCTTGAAGACAAACTCTCCCCACCCCAAAGGGCGCAACACAGTACCTTGGAGAAAACTGTTATACTGATGACCTCCAAGAAAACACATCTGGTATTCAAGCTCCGGTGTAGTCCCATCCCACAAAGACTCCGGGCTTTCTTGTGTGACTTGCTTTGGCCAGTGAGACACTAACAAGCATAATACAAGTAGAGGCTTGATAAGCACTTGCCCTATTGGAACCCAGCTGCCATGTAAAGAAGCTCAGGCTAGACTACTGAATGATGACAGAGAGAAGTCTCACCTTTTCAACTATCCCCACCAAGACCCTAGGTATATGGGCGAGGCCATCTTAGACCCTCCAGTCAACCAATGAACTGAATGCAGCTGTATGAGTGAGCCGTTTCCTTGCTCCTAAAAGAATGCCTTGTCTTTCTTTTAGATGTGATCAAGTTAGGATGTGAAAGTAGAACTGCTATAGTCATCTTTTGACCATAAGGGGAGCTTTTAGAGACCCAAACCAGCACAACGATGATGGGAAAGTGGAGAGAAAAGAAAGAACCCAGGCCCTTGATAATATTATAGAGTTGCTGAATTAACTAAGGAGTTGGTTGACTTATGGACTTTATTTTTTTAATTAAAAAAATTTGTTTATTTATTTACTTTGGCCACATTGGGTCTTAGTTGCGGTGTGTGGAATCGTTCACTGTGGTGCGTGGGCTCTCTGTTACAGCACGCGGGCTTCTCTCTAGTTGTAGCGTGCCGGCTCTAGAGTGCACAGGCTTAGTTGCCCTGTGGCATATGGGATCTTAGTTCCCCTACCAGGGATAGAACTCACATCCCCTGCATTGGAAGGTTGATTCTTAACCACTGGACCACAAGGGAAGTCCCTGAACTTTTTATTATATGAGATGGCATATTTCCTCATTGTTTAGGTTGCTTTGAGTTGGGTTTTCTGTTACTTGCAGCTGAGGGCATTCTAACTGATATACTCCTCAATCAACTTTGCTGGTACAAGTACAAAACTCCTGAAATGCTCTGCATAGTATATACAGTAAGTCCCCTACATACGAATGAGTTCAGTTCTGAGAGGGTGTTCATAGGTCCAACTTGTTCATAAGTCCAACAAAGTTAGCTTAGGTACCCAACTAACACAATCAGCTATATAGTACTGCACTGTAATAGGTTTATAATACTTTTCACACAAATAATACATTAAAAACAAACAAACACAAAAAATAAAGAAAAGTTTTAATCTTATAGTACAGTACTTTGAAAAGTACAGTAGGACAGTACAACAGCTGGCATCCAGGGGCTGGCGTCAAGTGAACAGGCAAGAAGAGTTACTGACTGGAAGAGGGAGAGGAGGTGAAAGATGGTAGAGCTGAGGGATCGTCAGCAATAGGAGATGGAGGGCAAGCTGCCATTTCACTCACGCCTGACGTTGATGGCACAGGTTCTGGTTCTTTGCTGGATTCAGTTCTTTCTACCCTCTTGAAAAAACGATCCAGTGATGTCTGGGTAGTAGCTCTTTTTTTCTCATCATAGATGACATGGTAGCACTGGATCGTATTCTGAACAACTGCTGCAACCTTCATGTACCATTCTACATTCAGATCCTGTGCCTCAAAAACTAACAGAACCTCCTCAAATAAAATCCCCTTGCTGTTTCCTGCATCATGAATCTCTTTGGTTCTGCAGTTACTTCTTCTTCCTCTTGTCTCCCTTCATCCTTTCTCTGGGCCTCCAGTTCCTGGCGCTTCTTAGCAGTACCAGCTACGTCACCGCTGCTTTTACACTTGCTTCCAGACACCCTGGGCTTGAATAAAGATACTGTACTATTGTACTCTATACAAAGTACACAAAAGCACAGCCACTTGTAGAGGATGCACGTATGTGACAACGTACACCAGACACATGAACTAACTAACGTGATTAGATATATGAATGCACGTTCGCATCTTTGAAGGTTTACAACATCAAGGTTCGTATGTAGGGGACTTACTGTGATAGACATTCAAGAAATTTGTCATTGCTGAGAAAGTAAAAGAAGATTTTGTGGTAGAAACTGCTAGTTGCTTACCCAACAGCCAATCTCCCTTTCCTCATTAATTACAGAACTACGAATTTCAGCTGGGCATATCACTGCCTAGAACAAAAGACAGTATTTCACTACTTTTCTATATATAGATATGGCCATATGACTGAGTTCAGGCCAATAAGTTGTAAGCAGAAGTGTTTGTGTGTGTTGGGTGGGGGGGCCTTCATAGGAGCTGACTCAGCTGGAAAGAACTTTGTTCTGCCCTTCTGCCTTTCACCTTCATTCGCCCAACTTGATTTCTCTGACCATAGTTCCAGTAACATCTTAGGCCATGAGCTGACCTTGAGAATGGAAGCCAAGAGCAGGATGGAAGCAGAAAGACAGAAGCCTGGAGTCCTGATGACAAAGTAGAGCCACTATAATAGCTCTGGACTGCCTGGCTTCAGATTTCTTGTCTATGAGGAAAAAACAAACCTCGATTTTAAGACACTATTATTTTGGGTTCAGCCAAGAAAAATTCTGACTAATAGTCTCTTAAACAACTTTCCTTTTAAAATATTGAAGACTGGTAGGGACTTCCCTGGTGGCGCAGTGCTTAAGAATCCTCCTGCCAATGCAGAGGACATGGGTTTGAGCCCTGGTCTGGGAAAATCCCACATGCAGAGGAGCAACTAAGCCCATGCGCCACAGCTACTACTGAGCCTGCGCTCTAGAGCCCGTGGGCCACAACTACTGAGCCCACACGCCACAACTACTAAAGCCCGTGCCCCTATAGCCCATGCTCTGCAACGAGAAGACACCACAATGAGAAGGCTGCACACCGCAATGAAGAGTAGCCCCCACTCATTGCAAGTAGAGAAAGTACACGTGCAGCAGCAGAGACCCAGTGCGGCCAAAAATAAATAAACAAACAAACATAAAAAAATAAATAAAATATTGAAGACTGGTATAGAAAAGTATACGAATAATAAGGAATCATCCACCTGACTGTTAAGTAAGCCCTTCCTGGCTTCCTTTTTTCTGGTCCCCTGAAGCAGCATTTGGGTGTCACGTTGGGTGGAGTTCTAGATCGCAAGTAATAGAATCCAACTCTGGCTACTGAAGCAAAGAGAAATTTATCAGAAGGACATTAGGAGTCATTGAATTGGCAGGAGGCTGGAGAACCACCATAGGAATGGACAGGAGTCTAAGCAACTCTGCAGTTTAGGAGTCAGAAACCTGCAGTCTAACAGCAGGACCTGCAGTCTAACAGCAGGACCAGCTTGTTCAGGTCAATGCCACTGCTGCTGGCCCTACAGCCCTTGCTGTCCTTGCATGTATTAGTGGCCTCTAACCCATGCTCTCATCCTTGTGACTGTTGCTCAGTATCCAGTGTCTCAGGATAGACTACATGAACTGGGGAGAGGTGACTCTTTAAAAGAAAACCAGGGTGTTATTATGATGGATAAATGGAAATTGTGCAACCAAAAAAAATGATAAACATCCAACAACCCTGAGTCAGGTGAAGGAGACTTGACTGGCTGTAACTTGGTGTCTAAGGTCCCAGTCCCTCTCCTCTCCATGAAAGATATCCCTTCTCTGAGTCTAGTCTATTGTATTCCCTATTTTTGGCTTGACCACCCTATTCTGATCTCCTGGCTTTCTGTCCTTGTTTGTTCTCTGTTCTTTTTTTTAAAAAAAATATTTATTTATTTATTTGGCTGCACTGGGTCTTAGTTGGGTCTTAGTTGTGGTAGGCAGGCTCCTTAGCTGCGGCAGGTGGGCTCCTTATTTACGGCTCCAGGGCTCCTTAGTTGTGGCATTCGGACTCTTAGTTGTGGCATGCACGTGGGATCTAGTTCCCTGAGCAAGGATTGAACCCGGGCCCCCTGCATTGGGAGTGTGGAGTCTTATCCACTGTGCCACCAGGGAAGTCCCTGTTCTTTGTTCTTTAAGGAATGATTGAACAGGAAAGTTAGAAAGGATGGAAGAGATCATCTATTTCAGTCTCTTCATTTTCTGAATAGATACTAGGTTTCCCCAGATCTTGACTTCCATGTTTCTGATTGTAGCAGGTATTGAGTTCAAGTGGTATCTTGTGCATTCTGGTGTCTGACTCTTAACTGTACCTGATTCTTACTGTTATTTAATTGTGTCCCCCTTAAAATTTATATGTTGAAGTTCTAACTCCCAATTAATCAGAATGTGACCTTACTTAGAAATAGGGTCATTGTAGATGTAGTTAGTTAGGCTGAGGTCTTACTGGAGTAGGATGGGCCTATAATCCAATATGACTGGTATCCTTATAAAAAGGGGAAATTTGGACACACAGACATGCACACAGGGAGAAAACCATGTGAATATGAAGGCAGAGATCAGGGTGATTCTTCTACAAGACAGAGAATGCTGAAGATTACCAGGAAACCACCAGAAGCTAGGGGAGGGGCATGGAACAGATTCTTCCTCATAGTCCTCAGAAGGAACCAACCTTGATCTTGGACTTCTGGCCTCCAGAACTGTGAGACAATAATTTCTGTTGCTTAAGCCATCTAGTTTGTGGTGCTTTATTATGGCAGCCCTAGCAAACTAATACAAGCTAACCTTCCCAGGTAAAATACCTAATCTTTATTCTACACTTCTTCATTCGTGTTCACGATACAAACATAATCTCCTCTCATAGGTTAAAGAGCTTTGTCAAGTCACCTGTGACTCTGCCTTCTCTTCCTCTTTTTATATTCAATCTCACACCAAATCTTAAATACCTTTTTGAACTGTCCATTTCATTGCTATCACCCCAGTCCCATTCTTTTTTTTTTTTAAGTTTATTTATTTATTTATTTTATTTTTGGCTGCATTGGGTGTTTTTGCTGTGCGCGGGCTTTCTCTAGTTGCGGCCAGCGGGGGCTGCTCTTTGTTAAGGAGTGCGGGCTTCTCATTGCGGTGACTTCTCTTGTTGCGGAGCATGGACTCTAGGCACGCGGGCTTTAGTAGTTGTGGCCTGCAGGCTCTAGAGCGCAGGCTCAGTAGTTGTGGCGCGTGGGCTTAGTTGCTCCGCAGCATGTGGGATCTTCCCGGACCAGGGCTCGAACCCGTGTCCCCTGCCTTGTCAGGTGGATTCTTAACCACTGCGCCACGAGAGAAGTCCCCCTAGTCACATTCTTTATCACTTCACAACTGATTTATCATAACCGTTCCTAAATTATCTCCCTGGTGCCAGTATGATTTCCTTTATCCATTTTCTGCATCTCTATCAAATTAATCCTCCAACTTCCCATGCCAACAACCTCCAATCAGAGCATACCTGAGGCCTTTCCTATTTTTCTCTATAAAGCTTTCCCATTCCTTTGCCTGCCTTTGAGTCTCTGCCAAAAGCAAATGAAGGTCACTGACTCTTGCTGTAGCAAACTCTGAGTAAATAGCCTCTGTTCTCATTTGGTGGTTTTTGCTTATTTCCACAGAATGAATAATCTGTGGAAGAAAAAGGCATGCTTTTTCTAGTGTGTTTTCTAACTTGCTGGGATACAAGCAGCACCTTGGCTATTTACTATGTGGAGAAAGCGTGTCAAAGAACAATAGCAGCATGGAAATGAGCCGAGCAGGAGATGGAGACAGAGAGAAAAGTCCTGATGATTCTCTTTGAGATCTTGGCTCCAACTGTGGCTAAAGTCAGCTTTACTTCTGGACTTTTCAAACTCTCTTGAGCCAATGAATTCATGTCTTGCGTTTGCTAGTTTGAGTTTCTGTGGCTTGTGACTAAAAGAGTCCTGACCAATAACATCTCTTTTTTGAGTCTCTCTCTCCCGCTTGGAATAAGGCAAAGTTATTTGTACAGTCAGATGGAGAGGGAGGACTGGAAAGACCTGATGCTTTGACCATTGGTGGCAAATTGAACCCTGACCTAGAAAAGTTCAGTGGGCACTGCACAATCTACTATGCTGTCCCAAAGTTGAGCCCCAAGTTTACAGCTTTTTAGTTCACATTCACATGCTCAGCTACTGTTCTCCAAAGCAGGACATATCAGAGTGGCTGGATCCAGAGAGGTTTCCAGTCCTAGCCACGTGCCATATTGAAACCAGCCTCCCCCACAGAACTGTAGGCCCTGTGTTGAGCCCTGGTTTCCAACTCTACACCAATGGGTAAATTCTCCTTGTCAGGGGGGTACTCAGCTTAACCTAGAAAATTTTTCTGAAATTCAAATCTTGGGAGTTTTATTTCCTTTCCTATCAAACAGCTCTGGGCTCTATACAAATTAGTCCATTCCTTCTCCAGGACTTGGCATACCAGGGAATCTCTAGTAGATGCTGTTTTTATCAAGTAGCAAAACCTTCCCTTCCCCAGGAAAAAGTGTGCATTTATATTTGCATACTAAGAAAAGGCATTTAACTGACTTTGCAGAATACAGAAAATCTGCTCCATAGTGACTTTAACGTCTGCTTATTCAGAGGAGCAGCTTCTGAGCTTTAAAAATTATAAAATTAAAAAGCTCTTATTTCCCAGAACTCCACACTGTGAACAATTTCTGCTTGCCAGGTTGGTCTCTTTGTTTCCAAATTCCAGCTTCTATACTTGCACATGCTGTCCTACAGCTTAACCTTTCCTCTCTGATTTTTGGAATCACACAATCCAAATTAATTATAATCATTTGTCCTCTCATCCTTTCGTAAATATTAGTCTTTTCTCTTAACTAGTATACACATTCTTTGAGGGCAGGAACCATACTTCTTTTGTAGATTCTTTAGCACTTAGCATTCAGTATACAATTGGTGAGTAAATGACTTAAGGATAGTCAAATACCTTTTGTAACAAATGGAACTTTTAATACTTGAATTCTCATACAAGTGGATGCAACATAAGATATTAAATCTTTCTGAGACCTATAAAGATTGTCACTATATTATTAGTGTTTTAATTAATAAATATTTTTATCATACATACATTTTGAAAACTAGATTTTATTTTCCTTTAATTAGAGAAACCAATATTTTTATACATTTATAAAATTAGTATCCAGAAATTTTACATTTAAATTAATTTTAATATTTTAAAGAAGAGTCTGAATTCTCTACCCAAAACTTAAAATATAAAAATCATGCTGGGCTTCCCTGGTGGCGCAGTGGTTGAGAGTCCGCCTGCCGATGCAGGGGACGCGGGTTTGTGCCCTGGTCCGGGAGGATCCCACATGCCGCAGAGCGGCTGGGCCCGTGAGCCATGGCCTCTGAGCCTGCGCGTCCGGAGCCTGTGCTCCGCAAAGGGAGAGGCCACGGCAGTGAGAGGCCCAAAAAGGCATGCTATCTTGACCACCCAAAATTATAAAGTTCCTAATTACCTTCCCTTTTATCTTCCCAGTAAAATATGTATGTATCAGAAGTATATTTTTATTTTATTTTTTAATTAAAAAAATTTTTTTTTTTGCGGTACGCGGGCCTCTCACTGCCGTGGCCTCTCCCGTCGCGGAGCACAGGCTCCGGACGCGCAGGCTCAGCGACCATGGCTCACGGGCCCAGCCGCTCCGCGGCATGCAGGGATTCTCCCAGACCCGGGCACGAACTTGCGTCCCCTGCATCAGCAGGCGGAGTCCCAACCACTGCGCCACCAGGGAAGCCCCAGAAGTACATTTTTAAAAGGTAATTTCAACTTGTCGAAAAGTCAAATGATTTAAAATTTAGCTTAATTTAATGTTTTTTTTCTGTTGCTATAAATATGAATATATAGTTTGATATCATAAATAAAAAAGCTCTTTTGTGTGTCCTGTAAACGTTCTTCCCTTAAATGTCTCCCTCATTTGGAAGTGTATTCACTTCTGTAAGTGTTTGGGGGGCAGCTGTTAGGAGGAGGAGACATTTCTGAGCTCTTAGACTTGCCATCTGCTTAGTGGCTCACTTTGGGAAGCTAAAGTGAGGTACCCCTTCCCCAACTATTTTTCAAAAGGTTTATTCATTCATGTACATATTTATATTCCTGAACCGACATACAGTGTGTAGTTATTGTAAATCAGAGACCTTTAAGATAAATATGATTTAATTCTCTTTTGCTGACTTTCCTTTAATAACACATGAAAAAAAACAGACTCTTCAAGATCTGAAATTTGAGACTGCTTTTCCATTTCTTCAGCTCCTAATAAGCACTAAGAAGCAATTTGCATCAATTCGCCACCTACTCCTTGGCATCCCCAATTCCTCCAGCAGTTATTGCGAAGGTGGCTTCATTTTCAGGCATCTCAGGGCTAACAGAATACAAAGGAACATAAGTTTATAAAAAGCTCTATTTCTATAAATACTATATTCATGTCACAGCATCACATTCCTATTAGTCTGAGTCTCCAGAGACATGTGAGTTGGTACAGCTAAATGTGGACTACAGAATTTTCCTACAAGTATTATCAACCATCACAAACATTTATTGAACAACTTCTATATGTAAGGTTCTAAACATCAAGAAAAACTACCCCACACTTGGAAATAGGCAAAAAGGGATAACTGTGTGTTCTTACAGTGCACTGTCAGGTATCATGTAGCAGACCCTTGGAGGCTTATCTGATTCTAAATGGGTATGTACCTCATACAACTCAATAACAAAAAAAAACCCAATCGAAAAATGGGCAGAAGACCTAAATAGACATTTCTTCAAAGAAGACATACAGATGGCCAATAGGCACATGAAAAGATGCTCATCATTGCTAATTATTAGAGAAATGCAAATCAAAACTACAATGAGGTATTAACTCACACTGGTCAGAATGGCCATCATTAAAAAGTCTACAAATAGGACTTCCCTAGTGGCGCAGTGGTTAAGAATCTGCCTGCCAATGCAAGGGACACAGGTATTGTAAATCAAATACCTCAATAAAAATTTTTAAATGGGTGTGCACATTTCCATTGACTAGACTAATGTAGGCAAAAACCATGAAAGACTTGGAAATGAACTAAAAGATAACTGAGTACCTTCAGCGAAAAAATAGGTTGCCTAGCACATCCTTTGAGGTTATCCAAATCTATGAGGACTCCGTGGCTTTCATTGTCTTTGAGCTGTTTTACAACTCCATGAGCTGTAGAAAACTATGAGTCATATAAATTATCCTGGTTCATAGAAATGTAAATTGTGTGAGGAGGAATGCAATTGATTATTGTCTTATGGATATTGACCCATTTTTTATCAATTTGTAATTCATTTCAGCATTACTTGTTTGACTACATATGTGTGGTAATTTGATTTTTCCTTTGATCTGGTTATAAAATCTTATTGGTTCCTGCATGAGGTAATGAGTTAAATAAAATCTTTGACATTTTATACTTGTACGAGTCATGATTTCATGCTCTTTTAAATTTTACCTTTTAATTTATTCTACAGCTCTATAGGAGTAGAGATTAATTTGTAGAAAACTGATAACAATGCAGATTATTCTTATGATGCCAGTCTACAGCAATGGAAATGAATTTCATTGTGTAGAGAAACAATTGATTTCTCTCCAGTAGAAAAGACAGCTTCAAATGTTACAATTTATTGCCTGGTAGGATATTAACCAGTTTTGTATCTATTAGCAAATTTATTTCAGCATTGCTTTGACCAACTACATAAATCTCTGTTCCTCAAATTATCCTTTGAATCAGTGGTTTCCTCATTAATTAAGGAGTTGAATAAAATCTTTGACACGTCCATTTTATGCTTATTTGCAAAGTGATGTTTTTAACTCTTTGAAAATCATACTTTAGCATGTACTAGACCCCACAGAATTTACAAAAATGAGACAGTCTTTACTCTCAAGAAGCCTAAAAGGTGAGCTATGACATAACAAATATGCAAAGTAAGCTAAGTTCCATAAAGTCAGTATATGTTATAGAACTCTAAGGAAAGAAGTTATGCAGGCTAGGTTGATCAGGAAAGATTTCATAGATAATAGAGGACTTCACAGAAGCCTTTGAGACAGAAATGAGGGTATTCCATTTCTAGCACGAACAAAAGGGTAGGAATAGAGAAGCTTGTTTTGTGTATAAGAAAGAGAGGAAGAATAAGAAGTTAGGTTTAGATATGTTGAGCTTGAGATACCTGTGGGGCATTGATGTAGAGGAGGTCTGCAAGTAGTTGGAAATGAATATCTAACACTTAAATAAAATGTTAGACTAAAAATAGGAATTTGAAAATTACTGACCATGAGAGAAAGAGCCTACTGCTACTTTGTGCTGTTATTATATTCAGGTTATGGTGACTGTACGGTAATATTAATAGCTTCCATTTATTAAGTATTTACTATTATGTGTCAGTCTCCCTTTTATTATTTCATTTAAACTTTACGATTACTCTGTTGGGTATGTATTATTATCCACATTTTATAGATGAAAAGACTGAGGTTCAGAGAAGTAATTTGATCAAGGTCACAGTGCTGGGAATTGAAGATGCCAGGATTAGAGACTAAGGTATTTGATTCCAAAGCTCATGATCTTAATCAGTAGGCTATATTGTCAAGCAAAATTGGTTTTTGTTTTTTCATTTTGTTTGTTTGGTTGTTTTGTTTTGTTTGGAGGGTGCAGATTAGCTAGTATACTTTGAGCACACCATGGGTAAGGTTATTTCCCTTAAGAAAGAGCAGAGGAATCTCCCTGGAGGATAGAACATGAGCTATAGATAAAGTAGGTCTTGCTAGACTGAAGTTGGAGTTGAAGAATAAGAAGGCGTGAGTGGAATTAGAAAATAACTTTTTGACTTTGATGGAAAATAGTCAGTCACTTAAAAATGGCAGGAAGACAAGGAGTTGAGAAAGAGGGAAGCCAAGCAAAGTATCTGCTAAGTTGAACCAGGGATTTTTGCTTGTTTGTTTGTTTTGGTTTTGAAACAGAATAAAAAACAATGACTTTAGAAACTTGACCATTTGTATGCCTTTTCATTTTTTGTAATTGTTTAAAATTTGATTTTCCTTTGAATTCAGTAGAGTTTTAATGTTCACTGATCTGCTAAGTAGAATAAAATAAATGGGGTTTTTATTCACTCAAAGTTTTAAAGAGAGAAAATATACACTTGAGGGCCAGTTATAGTTACTTACAGAAGCAGTAACTATAGGCTATTCAAAGAAAAAGGCTAGGTTCCCTTTTGTAGTCACTCCTGTATTCCTGGGAATTATGAGAACCCTTTTCTGCTCAATTCTTGGGGAATTCTGTTTTAACAAGAAATGTCTTTCTCTTACATCTGTATAAGGTAGTAGTTGAAGCCATGGGAGTAGCTATAGCAGACTAGCTATTACTCCCCTGAATAGATAATCCTTAATAAACTAAGAAATAGTGTAGTGGTTAAAAGTGTAGACGCTAGATTCAGACAGCATAGATTCTAATCCTGGTTCCATTACTTATTGGTTTTGTGATGTGGGGCAAGTCCATTCACCTACTCATTAAGAAAATATTTACTGGGACTTCCCTGGTGGCGCAGTGGTTAAGACTCTGCCTGCCAATGCAGGGGAGTGTTTGAACCCTGGTCCAGGAAGATCCCACATGCCAAGGAGCAACTAAGCCTGTGTGCCCCAACTACTGAGCCTGTGCTCTAGAGCCCGCACGCCACAACTACTGAAGCCCGTGCACTCTAGGACCTGCGTGCCACAAATACTGAGCCCACGTGCTGCAACTACTGAAGCTCGTGTGCCTAGAACCCATGCTCTGCAACAAGAGAAGCCACCGCAATGAAGCCGTTGCAATGCACATCGCAACGAAGAGTAGCCCCTGCTTGCTGCAACTAGAGAAAGCCCGCGTGCAGCAACAAAGACCCAATGCAGCCAAAAATTGAAAAAAAAGAAAAAAGAAAAAAAATTTCACTTCCTATATCCCTGTTGTAGGCACTTGAGATCCGTATGTGAAAAAAATAGACAAAGATCTCTGGCCTTGTGGAACTTATATTTGGGGGAAGGACGGACAGACAATAAATAATGGACATAATAAATAAATAAATATGTGATATGTTAGAAAATAAGTGTTATAGGGAAAGAAAAAAATAGAGCTGGATAAGGGAGATTGGAAGTATGGAAACTGGGACAAGGCTAGCTGCAATTTTAAATAGGGAGATCAAGATAGGCATTTTGTTGAGAAGGTAACATTTGATCAAAGACTTGAAGGAGCTGAGGGAGAGAGCCAGAGAGAGGGCTATGTGGGGGAAGCTTATTCCAGGCAGGGAGAGCAATAATCACAGAGGCGAGGCCCTAAGGGAGGAGTGTGACTGGCATGTTTCTGGAATATCAAGGTGCCCACTGAAGTTGAAGCATGGTGAGCAAGGGGGAAAACAGGAGGAATAAGAATAGGGCCATTCATGTAGTGCTCTGTAAACCAGTGTAGAGACATGGGCTTTTATTCTGAGTTAAGATGGGGAGTCATAGGAGTGTTTTGTTTTGTTTTGTTTTGTTTTGTTTTGCGGTACGCGGGCCTCTCACTGTTATGGCCTCTCCTGTTGCGGAGCACAGGCTCCGGACACGCAGGCTCAGCGGCCATGGCTCACGGGCCTAGCCGCTCTGCGGCATGTGGGATCTTCCCGGACCGGGGCATGAACCCGTGTCCCCTGCATCAGCAGGCGGACTCCCAACCACTGCGCCACCAGGGAAGCCCCATAGGAGTGTTTTAAAGAGAGGATAGATATGCTCTGACTTGGTGTTACAAAGGATCATTCTGGCTTCTGTGTTTAAAATAGACTGTAAAGGGGCAGTGGTTACCTAACTACTTGGGGCCTTGGTTTCCTCATGTGTAAATGGGGATAATAATCTCTATCTCTTAAGGTTGTCCTTAAAAACAATGAAAAAGTAAATAAATAAAGCACTTGGCACAGGCCTAGCACATAGTAGCCACTCAGTAAGTGTTAGCTATCATTTTTAGCATCATGATCTTCTCTACCAAAAATTTTTTCTAAAGTCAAGGAGAATTCTTTGTGAGAAATCTTTAGAGACCAGAAAGAAGGCAGTACAAGATGCACAGCAAATTAAGTTTTCACATTTTAAGTTCTGATCTAGTTTTGCTATTTTTATTCAGATTTATGAAAAGTTGACATGACTAACTTCTACGATAATTTTAATTATCCTTTGTTGAGACTGCAGAACCCTAGTGTTCTCTTAGGACTGTAAAAACTGCAGAGGTTATTTGTTCCTAAAAGTTTGGAGGACTTGATTAAATATACAAATGATTGGGGCTTCCCTGGTGGCGCAGTGGTTGAGGGTCCGCCTGCCGATGCGGGGGACGCGGGTTCGTGCCCCGGTCCGGGGGGATCCCACATGCCGCGGAGCGGCTGGGCCCGTGAGCCATGGCCGCTGGGCCTGCGCGTCCGGAGCCTGTGCTCCGCGGTGGGAGAGGCCGCAGCGGTGGGAGGCCCACGTACCGCAAAAAACAAAACAAAACAAAAATATACAAATGATTGAACACGTAGATGGAATTCATTCATTTATTAATTCAACAAATAGTTATTGAGCTCTTACTATGTGCCAAGGACCATGCTAGGTGCTGGGGACATTAGTGAACCAGACTCAGTCCCTGTAGTGAGGGAGATGTACATGTAATCAGATGATTACAATTCAGAGTGAAAAATGTTTCAGAAAGTTCTAAGCACAGCAATCTGTCCAAGATATAGACCAAGAAATTTTAGTAAAATTATGGAACAATCCTACTATCTACTTAATTCAACAAAGAACATTTGTAACAAATTTCTAGAGATTGCTGAAGCTCTACAAAGCATAGCACTTGCATATGTGTATCACAGTCTTCTACAGGGACTGATGATGAAAAGCAAAATGGTCTGAATAAAAACCAGATAGAGGGGGGAACTGATTATTTAATATTTTTCAATGACAATACATAGTAAGTACTGTGATTCATAGTCAAAACCAGATACAGAGCTCATCTGATTCCTTTTTGGCTGATTTTTCCTTCCCCAGGGTAAAGAGTTATTACAAATCTTTACCTTGTTGCCAGGATTGGCTAATCAGTCAGTCACAAATACATCTATTATGTCCGAGGAACTAAGAATACAGTGGTAAGCAAGAGAATAGTATTTCTGTCCTCAGCGTATTTACTGTCTAGTGGGGATGACATATGTTACATAAATCATTACTAATGGAATGTAAGCTCCATGAGGGCAGGGCCTTGTCTTTTTGTTTTGTTCACTGCTCTATCCCCAGAATCTAGAACAGCTGATATGTAATAGGTTTCTCTGTAAAAACTTATTAAGCTTATAACTCTTTTTTTTGTACTGTTTGATTTTATTTATTTATTTTTTACCATGTACATCAATTATGTTGTCAAAGTTTATTCATATATTTGCACATGTATATATATTATAATACTTGCATGTACATACATGTATATAAAATGAGTGTATGTGTATATATGTACATCTACATATATGCATACACACACACACACGTATGACTCCTTTTGAATTTGGACAGAAAACCCCAATGGCTTCAGTTTCCACAGGAAAGCTGAAGTTGACATGACCTTCCAGAACATTCCAGCACCATCTTTGCAGGGGGAGACAGGAGAGGGGTAAGAAGTACTATGCAAGCCTTACAGGAAAAGCCACGTTATTGCTTTTTTAACAGTAAAACCACCAGCCTCCTTCCAAGCTGCACACTTGCAAATCTTGAAAAGTTTGAGAAAAATCTTTAGCCCCAGCCCCATGCCAGGCTCTAGTTTTGCAGTTTATCTCTAAGTGGCTGAAACATTAGCTTTCTCACTCTAAAGAATGTTTCCTTACTCTCTTGGTTTATCAGCTTCAAGGGCCCGAGGAGCTTTCTCGGGTCAGAGAGGGGCCTAGGTCTGCAAGAGCTGGAGCTAGAGGCCTGGAGCCCAGCAACCCTACCAGCTGGCCCAGCAGCACCCTATGTGTTGAAATCCAGCTCCAGCAGCACTCCCACCAGCCCCAGGTCTCTGACACATGTGCTTAGAAAGTGACCAGGGGCCACCCCTTCCAGCTCAACCTTTCTAGACCCAGTCAAAGTCATGACTCCTGAGGAACAGCTGCAGGGAAGGTGGGGGTACCCTCCCCTGCCAACCCCTCAGATGGGCAAAAATGGGGGAGGTCCACAGAGAAGGGTCAGCAGCAATGCTCAGGAAGGGGTGGGTAATGCCTCCCCAATTCAAATCGCTTTAGGTTTGTTGCTGGTAAAATCTAAGCTTATAACTGTTAATTAAATAAGTAAAGTACTGTGAAAGAATAAAAGGTGTAATATAGAGTATTAGCTTAGAATGTAAGGGTCAGGGAAAGGTTCCTTGAGGAAGCAGTGTTTAAACTGAAACCTGAAAAAAAAACTGGCAGAAAGAAAGAACATCCCTATCACATGCTGTACTCTTCCTGTATTTACCTCACTTCAACTGGAATCATTTCATTTTCTAGCTTCACTGTATGATTGGGAAGGTCAGAGACCAAGTCAATTTGTCAACAAGATCTCCAAATCCCTAGAACCCAGTACGTAGTAGGGACTTCTCAATGAATTGAATACTTTTTGAGAAGGAAATTCAAACATGTAGTGTCTGCCAGTGGAATAATTATAGCCTCTCAGGAGAGGCAATTCTATATAATACCATATGTGCAAGAATCTGATTAAGATAAGAAATATTTACCTGTCATAAATCTTGGCAATTCTCAGCTCTCCTCTTCCCTTTCGCAAGCTTATTCTTGTTGTTGAAGCATGAGCCAGAATGTGTCCCCCGATGGGTTTTTTGGGGTCTGCCTGAAAACTGAATTAATAAAACACCTTTTCAGGTTTCATCATATGGACTATATACAGTACTACCTGCAATTACAAGGCAACTTTTCTGTGGAGTATGGCAGGGGACAGAGTAGGTTTGCGTTCTAAACAAGCAGAGGCTTGTTCATAAACCAGGGAATGGGCTAGAGTTTGGAGCTGCTATGTACCCCATTGCCATCCAGTTCAGGCTTCTGAGATTCCTATGATAAATGGTTCATGTTTTGTTTGATTTTTTAAAAATAAAAAAACAAATAAAACACTACTCACTGTTTTAGGATAAATCTTGGGGTTAAGCAATGTTTCTTTACAAAATACAAAGATTGAATTTATTCATTCGTTCATGTATCAGAAGTATTTATTAATGGCTTACTGTGTGCCAACCACTATTCTAGTCTAATGAATAAGTAATAGCCAACCCTCCCTCATGATGCTATGACATAAATGACAGCAGATTGAGAACCTCCTTCTTATTCATTAACTGTACATTGGAAACCTTCAGAGTTGTACTGGTTATGAATTTAAGGTGAGAAGAATCTCAGAAATATCTTTATTGCTGATGTCTAAAGTTTGTTCTTCTAAAATAGGATACAAAAAAGATAAGCTCTTACTATGATTTTATCAATTCAAAAATATATTATGATTGCAAGGTAGTTACAAATATTGACACTCTTGAGAGATATACTCACTAGGGGACTAACACTCACTTGGCAAGAAGTGAAAGGTTCTTAATAAACCTAATATAGTAAGCCCGCCCTTCAAAAAAGCCTAGGTGCAAAAAGCCTCCGCAAAATACTAGCAAACCGAATCCAGCAACATATCAAAAGGATTATACACCATGACCAAGTAGTATTTATTCTAGGAATGCAAGAGTGGTTCAACATAGGAAAATCATCATTGTGATATACCATATCAATAGAATGAAGGAGAAAACCACAAGATCATCTCCTTTGATGAAGAAGAAAATCTAGGCTTCAAAATCATCAACAAATGGAACTGAACTTAAACTAACAGGTTACACTTGATCAAAATAAATTTTGGTATAGCATAATAGCCTCAGCTTTGGGAGAATTCAGTTGCAAGTCAATTCAAATTCTGCTTGCTCCATGAAGTTCAGGATTCTGTTTACTGTAAGCATGAGGCTTGGTGTAGTGACGATGTGGCTGATTGACACGAGGCTAAAAAGATTGTAGGTTAATGGGGATATGAAGCTCTCTGGGAAAGGAGTCTGCTAACATAAACTGCTGCTTTTATTTTATTTTATTTTTTATTTATTTGGGCAACTCCTCACAGCACATGGGATCTTAGTTCCCTGACTGGGGATCGAAACCGCACCTCCTGTGTGGAAGTGCGGAGTCTTAACCACTGGACCTCCAGGGAAGTACCAAACTGCTGCCTTTTGATGGCTGTTCATTTCACTGCTTAGAGTCTTAGGTGGTGGGATTTTAGTCCATCATATATCCAAGCTGACTTGTCTTCACTCAGGGCACCACGAGGATGGGTTTGTTGGCTGTCCGTTAGTGCCTTCTGAGTTTTGCGGAGTCAAACAATTGAAAAAAATAAAAAATAAACTGCTGCTTGATTAAATGGCTCACAGGTTAGGACCAGCTGGCTGGGGTTGGATAGGATTGATTGATTCAGCAGGTCCAACATGAGAACAAGAACAGAGTTAGTTTTGGAGTGAACCACTATCGAGAGAGTAGCATCCAGGCAGGTGAGACTGACAGGAGTTAAGAAGTCAGAAGATAGGTTGCTTTACTCAGACAGCTGAAAGGGTAGTAAAGCAATGAAGCCCTTTCAGTTGGAATGGAATAGTTAGAGATGAATTGTCTCTATAATGCTTACAGATCAATGCCACTCTTTTTAATGGAATAACTCTAAACCTTCCAGGTTACCCTCCATTACAGGTGGTTCTTCAAGGTCTTAAAAGAATCCTATGTTCTACATAGATGGGCTGCTTGAGGGTCTGATGATATTCTCAGCTGGGCTGTGAACTCTGAACTTGCAAACACTGTATTTATGCTTCTTTAGTGCATTTTTCATGTCCTGCCTTTAGTGCTATTATTATTTACATATTTATTCCCCCTCAATTCCTCGCTTATTACCTATCACTAAGCTCCTTAAGGGCAGATGACGTTGTATTCAGCTCTGTAGCAACCAGCCACACAGTGGGTGCTCAAAAATATTTTTTGTACTTAAGACATAGAAGTTACCAAAATACCAAGGAGAATATTGGGCAATAGAAAGATAGGTGCCCCTACAGCAGGTAGACCAGTTAGAAACTGCTATGAAGAGGAGACAAGAAAGGAGAGTCGGGGTTCGCTAAATGGTCAGAGAGAAGTTTTAACAGCTATGTTAATGCTTCTCACAGATGGTCTCTCCATACTGCCTAGTAATTCTTCTATATGAGCATGGTTAACCTCACCTCCCCTTTACCAAACTTTCAGTAGTCTCCTTAAGCGCTCTTTTCTGTTCTTTTCCCTAACTTTGGATGACATTGCCTGCTTCTTCACAAAGAAAAGGAGGGCTCTCAGGAAGACAGTCCCTCAACTTCTGCTTCTTTTTGTCTGCTACCTACATACAGTCCTCCCTCGGTATCCACAGGGGGATCCGTTCCAAAACCCACCTCCCAACCATGGATACCAAAATTCACGAATGCTCAAGTCCCTTATATAAAATGGTGAGGTATTTGCATGTAACCTACACACATCCTCCCATATACTTTATTTTTTTAATTAAAAAAATTTTTTTAGGGCTTCCCTGGTGGCGCAGTGGTTGGGGGTCCGCCTGCCGATGCAGGGGCGCGGGTTCGTGCCCCGGCCCGGGGGTCCCGCGTGCCGCGAAGCGGCTGGGCCTGCGCGTCCGCAGCCTGTGCTCCGCAGCGGGAGAGGCCACGGCAGTAAGGGGCCCGCGTACCGAAAAAAAAAAAAATTTTTATTGGAGTATAGTTTATTTACAATATTGTGTCCTCCCATATAATTTAAATCATCTCTAGGTTACTTATAATACCTAATACAATGTAAATGCTACACAAATAGTTGTAAATACAATTTAAGTTCTATGTAAATAGCTTCTAGAGCACAGCAAATTCAAATTTTGCTTTTTAGAACTTTCTGGATTTTTTTATTCTGATTATTTTTGATCCTAGGTTGGTTGAATTCATGGATGTGGAACCTATGGATACGAAGGGCTCACTGTACTTATCTACAGCTGTACTCATTCTTCCTCCTCAAACTTTTATTTTTTCTTATTTCAGCAAGTCCTCTTATACCTCAATGCCTTCATAAACTCAGTTATCTCTGAAGCAAAAGCCCCTTTCCTATTGTGTTTGCTCATTTAGCTCCTACTCACCCATCAAGTGTCATCCCTTCTTGAAAACCATGCCTGATACCCTGAAACAGAGTAGAGCCTACCTCCCCTGTCCTCTCATATCACTATTATATAACTCTATTAAAGCACACTACATTATAATTTTTAATTCATGGGTCTCATTCCTCAACTATACTCTAAATCCTTATTCATTTTAGTAACTCCAGTGCCTAGAAAAGTACCTATAATATAAAAGACACTCAATAACTCTTGTTGAATGGATACGGGAAGAGAAGAAAATTTGGGTTTCCTCCAAATTAGATCCTTTTAGACACAGATTTGTGATATATCTTCAAAGAAGCTGTAATTCAAGGAACTTTTAAAGGGTGTTCTGACAGAAAGGGAAATGTAAAAGGAGACAGGATTTCCCCCTAATTGAAGTAATCCTCCCCACCTCCACCCCCTTACAGATAATCTAAGGAAGAGCAGGAATCTAGGTTTTAGCTGTATGGCTGTTTTTTTCTTAACAAAGTATTGTTTGTTATTACCAATGTGGTACCCTATGCACAAAAGAGAATAGGTACTACTGCCTGTCATTGATTACTCCAGGTGAAGAGCCTGAGTGTTAAGAATGTCGTTTCCGGAATTCCCTGGTAGGGCAGTAGTTAAGAATCCGCCTGCCAATGCAGGGGACACAGGTTTGAGCCCTGGTCCGGGAAGATCCCACATGCCGCGGAGCAACTAAGACCGTGTGCCACAGCTACTGAGCCTGCACTCTAGAACCCACGAGCCACAACTACTGAGCCCACGTGCCACAACTACTGAGCCCACGTGCCACAACTACTGAAGCCCGTGCACCTAGAGCCCATGCTCTGCAACAAGAGAAGCCACTGCAGTGAGAAGCCCACGCACCACAACGAGTAACCCCCACTCGCCGCAACTAGAGAAAGCCCTCACGCAGCAACGAAGACCCAACACAGCCAAAAATAAAAATAAATAAAATAAATTAAAGAAAAAAAAGAATGTCGTTTCCAAAGGGAGATGATTTTGAATGAACTAAATGAGAAATAAATGATAAGATCGGCAAAAGTGCTAAGAAATCATATAGGAAAGATAATATGGGGAGAAAAAAGTCCTAAAAAGTGACTCATAATGTAAGAGGTTATACTTAATTAAAATAAATTACAACATAGCATAACAGCCTTAGCTCTGGGAGAATATCAAGCCAATTCAAATTTACTTGCTCCATCAAAATGTTCAGGATTCTGTGTAGAATTTCATGTATAATTTATGGCTCTTGACTTTTCCTGTAGGTCACTAACACTTTGATAATTTAATAAAAGATATAGACTCTCCCCCAGAAAAATGCACATATGTACACATACAAAATTTTTCATAAATTTAGGAGATTCATGGTCCACCCCGCCCCCTGCCCCAATGTGGTTGGCTATTAACAATAACATTCACAACCAAGATTTACCGAGTCCTTACTATGTGACAGACACTTCTAACTCATCTAATTATTTCCCTTTGCTTGGATTCCATATTTAGTAAATAGCTTTGGATTAAAATTTGGATTCCTATAGAGGTCTGCCTACAAGGAGAGAATGCCCTGGTCACAAGAACTTCAAATGTAGTTACATTTTTCTTTATCAGTAAACTGGCCCTCTGATCTTTCATTGAGTCTCATGAGTTTGATTAATGTGAGTCTGTCCCTGAGAAATGGATTTATGCTCAGTAGGATGACCAAATCAAATCTCTGTCCGTAAGGCTGAGGGCCCTGAACACTGGTCAACTCACCAGGGTAATGGATACATCCCTGCAAAGCGTCTCATATGACAGCATGCTAACCTTTCTCCAGGCACATACAGCCTCAATGTGCTAAGTGTTGTAAGAGCTTTAGAGTTAGACCTGGGTTCAAATTTTGGCTTATCAGCCAGCCATATGACCTCAGGAAAATTGTTAATCATTCTAAGTGTCTGTTTCTTCATTTTAAATGGAGGATAATAATTGTACCTAACGGGTATGGTAGTTGTAACAATAAAATGAAATAATTTAGGTAAGGCATTAACCCAGTGACTGCAATTATTATTATCTGCCTTCCTAATCCTGATTCACTTATTATCTATGTTACCTTGGGCTAATTATTTACCTTTATGAATCTCAGTTTCTTTAACTGTAAAATGGGAACAAAAAAAACCCCTTACTTTTTAGGGCTGTTGTGAAGATTCAAGATATATTTAATCTAACTCATTGGGAGCCTACTACATGCCAGGAACTATGCCAGGTCATCTATAAAGCATTAGATTTACCCTTTCAGTAATCATGGCACATAAGAGATACTCAATAAATGGTTAACTATTATTATTTAACTAAATGATTCAGTTAAAACCCTCTTTCAGTGACTTTTTAATCAAGAAACATTTCTTGGACTTCCTTGGTGGCACAGTGGTTGAGAATCCACCTGCCGATGCAGGGGACACGGGTTCGTGCCCCGGTCCGGGAAGATCCCACATGCCGCAGAGCGGCTCGGCCTGTGAGCCATGGCCGCTGAGCCTACGTGTCCGGAGCCTGTGCTCCGCAACGGGAGAGGCCACAACAGTGAGAGGCCCGCGTACCGCAAAAAAAAAAAAAAGAAAGAAAGAAACATTTCTTCAAGTTTCTTTGAACTTCTTGAGTATTCTAGCAGTTATAAACAAGTCTTGAGGTAAAGTACAAGAAGGTGTAATAGCATTCCACATTCTTTTAGAGGGCTTTAATTTACTTCTATTTCTGACCAAGTAAAAACGGCTTCAGAAAACCACCCACATGCCTCCTTTAGCCTACTCTCTTATTTCCCCTTTTTTTATATTATCTTCTCTTCTTTCCTCCTTTTCTCAGGGGATGGGGGAGTATGATGAGAAGGAGGAAGAGATGGGGGTGGATATTAGGAATAAAGAGGGGCCAAGAAAGATTGTTTCATTTATCCCCCTCTGGGTGAACAGGATACAGCCTGTTATGTTGTTGACAGAACCTCCTGACCTTCCAACTGCAAATTAGGGTGCAGGGAGTATAGGATTATGGTGATGGTAGGGCAGGTGATATTTTTCTGGGAGTGAGATAGGAAGAATAGCACAGTGAGACTAAAAGAGCATCAGCTTTGAAGTCAAAGAAACCTGGGTTCAAAATCGACTCCTGTTTTTTAACTGTATGATTGAGCAAGTAGGCACTCTGAGCCTCTGTTTCCTCCTTTATATATTAGGAATAATAATAGTGTCTACCTCAAATACTGGTTGGAGTGGAGGCCTTGAGGGGTCTGGGTAAGGGCAAACTTGAGGGACAATTGGTACTCCTGGTACTTTTGACTTGCTAAGGGTTAAGCTTAAAGATGGAATTTTTGAGAAGGGGTCCATTGAGAGAAAGACTGGGTGAACCATGTCCAAGAGAGAGGAGGATGTTTTGAGATTAGAGGAAGATAGAGAATTTTGGTGAAAAAGAAGAGATGGTTAAAAAAAAAAAAAGGAGTATGTTTAAGAAGTTTTGTTAGATAACCCCACCCCCCATTTCCTCCCAAAATATGCAGAAAAATCTACATTTTTCAAATTTTTGAAGACAGAATTCGGCAGGGGGTTGTTGGGGGGTTGGGGAGAGATATAGCAATATACTGAGACTGGCTTCATAGAACAGGGAGGTCTAGGAGGCTGAGTTATGTTGGGGTGATATGAGAATTATATAAGATGATACATGAAAGCACTTGGCACATGCTAAGCAACCAATAAATATAAGTGCTCTTAATTTTGAGGGAGAGGAAAGTAAAATTCAAATAATTTAAATGTTGCACAAGGTCACAATGCTAATGACTTTGGTTTAATGTTTTTTCTCTAACTGTATTGCCTCTTTTTTTAAAAATTAATTAATTAATTTATTTTTGGCTGCATTGGGTCTTTGTTGCTGTGCAGGGGCTTTCTCTAGTTGCAGTGAGCGGGAGCTACTCTTTGTTACGGTGCAGACTTCTCATTGTGGTGGCTTCTCTTGTGGAGCACGGGCTCTAGGCACGCGGGCTTCAGTAGTTGTGGCTCATGGGCTCTAGAGTGCAGGCTCAGTAGTTGTGGCACATGGGCTTAGCTGCTCTGCGGCATGTGGGATCTTCCAGGACCAGGGATCAAACTCATGTCCCCTGCATTGGCAGGCAGATTCTTAACCACTGTGCCAACAGGGAAGTCCCGATATTGCCTCTTAATTTATACTAATGATGTAGAATCAGTAAGTGACATCCTTAAAGAATAAACTGCACATTTACAAGACTGCAAATGTTCTAAGATGACTTTTAGGGAAACAAATACACAAATGAAGTAGGGGGCAACATCATGGTCTTATTTGTTGCTTATCTTATTTTTGCTGTGGTATGGAGCTTTACAGGCTGATACTTTGACTTTATTTCCAGGCCTTCATCAACTGGCTCATTCTAGTTCTAAAATCTGTATCTGTAAGGCTCATCTAGGAGTTACTGCTCTGGTGTATCATATGGAATCTCCTCGCCTCTATAATTTTGTTCCTTTTTAATACGATGTGCCATCAAGTATAATGCATGGGATGGAAGCCTCAATTATTGTCAGTGTACTTGGGTACTCATACCAATTATAGTGATATTTCTCTGCCAGGCTCCAGGGGAGTTGCAGCTTGGAGTTCCTTAACACTGAGAAACAAAAATATTTCCTTTATGGGAAGTATTCTAATAGCATTTGAAATCCTTTAGTTTAAAACTGTCCTGTTTTCTTTTTTAATTTAGCTGTGGCAATATATGTGCTTTACAGCACATGCATTTAATTTGTATTGTTATGATGTACTTTAGAATATACTAATTATAGTGAAATTTGTTTCCATATAACTTGGCTAGGTGGAGGAGATGCTGTTTCAAAGCAGATTCACCCAGCAAAAATACTAGTCTTTGTTACCTTCTTCGGCTCTTTTCTTAACTTATTTCATTTTAAATCTCCTCCCCTCTTTGAACTTCTGCAATTATTTCCTTTCTGTCATTTCTCTATTTTTCTCCTATTGGAGTCAATTCAAAATGGTTTTAAGCTTTTTGAAACTTTCTACAAATATAAGAAAAAGAACCCTATCTGACCTAATTTCCACAGACTTCCTTTGTCTTCTAACTCTAGGTCGATAGTTTTGGCCTCTTCAATGTTCCCTCCCTACACCTGAAGAAAGAACATTGCTCTTTAACTTGTACTGTTTTATTTGAATGCAACCCACTTCCTCCCTCTGAGCCAATGAGTCATTTTCTCTTTTTAAAGCGAGCCTTAAAAATCTCCCATTTCTCTTCAGTTTAAAATTATTCTCTTTGTGAAGTACTTTATGTCCTGTATATGAAAGATACCCTGTAAAACAGAGAATATTGCCTTAACCCCTCAAGGACTACAGACAATGCATGACCAACCAAGACTTTAAAATTTTGAGTTAAATGGACATCATTTATTTTTTTCCTAATGGAGGCAAGGCACATAGTCTCTGTTGTTCACTAGTGAATTCCTAGAACCTTGATATATAGTAGATTTTCAATAAATATATACTGAATGAATAAATGATTGATTTCCCCCTCCTCAATCTTTTTAACTTGCTTGGACTTCCCTGGTGATCCAGTGGTTAAGACTCTGTACTTCCACTGAGGGGGCATGGGTTCGATCCCTGGTAGGGGAGATAAGATCCTGCATGCCGCATGGTGCGGCCAATAAAACTCAAAAAACAAACAAACAAAAAGATCTTGCTTAAAACCTTTCATGTAATTAATACTTTTCACATTGGAATCTCCTGTAATTAAGTAGAAAATATCATAAAAGCGTATTGAAAAGTGAGAGCTATAGCAAACTGCAGAAGATGCAGCAATACTCTTAGCGTTTAGTTTAGAAAATGCCTAAAGAGAGATACATTCATTTCAGCACAATTTACATAATTTAGAATATCATATCAAATATCTTCTAATATATATGTCAATGACTGATTTATCTGCTACCAAATGATGTACTGACTCAGTTTTAAAGTAACAGAACTTTGTACTGCAACCATCAGAGTGATGATTTAAGCAAAAATCTGCAATGGATATTATTAAATCCACTGGGTGCAAAACATGATATTTACACAAGTCTCAAAGTATCACCTCACAAATTACTTATTAATTACAAACAGGAGAAGGTCTTTTACAATGGAGAAATCTTGTGAACACCATCTTAATCACATGATCAGACTTATCACTAATAAAGGGACAAACTGCCTCCTGATGTGATATATGGAAAAGGTCATAACATTACTTATATATTAGTAGTTTTCCTGCCAAAAGTGTTTAACATTTTAAATAACGAGAAAAAAATCAACTCCACATTGAGAGACATTCTGAAAAACAGTTGGCCTGTGCGCTTCAAAAATGTCACTCACTCCCAATACAGGGGGCATGGGTTCAATCTCTGGTTGGCGAACTAAGATCCCGCATGCTGCACAGCGCCACCAAAAAAGAAAGTCAGTGTCACAAAAATCTAACGAAGGTTGAGGAACTGTTTTGGTTAAAGGAAACTAAAGAGACATGACAAGTACATGGGATGCATGATCCTTAACTGATCCTGAATCAAAAACAAAACAAGAAACCCCCCAAACTACAAAGGATATTATTGGAACAATTGGAGACACTTGAATATAACTGTGTATTGGATAAATAGTACACCAATGTTAAATTCCCTGACTGTGCTAATTATGTTGTAGTTATGTAGAAGAATGTTCTTGTTCTTAGAAGAGATATGCTGAAGTACTAAGAAGTGATGTGTCATGATGTCTGCAAATAATTCTCACTGGTTCGGAGAAAACAACTCTCAAAAGGTTCACAAAACATATACACTTTTACATATATGAGCATGTGTGTGTATGTAGCATATAGAGAGATTTTACATACACACGCACACACACAAACACATAGAGGGAAAAAATGTGGCAAAATGTTAACAACTGATGAAAATAGGCAAATGATATTTGTGGATTCATTATGCTAGTCTTGGAACTTTTCTCTGGCTAAAAATTATTATAAATAAGAAGTTGCTGAAAAGACCTTTAAAAAAGCAGTACAGGGCCTTCCCTGGTGGCACAGTGGTTGAGAGTCCGCCTGCCAATGCAGGGGACACGGATTCGTGCCCCGGTCCAGGAAGATCCCACATGCCGCGGAGCGGCTGGGCCCGTGAGCCATGGCCACTGAGCCTCTGCGTCCGGAGCCTGTGCTCCGCAACGGGAGAGGCCACAACAGTGAGAGGCCCACATACTGTAAAAAAAAAAAAAAAAAAAAAGCAGTACATAGATTCAGGGCTATTTTGACTGCTTACTCAGATACATAATGCTCAAAACTCGATGGTGGCAACTGAACTTTCTTTGAATTTTCTGTTTTGTTTTTTTTTTTAAATATTTATTTATTTATTTGGCTGCGCCGGGTCTTAGTTGTGGCATGCAGGATCTTTCTTTTCTTTAGTTGCGGCTTGCAGGATCTTTTAGTTGTGGCATACAGGATCTACTTCCCTGACCAGGGATCAAACCTGGGCCCACTGCATTAGGCGACAGAGCCTCTACCACTGGACCACGAGGGAAGTCCTTATTCGAACTTTCTGTTTCACTATACTACTTTAACTCTCCTTGTCTTTCTTTCCTTTTTTTATTAAATTTAATTTTATTTATTTTTTTATACAGCAGGTTCTTATTAGTTATTCATTTTATACATATGTCAATCCCAATCTCCCAATTCATCACACCACCATCTCCTTGTCTTTCTATTCACTGCCATCTTTCAAGCAGAGCCATCAATATGTATGTTATGTGCACAACTATTTCAACAAATTCTGAATATGCCTAGTGTGGAGTGAAATTCTGTTTCTTCAAACAGGAGACTTCTCTCATAGCAAGTCTCTTATAAATATATAAGAGACCCATAAATATATCTCATGTATACCCTGTAAATATAAATATATTATATTTATATAATAATAAATATATAAATTAAATATATATCTCATGTGTATCCTGTAGAGAGCCTGCTTTTTTTGTTTGTAGGCTAACAGCTTATCAGTGCATTAGAAACCATTCATGTATCTGGAATATACATTTTTATTTCCCTAAGATCTTTTTCTTATTGTCCTCCAATATCCTTTTAGTCCTAGACAAAAAGGAACCCAAAGTATCTCTGAAAATAGTTAAACTATTGCTTTGTTTTATCAAAAAACTAGAGAAGAATAGATCTGGATAACAAATAAATGATATTTGCAATTATGAAGTAATATGCACTGTGCTAAAAGTGATTTGTGACATACCTGTGTCCACATCAAGGCTGATGATTTTTGAATTATTTCCTATTCTACACTCTAACCCTTTTGATATTAACTTTTGTGAAATACAAAAGCAGAATATTAGGGCTTACGTCATAGTTGCTCCTGGGTCAGCAGTCATTTGATTGGTCACAAACACAGCCACATTATATTCTGCATCAAGAAATAAAATTAAGAAACTAAGAGAATGACAATGTGAATATTAAAAGTTCATTGCTGGGCTTCCCTGGTGGCGCAGTGGTTGAGAGTCCGCCTGCCGATGCAGGGGACATGGGTTCGTGCCCCGGTCCGGGAGGATCCCACGTGCTGCGGAGCGGCTGGGCCCGTGAGCCATGGCCGCTGAGCCTGCGTGTCCGGAGCCTGTGCTCCGCAACGGGGGAGGCCACAGCAGTGAGAGGCCCGCGTACCGCAAAAAAAAAAAAAAAAAAAAAAAAAAAAAAAAAAAAAGTTCATTGCTTAGATTTCAGAGTTTAGAAATATTGTGCCATGAATTTATTTGATGAACAAGATTACATTCCTGTTTTTTCATTGATATCATAAATTAAAGTTATTATTGTTATCTTATTTAGGTACCTTATTGTATTAGAATCAGTATTTTTGGTTTAAAAAAAGAGTTGTATTCCCATGAAGGAAATTTTATTTTTAATAAATGGATTGCCTCCTGACATTATTCTGAGCTTCTCTGAAAAACCTACTTAGCAAACAGTCACAGGTGCTATTTTGATATCACCATTTATTTTAAAAATCTACCTTCTGAGGGACTTTCCTGGTGGCACAGTGGTTAAGAATCCGCCTGCCAAGGCAGGGGACACAGGTTCAAGCCCTCGTCCAGGAAGATCCCACATGCTGCAGAGCAACTAAGCCCGTGTGCCACAACTACTAAGTCTGCGCTCTAGAGCCCGCGAGCCACAACTACTGAGCCCATGTGCCACAACTACTGAAGCCCGCATGCCTAGAGCCCGTGCTCCGCAACCAGAGAAGCCCCTGCAGTGAGAAGCCTGCATAGCGCAACAAAGAGTAGCCCCTGCTCACCGCACCTAGAGAAAGCCCGCGCACAGCAGTGAAGACCCAATGCAGCCCAAAAAAAAAAAAAAAAAGACTAACCCCTGTTCACTGCAACTAGAGAAAGCCTGCGCACAGCAATGGAGCCAAAAATAAATAAATAAATAAATTTATTTTTAAAAAATTAAGGAAAAAATCTACCTTCTGAGATTTTTTGGAGTCGTGACAACATCTGGGCCAGTTTTTGCTGCCGTTCAGCCAACTCCCCACGACCACTGAAATCCACTCGGAAAAGTGCCATTATTGAATCAATGATCTGTGTAGGATTAATGTAAAAATAAATAATGCATTTGGAAATGGAAGGAAGAAGTTAATTTGAATTGGAATCAATAGAAGAAAGATAATATGCTAAATAGCTCTAGACTGAGCAATATTTAGAAGCTCGTACCAACAGCTTGAAGATGCCAGCTTCTTCATGGAACTTTGCTGCTACATAATCAAGTAGCTCCATCTGATGTTCACCTGATGGGAAATGCAGTGGGAAAATGTTATAAAAACTAGAAGCAGCAGAGGCTAAGATCATGTATGTTCTTGGGAGTCAGGCAAAAGAGAGTCCTTGAAGGATTTTCTTAATTATTTATGACTTTATTAAATATGATTTCATATTCTGCCTTAGCATACATATCAAATGCTACCTTATCCAAAAAGAATGTTACTCTCCATTTCAAAGACAAAGAATAAGAAATAATTTGAGAGCATTTCAATGTCTAAGGACTTACCAGATGATAAAATTTGTGGACTGACTAAATAAATTTGGAGAAAGGTAAAATATGAAGAGAAAAGGATAGTGTCAAAATGTTGTAAGCATCACTCAAATAATAAATCAGTGCTGCCAACCTTAAAACAGCCTAAGCATCCAATTGCATGGGGCTCTTACTAGTATATGCACGTGCATAAAGTACATTGTCCAGGACTGCATCATGGTCTACGCTGAAGCGATCAGCAATGTCCCGAAGGCGATCTGGACGGCTGGAGTATGCCAGGATTAAGGATTCAATAAATCAATTCCAAAAAGTTTAGACAACAACTACAAAAAATAATACCGTAAGCAAGTGTATCAAAGAGAGGCAAAACACTGTACCTGCAAAGGTATTCTGGAGGATACCAATAATCACTTAAAATCTATATTAGACTTTGTTTTTCATAAGTGCCTCAATTAATGAATACCTTAGGTAGTGATAACAGTGATAGAAATAATGAGACAGTAATGAATTTAAATATTAAATTATCTAAACAATAACCTTGGAAGTTAGTTGTTATGGCCTCTATTACATTTTACAAAGGAGGACACTGACAAACAGAGATTAGGCAAATGACTCAGGATTATGCAGCAAATCAGTTCCAAGAGAAAAACTAGAAACTAAGATTTGTGACTCTCTGTTGTTCTCAGTTCAATAAATATAGACCTAGTCAAGGAAGATAATATCACGGAATTATAATTCAAGTCACTTCAAAGTGAATTAATTCACTCTCTTCATATTCCTCACTTGTTCAACATGAAATAGTTTAATATATCACTAACCACGTGTTGCCAACAAATGATAAATTTGACTACATAAACCAAAGAGTCAAAAAAGTAACTTCAAGAGTCCAGAAGGGAATTACTATCATATAGTTTTTTGTTTATTTAGGGTTTAAAATCCACTTTCTTCTAAAGGAGTTGTGTTAGCATTCTGAAATTAGTAAATTCATAGGGGGGCAAATTCAGTGTACCTGAAAAGGTATTCTGGAAGATGCTAATAATCACTTATACCTATCTAGACTGTAAAGGAGTAATAAACATTCTTTATAGGTCTTTGGTGATCCTAACAATATGTCTATAATATTCTCTAAAGTGAAGTAAGATAAAATAAAATGCACATCTGTGGTCTCATTTCACTTTGTTTACAGTATTTGTATAATACTGATCATACTATAAGTAACTGTAAAGTAAGGACCATTTTTAACCTTATTTGTGACACTTGGAACTAGTTCAGTAAACATTGAATTGAATTGTCTTTAGGACTTCCCAGCCATCTCTGTCCTACAGCACTATATATGTTTTCTTCAGAGCTTTAGTGACAGCCACTTAAATCTTCTATTGCTGCTGAGTATACCCAGTAGATGTTTCTGGTGGACAAATCAAAGAAGACAAGGAATTGGAAGAAGCAATAAAAAATGTTTTTCACTATGTCAGTTTTTACAAAGCCGGGTGACTATGTAACCAGGAATGTAAAAGTTGGACTTATGCTGAAGGGAAGTTCAAATCAATTTACAAATGTTTATTAACTGATTCCCATATGGAATCGGTTACCATATTAACCAATTACCAGTGCAAGGCACTGTGGAGGATTTAAGGGTCATAAGATAATCTATGCCATAGGTAAGTGTAAAACATAATTATGTAGGCAAAATATAAACACATAAAAAGACAAGTACCACGAGAGAGCAGTATACATGTAAGAGACTCTGAAAGAGTGAGAACATTCCACTCGGGTCCCTGCATGTCCTTGTTCCTCCCAGCTGTTCCTCCCTATTCCCTCTTGCATATGACCTGGCTCCTAACTGTTTCTTTCAGCCATTCTTGATAAAATCCAAATTGCCCAAACAGTGGCAGCTATTCTGCAAGAACAATTCCTTCCTCTCAAGAACCATCCTTAATCAACTGTTTCTGAAACTAGCTGAACTCCAGCTGAGCGCCTCTTCCTACAGTCCTATTGTTAAAAAGAATGTCCTCTGAACCTGATATCTCCTCAAACTACAGTATTTCTTCTATTTATTGGTTAATTACACACTGCCTCAATTCCTTACTGTTTATTTGCAACAAGCTTCCATCATCTTACTTTACTGCAAATGGCCTCTTGGACTCCTAATTGCAAACCTCAGTGATCTTTTTCAGTTTGCACCTTCTCTCTCTCTCTCTCTGTGGAACATCACTGACTACCATTTTCTTCTTGAAACTTTCCTTATGCTTAGCATCCACAACCAGATATCTTCTTACTTTGTCTGTCTTTATTGATTCGTCTTTTTAGTCCCTCTTCCTAGACATAGGCACACCCCAAAGTTATGTTCTCAGTTCTCTTCTCTTCTCTCTATGTAAGTTCTCTTGCCTCCCCCTGGCTATTCCATCCATATCCTTGGCCCTACCCTTTTCTCAAGCTGAGCCCAACATTTCCAACTGCCATATGGATGTCCCTCTGTACCTCATATTTGACATATTAAAATGAAACATCACCTTTTCTCTGAAATATGATCTTCCCAATTCTGTCATCATTATTCTCCTAGTATCTAGACAAACTTAAGAGTGGTTTCCCAAGCCTCTCTTTCCTTTGTCTACCAAATACAGTCATCAAATCTCATTACTTGCCTAGAATATTACAAAAGAATCCAATTTACACCCATCATCCAGCTTCAAGACCCTTCATGTCTAAGACCCACCTTTCCAGTCTTGCTTTCTGAAATAACTTACACTTCAATAAAACTACAATTCTTTTTGTTACCCAAACAGGTTCTTCTCTTTTTCCTTCTGTATTTTTGTTTAATGCAGACCTTTTCCTTTATTTGAGGCCATGACTTTGAGTGAGTCAATAACCTTCTAGCTATTAAGTTAAATCTTTGGAGAAGTAAGAGAATTAAAAACAAATAGGATGTAATTTCCTCTCATGTATTTGTTTCATCAATTTTATACCAAACCCATTTGGAGAAGTGAAACCTTTTTTTAAAAAAGGTGATTTGAGGGATTTCCCTGGTGGCGCAGTGGTTAAGAATCAGCCTGCCAGTGCAGGGGACACGGGTTCGAGCCCTGGTCCGGGAAGATCCCACATGCCGCGAAGCAACTAAGCCCGTGCGCCACAACTACTGAGCCTGAGCTCTACAGCCCGTGAGCCACAACTACTGAGCCCGCATGCCACAACTACTGAAGCCCATGACCTAGAGCCTGTGCTCTGCAACAAGAGAAGCCACTGCAATGAGAAGCCCGTGTACTGGAACAAAGAGTAGCCTCTGCTCGCCGCAACTAGAGAAGAGCCCACACGTAGCAACGAAGACCCAACACAGCCAAAAATAAATAAATAAATAAAATAAATTTAAAAAAAAAACTATGAAAAAAGGTGATTTGAACATAGAAAACAAACTTATGGTTACCAAAGGGGAAAGAGGGGTGGGGAGGGATAAATTAGGAGTTTGGGATTAACATATACACACTAATATATATAAAATAGATAACCAACAAGGACCTACTGCCTACTGTATAGCACAGGGAACTAATATTTTGTAATAACCTAATAACCTATAAGGGAAAAAGAATCTGAAAAAGTATATATATATATATATATATACACACATATATATATGTATATTAAACTGGATCACTTTGCTGTACACCTGAAACTAACACAACATTGTAAGTCAACTATACTTCAATTAAAAAATAAATAAATAAATAAAATAAAAATTTCAGGGGGAAAAAGTGATTTGCAAACTCGACTAGCAACTGTTTTCCCTTGGCTTTTCTCATTATTGCTGGTTTACAGGGTGATCACAAAATGACATATTTCAAACAAATTCTCTTTTATAGTAACAGTACTATATCTCACTATTATGTTAGCAACTTGTTTAAATAAAAGGGTTACAAAGTATTTTCTGTGTCAATGAAGATAATCTTTCCTCCTGAGTAGCCACCTGCTCCTGGAAGTTGAGCTGTCACTAGAAAGCAATTAAAATTTAGTTAATATTAGTAAGAGTGAATAAACTTTGTACAAATGTGTATATAAATTAATATGGTATTTAGGCTGGTTGCAACTCTCTAGTCATGTAGCAAAGAATAATGATCTTTTAGTTTCTAAACAGCATGCTATATTTTTATATTACTAACCAGTGGTAAGATTATAAGTATTCTGCCAGCATAGTAGTAATTCAACAAAGAATGTCAATATCTTTCACAATGGGAGATATTCATGAAATTTAGTTCTCCTAAAGAAGTAGAATTTAAGTATCACTAACTTTTTTCTATAAGAAATAATCATAAATATAATTTATGCTACATAACTCATTTAAGTAACTTTTCAATTAATGTATATCAAAATTTTAAATGTATTTTCTTTATATGTAGTACTTAACACTAAGGAATTACTCTACATAAAGTACATACATTATTTCATTTATTTTTCAAAACAACCCTAAGTTTGGCACTATCATTACTCCTGTTTTACTGATAGGGAAAATCTGAAAGGTGAAGCAACTTGCCCCAGGTCACACAGCTATTATTGGCAGAGCTATTTTGATGCCAGAATCCCCTTATTAAACACTTTTCCATGCTCCTTCTACTTAGGTCAAAGAAATGTAGTGTAATGTCTTTATGCAAAAGGAGGTATTTTTGCTTATTTTGCTTTAGAAACATTTAAGTCTTTTTTAGTTCCAACCTTACTCTATGGAAAGTAAGGAATTCTAGGCCTCAAAAGATTCTGTGACATTCTCATAAATACAATATGGAAAAGATAGAATGGGAAAAATCGAGACCGTGAATGAATACCTCTCTCCACCAACACATTCATATACCCATTTACCTCCTCCGTATTTCCATTCAGGTGTTCAGAGTGCAGTATATACAACATCACCTCAAGCATCACATATTCAAAGACCAGCTCTGGTATTTGTGTAACCATGGGCAGTTTATGTAATGTCTCTGAGTTTTAGTTTCCTTGCAAGTTTGTTCAGATTACATGAGATTATGTAAGTACCAGGCACAAAGTAGAATAGTAAGTGATCGCTATGATTATTATTGTTATTGCTATTATTGTTGTTGTTACATATACTTACCACAGAGGGTATGAGAGAGTTGGGTTTTTCCAGTTCGAAATTCTGTGAAATATAGAAAAAAAAATACATAGTTAATTTTTAGATATTTTCATAAAGAATAAATATGGCCTCAGAGTATGGTTTTCTTTTCCAACTGTCAAATCTCACACATGAAGTACCTCTGTGTCATGAATGGATTCTGCATATATGAGTACCAGTAGTAAAAACAACTTTTAAAAGGTTTTCTTTTTCAGAACTGTCCTTTAGATAATAATTAACTTAAACCAAATTTTCCTTAGGAATAGTTGTATAAATGAAAGTTTAAGACTCCACCACAGGAATGAGAGTCTGGGGTTCTCCCACTGACCTGGGATCCTCAGATTGGTGGTATTCCCTAGCTACCAACAAAAGCAAATTCTCTCCGGAGAAAAATGTCCCCACTCACCAATTTAGGCCTATTGAACTCCAACAGATTAAAATCAAAAAATAAGCTCACAAATATCAATGAATACAACAGCAGGTAAGCCATTAAGACTGAGAGTCAACTGAAATAAACACATTTATTTCTCCAAGTCAACAGAAACATCAACACCAAAAAAACAAAACAAAAAACAGGGACTTCACTGGTGGTCCAGTGGTTAAGACTCCACGCTCCCAATGCAGGAGGCCCGGGTTCCATCCCAGGTCAGGGAACTAGATCCTGCATGCTGCAACTAAGAGCCCACATGCTGCAACTAAAAGATCCCGTGGGGGCTTCCCTGGTGGTGCAGTGGTTGGGAGTCTGCCTGCCGATGCAGGGGACGCGGATTCGTGCCCCGGTCTGGGAGGATCCCACATGCCGTGGAATGGCTGGGCCCGTGAGCCATGGCCGCTGAGCCTGCGCATCCGGAGCCTGTGCTCCGCAACGGGAGAGGCCACAGCAGTGAGAGGCCCGCGTACCGCAACAAAAAAAAAAAAAAAAAAAAAAAAAATATCCCGTGTGCTGCAACTACGACCTGATGCAGCCAAATAAATAAATAAATAAAATAAATATTAAAAAAAAACACAAACAACAACAACCAAAAAACAGATTTAGTTCTCTGAGGACTGAAAATACTGTAACTGTCAGGAATAGTACGTAACATAGCTATGCATGAACCTTTTTTTTTTTGACCACACTGTGTGGCCCGTGGGATTCTAGTTCCCCAACCAGGGACCAAACCTGGGTCCTTGGCAGTGAGAGCGCAGAGTCCTAACCACTGGACCGCCAGGGAATTCCTGACATTTTTTTTTAATAGAGGATACAATAAGGGAAGGGAAATCTATTCTCTATGTTCCTGAAACATGTATTTCTTAGAAATAATATCTGTCTCATTATACAACTACCCTCTGAAGGTATGAGAGAAAAAAATTCTAATCTCTTCTATAGGAATCAGAGATAAAAAGATGAAAAATGCCAATAAAACTCATCTGTTAATGTTGGAATATATTTTAATTGCAGCCCAGAATGATCTTGCATTATGATAACTGATATTTCATCATAAGTTCCCAAATAGATACAATTTACAATTGACTACTTAATTATATATATGGGTGTGTATATATACACATATTTTTCATATAACAAAATATTAACGTTCTACCTACCTCCAAAAGCTTCTGTGATTGCCATGCTTTCAATTCCACCTCCTAGCAACTTACTAGAAATAGAAAGTAAGCTTTAGTAACGGGAACAGAAATAGAGATATCAAGAAAGGAGAAAGTGCTAATATCATTAGTATTATTTCTATCTATCTATATACCTTTCTATCTGTCCAACATGAACAGGAATTCTTGGCTGAATAAATGGCTTCCCACCTGTTTAGATCACAGGTTATACTGTGTATGGGCAGGGGGATCAACAAAACAATTTATAAGCCCTGTTGTTCTTAACTCCTGTGTACCAATAGGAAATGGGCTATGCAGGGCTTATATTTCAGTAATTTTAAAGAACTGAACTGGAGTGCGAATAAATGATTTTTAGTTATTAATTGGGTTTTTCATATTGTGCTGGGACTATGTTTCTAAAAGTCAACTGAATATCCAATTTTTTTTAATGTACTGAAAAACATGGAAAATAGATATTAGGAGAATCCAGTGATTGTCACCATGATTGGCTTATCTCACACAAACCAAATTCTATGAAGAACATGTCAGAATAGAAAATATTCAAAGATGTGACACGTAACGCTAGCAGATAGAAGAATAACTGTCAGATTTTGACAGCATGCACTTAACTGGTAATGCAGTGACTCAGCGCATTTAATACATACTCTTGATATGGAAAGATCTAAAGTTAATTAATCTCATTCATTCATTTAATGCAACAAATATTAATTATGGCAATTGTGCTAAGACCTGGTAAGAGCACTTTTAAAATCTTTGTAGTTATTTATTTATTTTTGGCTGCGTTGGGTCTTTGTTGCTGTGCACCGGCTTTCTCTAGTTGCGGTGAGTGGGGGCTACTCTTCGTTGTGGTGCACGGGCTTCTCATTGCAGTGGCTTCTCTTGTTGCAGAGCACGGGCTCTAGGTGCATGGGCTTCAGTAGTTGCAGCACGCGGGCTCAGTAGTTGTGGCTCACAGGCCCTAGAGCGCAGGCTCAGTAGTTGTGGCGCATGGGCTTAGTTGCTCCGCGGCATATGGGATCTTCCCAGACCAGGGTTCGAACCCGTGTACCCTGCACTGGCAGGCTGATTCTTAACCACTGCGCCACCAGGGAAGCCCAAAATTCTTTGTAGTTTTTATTAGCATGACTTTTGGGACATGGTCACAGATTAGACAAAGCTTTAAGAGATGGATAATCTAACAGATTTACACTTACGTAGTTTAAGAGAGCAGCTTAAATGTAAATTGAAGTAATGTTGGAAGTTATTCGCAGATTTAGTGAGGGCTATGGACTTTAATGAGAAAAAGAAAAATCTAGATACTGACCCGCATAAAGGACATGGTGGAGAGACCACTCCATTTGGTGGGTTGGCCAAAAAGTTCGTTCGGGTTTTCTGCAAGATGTTCTGGAAAAACCCTAACAAACTTTTTGGCAAACCCAATACTTAGGGATTCTATAAACCTACCAACTATTAAAGAGAGTTTTATTGATACTTGGCCCTCCTCATCTTGAGAAAAATCACCCTGAAAGGCTATAGCTCTGGAAAATCTCAGACAAAATTTCTGGTTGATATGCTGAAAAAGTGACCCCAAAATTTAACTGAAAGGGTACCCCAAATTACTTGGGATAGCATAATTGTTCCCTTATGAAACTCAGGAAAATTTACAATTAGGTACAGAAAGTATTTTTAAATCTAGGAAGATTTAAAAATGGAGACACAAATCAAACCCACAGATTACTATTTTCATATTAAATTTGGGAATAATCTGTGCATATTTGGTACCTGAGAATTTTCAAAATTTAAGAGAATTTGACATTTTTATAATAACACATTAGCCTCTAATTGATTAAATGATATAGACCTGCAGTTTCTAAGTTGATAACTAAGTTTATACACAGTATTTGAACATTTAAGAGTGTCTAAGACTCACTATACTTATAACTTTAATTTATTAAATTTATAAGACATTCAGATAATTGGAAAGATTTTAATAATTACACAGGTAAAGTTCTTAGAGGAAATATAATATAATAAATTTATAAATATAATTTAAACTGTTTAAGGGAATTTAGTTAACCATATTAGAAAGGCTCCCTTAAAATTTGCCAAATTTATAAATAGACTTGCAGCTTAAGAAAAAATTATATAACATTTAAACAAATAAAATATTAATTTAAAAAAGCCTAGCTCCTGAGTAATCTTTTACGTGCCCCAAAACCCAACATCGAGGACACCAGAAAGCTCACTATGAGAGTAATAATTTCTCTAAGCCGAATGGTTCTTAAACCATGATGTGGTAGAGCAACTGGAGAATATCAAGTTGTCGTTTGAATCAAGTTTTATTTATTTATTTATTTAGGCTGCACTGGGTCTTAGTTGCGGCACGCGGGATCTTTTAGCTGTGGCATGTGGACTTCTTAGTTGCGGCATGCGTGTGGGATCTAGTTCCCTGGCCAGGAATAGAACCTGGCCCCCTGCATTAGGAGCATGGAGTTCCACCCACTGGACCACCAGGGAAGTCCCGGAATCAAGTTACCTTGACCAATTTGTCTTGGACCAAAGACTTTTCCTTAGCTGTTACTTGAAAAAAAGTTCTGTGATTTTAAAAATTTGAGGCAATGCTAGGTTAAAGAGGTGTTTTATTTCACTGCAGGAATTCAGATCCTTTAATAAAATGTGTGAATCTCCAAGAGGAGAATATAGTATATTGCACTTCCCTAACTTATTTTATTCACTGTTTATTCATTCAATTAGTCATTCTACAAATATTTATTGAACACCTAGTTTGTGTTAGAGATTGCTCTATGCCCTTGGAGTAAAGCAGCGAACAAAAGAGACAGAAATCCATCACTTCATGGAGCTTCCATTCTAATGAGAGAACAGACAATAAACATAAGTAAAATCTGTGGTATGTCAGTTGTTATTAAATGGTATGGATAAAAATTAGATCCAGAGAGGGGATAAGATGTGCAGAGGATGAAGATGGGGAGTTTTCGAATAAATTTTCAAATAAAGTGATCAGAGAAGGCCTTAGTGAGAAGTAGACATTTTAGCAAAGACCTGAAAAACCTGACAGCAAGTCATGAACATAATGACGAAAGAGTGTTCTGGGCAGAGGGAATGCTAAGTGCAAAGGCCCTGAGGTGGGAGTGTATCTGGCATGTTCTAGGAATAGCAAAGAAGTTAGTGTGGTTGGTACATAGTAAACCACAAGATGAATTAAAGATGAGCTTAGATTTGAGATTAGAGAGGATTTTGGCTTTTGCTCTGAGTGAGATGGGGAGTCATTAGGATGTTTTGGGCAGAGGAGTGTTATGATCTGACCTATGTTTTAAAAGGATTATTCTGGCTCCTATGTGAAGAATAAATGGTAGGGGCAAGGTCTAAAGGAGGGAAGTTAGTTAGAAGTTATTATTAATAATCCAGAAGAGATACTAATAGGTGTTTTAGACCAGTGAGCTAACAAAGGAGAAGGTGGTGAGAAGTAATTGAATTGTATTTCTTCTCTTTCTCTGTACACATATAGACACAAATAGAAAAAAAAAATGTATATATACACACACACATATATATATAAACTTTCTATTATGGACAACTTCAAACATACAAAAGTAGACAAAAACAGTATAATAATGAACCTTCATGTACCTATAACTCAGCTTCAAAAATTATCAGCTATGAACTCATGATCAACCTTTTTTCATATAAACCTCCAACCACTTCCCTCCCTTTTCATATTACTTTAAGTACATCCTAGGCAACATATCATTTCATCCTAAATATTTCAGTAGGTATCTCTACAAGATGAAGACTCCTATTTTTAACATAACTGCATTACCATTATCACACCTAAAAAATCAGTAATTCCTTAATATCAACTATCTAGTAAGTGTTCAATTTTCAGTCTCATATGTCTTATTATCCGTGTGTGTTTGAATCAGGATCCAAAATAAGATCCACATATTGGGATTAAGTGACGTCTTTTTTTTTTTTTTTAATAGTCTGTGCCTACAAGGCACCTTCAGTTTATTAATTAATTAATTTATTTTTGCTGTGTTGGGTCTTCGTTTCTGTGCGAGGGCTTTCTCTAGTTGTGGCAAGCGGGGGCCACTCTTCATCGCAGTGCACGGGCCTCTCACTATCGCGGCCTTTCTTGTTGCGGAGCACAGGCTCCAGACGCGCAGGCTCACTAGTTGTGGCTCACGGGCCCAGCCGCTCTGCGGCATGTGGGACCCTCCCAGACCAGGGCTTGAACCCATGTCCCCTGCATCAGCAGGCAGATTCTCAACCACTGCGCCACCAGGGAAGCCCAAGTGACGTCTTTTAAATCTCTTTTAATCTCTAGGTCTTCTCCCTGATTCCATCTCTCTCTTTTTTTTTTATTCCTTAAAGTTTATTTGTTGAAGGAACTGGTTGGTTTTTTTTTAAATATAAGGATTGTTTTTTTAAAAAAATAAATTTATTTATTTATTTTTGGCTGAGCTGGGTCTTCAGAGCTGCGCGGTCTTTCTCTAGCTGCTGCGAGTGGGGGTTACTCTTCGCTGCAGTGAGAGGTCTTCTCATTGCGGTGGCTTCTCTTGTTGCGGAGCACGGGTCCTAGGTGCGCAGGCTTCAGTAGCTGTGGCACGTGGGCTCAGTAGTTGTGGCTCGCGGGCTCTAGAGCACAGGCTCAATAGTTGTGGCACACGGGCTTAGTTGCTCCGCGGCATGTGGGATCTTCCCGGACCAGGGCACAAACCTGTGTCCCCTGCATTGGCAGGTGGATTCTTAACCACTGCGCCATCAGGGAAGCCCGGTTGGTTTGTTCTGACTAAATATATTTGAAGGTAGAGCAGACAGGATTTGTTAATAGATTAGAGTTAGGGTGTGAGAGGGGAAAAGAGGTGCTAAGGATGACACTAAGGTTTCAGATCTGAGGATCAAAAAGAGCTCCGGATGAGGGAGATTTTAGGAGGAGCAGATCTGGGGCAAAGATCAGAAGTTTGGTTTCAGACCTGTGAAGTCTGAGCTGCCTAGCAGACATTCAAGTGGAGGCATATTTGACTATGAACTCTTTTTTTCTTGCAGTTTTTTGTGAGGTCAGGGTTTTGAGGAATGCTTTGAAGAAATACTGCTTTTGTTCAAATTGATCTTGGCCACTGCTCTGACTTATGAAACAGTAACTCTGCCTACTAAGGTAGAGAAAAAAAACCACATTCTAGTCAACTTGCATTGGGAAGATGATGACTATGTCTCAGGAATCATAAGATAATAAATAAAAAGGGAAGTTAAAACTGCTGAGGCTGAAGAGCAAAACCAACACTGCATTATTTCTTCTAAAATATTCACTCTAACAACTGATTTTTAAGTAAAACCAAAAGTGAAATGGAATTTCCTTCATCAGTGGAGAAGAAAAGGGAAATGAAAAGTTAAACTAATTTTTTAAATGGTTTATAGATTAATATAGGCTGATTTAGAAACTACTTATATTTTGGGTCTGAATTTCTTGTAAGAAATGTAATCCTGCTTTTACAAGCAGTCTGGAATTTATTTGCTTCAGTTGCCTTTTGAGAAAAAAAAAAAAAAAACTTCTGCAAAATAAGAAGCTATTTCTACTACTTATAGTCAAAATAACAACCTGGATAGAGGTAAAGAAATATAGTATTCCAAAGATTATGTTTAGTGGTTATAAAAAATATGAGATACATACTCAAATTCCTGGCTCCCAGTGGTGATATGGAAAACCATCTTCCTCTTCTCACTATACTCAAATGCAGTCAGGAATCCTGGTTCCTACAGAAAGACAAAAGAAAAAGTTCAAAAAGGGTATAAGATGATGGTTTTAATTTCAAATCCCACCAAAAGCTATATACTTGATTACCAGGGTCATCATTTGATATAAGCTACAGTTCATTTGTCTTTGAAGGCAGCACAAGATCATGCTTAAGAACATAGCCTCTTATCTTCAAATAGATAACCAACAAAGACCTACTGTATAACACAGGGAACTCTGCTCAATATTCTGTAATAACCTAAATGGGAAAAGAATTTGAAAAAGAATAGAAAAAAATAGATTAATTAAATTAACTTTTTAAAAAAGACTGCAATGATGGCATTTCTTAGGACACCTTTGGATTAATCGTGAAAACAACAACTCTCTGAGTAGCTGCCGGCAGCGTTTAGTACATATATAAACTATATGAGTTACTGTAAATATATGTTGACAGAATTATTCTTGCTCGCTTCCAGGTGACCTCTAAAAATGGTTTGCTATTCACTTGACCCAGAAAACCCCACGAAATCATGCAAATCAAGAGATTCAAATCTTCGTGTTCACTTTAAGAACACTCGTGAAACTGCCCAGGCCATTAAGGGTATGCATATCTGAAAAGCCACCAAGTATCTGAAGGATGTCACTGTAAAGAAGCAATGTGTGCCATTCTGACTTTACAATGGTGGAGCTGGTAGGTGTGCCCAGGCCAAACAGTGGGGCTGGACTCAGGGTTGGTGGCCCAAAAACAGTGCTCAATTTTTACTGCACATGCTCAAAAATGCAGAGAGTAATGCTGAACTTAAGGACTTAGATGTAGATTCTCTGGTCATTGAGCACTTCCAGGTGAACAAAGCCCCCAAGATGTGGCGCAGGACTTACAGAGCTTATGGTCAGATCAACCCATACATGAACTCTCCCTGCCATATTGAATGATCCTTAATGAAAAAGAACAGATTGTTCCTAAACCAGAAGCGGAGGTTACACAGAAGAAAAAGAAGATATTCCAGAAAAAAAAAAGAGTTTAAATAAAATAAAATTTTAAAAAAAAGCAGTTATGGGGAAGGGATGGTGGTAATGGCTGCAACAACAATGTGAATGTATTTAATACCATTGAACTGTATACCTAAAAATGATTAAGATGGTAAATTTTATGTTATGTGTATTTTACCACAATAAAAAAAAGAAAAAATTAAAAAAAAAAAGAACACAGGCTCTTGAGTCACCCTACCAAGGTTCAAAATATGTCTCTAATACTTATTAGCTGTGTGATGTCAGGTAAACTACTTAATCTTGCTGTACTTCGGCTTCCTCTTTTGGGTCAAACGGGGATAATAGTGTCTCTTTCATAGGTGAGTTGTAAGGATTAAATGAGATATATTTATGGCATAAAGTAGAATGGTACTTTACTAAGTGATTCAGTTGATTTCATTCAGTAGCATCATTTCCCCCAGCTCTAGAAGTTGGAAGAAGCACAGGAATTTCAGTTTTCAATATTCATGATACAATATTTTTCACGTTAGATATACTACATATTGGTTGAATTAATGAGCTACAGCTGATGCGGTGTTATAACTAGTGAAAATAGGTCCTGATGTGGTCTAATGTATTCCCCTCTTTGTTGTTTTATACTATGACAGTGGTTCTCAAACTTCAGAGAACGTGAAGTGGGGGAAAGCCCATGCCTAACCCTAATCCAATGAGCCTGGGCCTCTGTGTTCTTCACAAGCCACTCCAGATGACTCTGATACATACCACTGTACTGTGAAGTTAACTGTCTCTGTCTCTGTCTCTCCCTCTATGTCTCAATCGTTTTCTCTTTCTTTCAGAATAAATAGCTTTAGTTAAGAAAGGATAAGACTCTTGGTGCATTAGTAGGTACATGAGAAGGAGAGAGGTTCTTTTCTTTGGTAATAGAATTATTTTCCAAAGAAAAGAAGACTAATGCCTAGGAGCTATAAAGTAGCAGTTTCCCAAACCCTGGGTGCTGCTCTAGGGCTTCATTAGATACCCTGGCAGTTATGGAACTGACTTGCAGGTATACTGCCCAAGAGTACTCAGAAGGTAAAGCAACTGAGCTGTGTTCAGAGCAGTTCACTTGGGTCCTCTCCAAGCTCAGGACCACATTGCATCACTCTCATGCCTCAACTGCCTCTGGGGAAGGAAACTGGATGGCTGTCAGTGAAGAGACTTTCTAGGACTTGGTGGGAATGAGAGCCTCACATACACATGTATAAATGGAGAAGCCTGCTCTTCTGCAAAGAGGGAGACTTTGCCTTTCTGCATATTCTTATTTCCAGAGCTGGTGCTTCCAGTGGCCCCCAAAAGCTCTACACAAAAGCTTAGGTCAAAGGCGTGTGTTTTTGCTTGGAGCCTCTCAGCTGCATAGGTCTCTTGTGTTCTGTGGGCCCAGCTACAAGGTATAGGTTTCACTTAGCTTTAAGCTCAGGTGCCTCAGTGAGCACATTCTTGGTCATATCTATCTTAACTGCACACATGTAGACCCAGCCACTGCTGTCGTTTTCAAATGCAGTGCTCTCTTATCAAATGCCTATAGCAGGAGAGAGCAACTTCTTTGCTGCTGAGCACTTCACAACAGCCGTAGATACAATGTTTGAGGAGATAAGACAAAAATAAGGAGGAGGAAGATAAAAAATATGAGAAGGAGGGAATTCCCTGGCAGTCCAGTGGCTAGGACTTGGTGCTCTCACTGCCCGGGGGCCCAGGTTCAATCCCTGGTCCCGGAACTAGGATACTGCAAGTCACGTGGTATGGCCAAAAAAAAAAAAAAAAAAAAGAAGAAAAGGAGAAGGAAAGGCAGAGACAGAAAGGGAAAAAAGTAATATAAAGGGAGACAAAAAGAAAAGTTTTGGTAAAAAAAAATTACCTTCATAGTTTTCCAGGTGTCTTAACCCCTGTCTCATTCTTTCAGAAATTAATTGCTTTGAAACCGACATGATGAAAAGTTAACATGGGGCGTATATCTTGTGATCTACAGGAACTCAGAGTTCTCACAATAGCTGCTAGTGTACATAATGAGAAAGGCTACAGAGACTCACAGGGCCCTTCTAAGCTAAAACAACAAAGAATGGATTTTGCTTACAATAAGCTTGTTGGCTGCCTCTTTAATCTTGTCCACTTTTGCTTCTGAGAGCCCTTTGACATTGCACAGCGCTCTTCTTGTTGTCATTTGTATCCCTTTGATGGTACAGATGCCTACTGACTTCAGTTTCTTAATGTCAGCCACATTCTGTAAGTAAAAGAATGGGTGCAGCAGATTGAGAAAATGCCAGCCTGAAAGGCTCCCATACTATGTCATGTGCTTTTGTGTCCATCTACTTTCATCATGATGCCAATTTTATACAAGCGGCCAGGTGGAACCCACCCACCATGTAGCCAAATGTTCTGGAAATATCTGAGTAGAACATACCCAGCATGATGCCAAATGTTCTGGCTGTGCCCTGATTTCCCAAGAATGTTAGTGAGACCATGGCAATGTAACAAGGAATTCAAAAGAGAAGTCTGTTGGTAGGAAAGCTAACAAATTTATCACACGTTCAACCCCCTCAGTTCAGCTCCTTCCTTCTACAGAACTTCATTACCAAAATGTTCTTTAAAATTTTTTAAAGATTTTTTTCTTTACCTTTGGAGAATGCAAATAACTACATAACCAAAAGACCAGGATTTTCTCTTGCTCCAATTTTCTAAATTCAACTGAAAAAGATTAAATGTGAGGGCTTCAAAGGGTAATGTCAGAGAAGTTTTACTGCCAACTGATTGCTGTTGAAATTCATCTAGCTAGTTACTTAAAGTCTTGATTTCTGTCAAGGTCATTTAATCACATGACACAGAAGGTGAATTTTCTGTTGATGAAAACAGTAGATAGCTCTGAATGCCTCCAGCTGGACCAGTGTTCTCAGCTGGGGGCAATTTTGCCCCCTGGGGACACTTGACAATATCTGGAGAAATTTTTGGTTGTCACAACTAGAGAGTTGCTACTGGCATATAGTGTGTGTTTAGGAGTCAGGGATGCTGCTAAACACCCTAGAATGCACAGGACAGTCTCCCAAAACAAAGAATTACCCAGTCCCAAATGCCAATAAAGTCAAGACTCAGAAACTCTAAAATGGACAATTTCACACAGCATTGAAAAAATACTTACAATTCCATGTTTTTGTAACAGGTCAATGTCTTGAAACAAAGATTCCTAAAGGACATGGAACAGAAAAAAGGAGGGTTGATTCTTCATATCCAACTGTTTCACATATTTTAAAGAGTTAATTCAGTATTATGAGTCACTCCAAAATGCCTCAAGTTCCACTTCTCTAGACAGACTGGACTACTACTACAAACAGACTGGACAGACTAGGATCAATAATGCTTTTTCAAACACATTGTTACATACTTAAAAGAAGTGCCAACACTGAAAGCAACGCGAAGCCCAACAGGCACCTGTGATCTTAGTTCCCCCACCAGGGATCGAACCCGAGTCCCCTGTAGTGGACACATGGAGTCCTAACCACTGGACCACCAGAGAAGTCCCATGGCCTCTCCAAATTTTTAAGACCTTAATCCAAAAGAGTGGAACAGCACAATCTATTTTTAAATATGTTTTCTCAATCTTCTTCCCCACCAGACCGTGCACTCCTTCCTCTGCTATTCGGTACCAGTAAGCATAGGTACCAGTATAGCCATACCACTTGTTAAATTATTAAAATACTTTCATGCCAGCTGCTAAGTAGCTAATCTTAGCACCCCTTGCCAAACAAGTTGTTACATATTTGTAATATTGCCTCTCTCCAGAACTATGTTTTATTTCTAATCTCAGTTTCTAAAAATAGTAGTTAACAGAGAAGGAACTTCATTTTTGTAGAATGACTGAGTGTCTACATATCTTTCAACATTCTAGCCATACTTCTTCATCTTGGAATCCTGGTTCTTCCAGCACAACTTGATCCTCCTTCATATTGAAAGGTGAACAGCAGAAAAATAATCAATTCTGGAAAAAATAAGAAATATTAAGAAGTAGTCATAGATCATATAGTACAAAATCCTTTGCCCATAGACCTTCTTGATTTCATTTCAGATATCAAGGACCAGAAGGACAATTAGAAAAATATTTAGTTTGGAACAACTGGGCTGGCCTATCTTCTTTCTCCAAGCCTGTGGCGTTACGTCTTTTGTTGGTGTGTGTATGTGGGGATGGGGACTTAGTTTCTTTTCTCTTTCCTCAAAACTGGCCACTTTGTATCATCTTTCAGTTCCCTATAGCACAATTAATCATGACTAATAATATCTTTTTTGTTGCCTTGGAATGTTATTTAGAAGTAGAATATTAGAATTCCATATTGTTATTAAACTTTCATGTTGGTTAACAACACTCTAAGAACCTTGGCCTTAAGTCAATCTTCTTTGTATTCTCCCTGGCACCTAGAACTTAGTCTATCCTCATAAAAAAGATATATATTTTTTCTCATATATGAGGGATGACTTCCTGCTTGGGAATTATGAATGGCTCTCTTGTAACATATATATTTTTGTTTAATAAAACATTAGATGTATTTTGTTTATAGTATTTCCTAGTTTCATGATGTATTTTTTTTAAGATTTAAAATTATGGCAGATACCCAATATTTAAACATGATAAAATATTAGGGCCAATAAGCAGATAGTCTTTGATTTAACACTGTAGCAGTTGTTTTAAGATCTCAGGGCTACAAGGTATGACTGTTTTCATTAGAAAACGTGGTCCAAGTAATCAGTTTTCTTGGTCTATTCCATCTCTTTGCTTAACACCAAATTCAGGTTGGGGCCCGGCCCAGAGCGGGAACAAACTGCTAAGGTAGAGGTATGGTCGCTACCACCTAGTACCTCTGAACAGCAAAGTATTCGAGGCAAACGAGGAGACAGTGGAGATGGAATCTTCTGGAGTACGGTCCCTCAGTCAGATAGCTAATCATATGTGTGATAACCCCAAATTCCACAGTGACTGTCCTTTTTCTCACTGATAAACAAAAAGATTGCTCTCCATCTATCTCAAATAGCAATGGACGGGGTGAACAGCTGAATCCAAGGTAGGGCTCCCGGACACCTCGGCTTAAGGCACCAGAAGCTGTCCCTCATCGTGGGGAGCGCGGGCCAGATCACCCTCACCGCCTGCCCCCACCAAAGCCGTTTTTCCTGACATCTGACTCCCTCATTAGAAGGCCGAGGAGGCCTCCTCAAGACTTAGGTCCGACTTGGTTTAAAATAAGGATGCTGGAAATCCCTCGAGAGCGCTGAGATTCCCTCCGGGGGCTGGGTTGGGGACGGGACCCACGAAGCCACCAGCCCAGGGCCCAGCAACGACAATGGCCAAAGAAAGGAAACCCTGAGTTTCCCCTCAGATTCTTCACCCGCCTTCCCTTTTTGCCACAAACTCCACTCGTACCCACAGTCTCCCGGGGGTTTTCAAGGTATCTGAATCCCTTCCGCCCCCCGCCCGGGCCTTCCAGTCCTCAGGGATTCTGCCTCAGAACCAGAACGCGGAGACGGGCGTCCTGTCGCTGACAGAGAGGTTTGGCGCCAAACGACTAGTCCGGGCGAGCGGCTGGAGTGGGCGGGACCCGGACGGAGGGGCGGGCCCACCGTGGGCGGAGCGAAGAGCGAGGGGCGGAACCCGGAGCGGGGCAGAGGACGAGGGGGCGGGGTGGCGGGAGGGCCGGGAGCAACTTGGAGCAGCAAAAGGAGCCTCTGAGGGTGCGCGCTGGGGTGAGGCGGGGCGCTCAGGTGGAGGGAGTGTGCTGAGGAGAGGGGCTTTGGTCGGAGGGGAGGCTGGGGCGTCTCTGGAGCGGAGAGAGATGCTGAGGTCAGGGAGAGGACTGAGGTGGGGGCACTGAGGCGACGCATCGGATTAGCGGGTACTGAGGTGGGCGCTGAGATGAAGACAGGCAGCTGTTAGAAAGAAGGCCCTTAGGTGGGGCGTGTTCTGATATGAAGAGAGGCCGCTGGAAAGGGGTCAGGAGGTGGAAGGCCATGAGGCGGGGGAGGGGTGCTGGGCGGAGGTGGCTGACGCGGTGACAGGTGACATGCAGAATGCTTATCTTAATCAGGATCCTCGGGTTAGGAGGTCGAATATGGGGGTCTTTCCCCCTGCTCAAGGCTTTTCTTTTCACTCCAAGTTTTTCATATCTGGCTTCACAGTCTACCTAATACCTCAGTCCGCGTTCCTACTTTCTCTCCTTTCTCTGTGACTGTCTTACCATTTGCCACTCTAGTCTGTGAGTGAGGCACCCAAGGCCCATTCACGATGGAGCGTAATTTTTCTTCGCCTTAACTTGACATTTTAAATAGACAACAGAAGCCAAACATATTTTGATCCAGCTTTTAAATAGAAATTTTAGGCCAGCCTTCATGCCAGCAGAGCCATCTCTGGCAGCGTCATCCTCCTCCCCTTAAATGGAAACTGACTGTTGAGGAGAGTCATGAAACATTTGAAAGAGCATCTGTTGAGGTGGAGGCTGCAATGTATCTTGGATGAATATCTGTGCAAACAGTTCTTTGGGTTCAAGACCTAGTACAGGGCGACCCTTTTTCTTCAGTGTCTGAATCTTTTTTTGCTGGAATAAATAGGAAAAAATTCCCACAATAGCAGCTGGCCGTTTGTAGGACATTCCCCTTCCCCCCAGGTGGATTGTTTAAAGAACCGACAAATAGCTCCATAGTTCTTCAAACTCTGTTATTTTCCGGAAACACAGCCTGTCCATGTTAAATGGAAATTAATGCCCATTTTTGACATGAACTGGATAGTGACGATAGGCTTTCTCTTTGGGCCTCACCTAAAACAATTATAGTAACTTCTGAGCAACTTGTTAGATGGAGACATCAACTGTACAGAAGAGCTGCAAAGAGCACAGCAAGATGATTTAGGGAAATATAACATATGTAGTTTGGTGTAGTGACAGCTGGGAGAGAGAAATGTTCATAATACTTGAAGGTTGTGTGCAGTACACTTAAAGAAACTGAAGCGAGCTTGGTAATGACAAATTCGTGAAGTAAGCATAAAAATTTCGTTTGGATAGGATATTGATGGTTATATACAACTTTAAAATTAAAAAAAAAAATCCAAAACCCTGGGGTAGTTCAAAAGTACACTTGAAGATCTTTCCACTTAAATCAGGACCAAAAAACCACTAGTCTTTAATACCTTACAAAAATTCTGAATATGATGAAGGTGGCATTTCAAATCAGTGGGGAAATGAAATCAGTGAATGGTGTTGGAACAAACTAGGTAGTCATCTGGAAGAAAAATAAAATTGTAACCATACTTCATACCTTATACCAAAATAAATTCCAGATGGATCAAGAAATTAAATCTGAACAATAAAATAATAAAAGTACTAGAAGAAAACATGGGAAAATTTTTTACTATCTCAGAGTAAGACAAGTCTTTTCAAGTATGACACAAAACTCAGAAGCCGTAAAAGACTTATAAGAATGACTGTATTAGAGAAAAATCCTGCATGGCAAAATGCTACTTTCCTATCCTAGATATAGAGCATGGCAAACCAAAGCTTTTGTGTCAATTAGTAACCAATTAGTAATTGTGTCAATTAGCTTTCCCAATTTCTCAAATCCTTCAGCAAGTCTACAAGGTCTCTACAAATTTTTTTAAATGTGTGTCATTTTATGATATTCTAAGAAATAAAAAACAGGCAGTGGAATTACAGGTGACCTGAATTTTAAACCATTACACTTTACTGCCCCTCTGTGGACAACCACCTTATAATCAAATAGAGGCATATAACTCCACCGTGTACAGTTGAGTAGCTTCAAACTGGTGCCTGTGGATGCATATTATTGGTTTCAAGAGCTCAAATGTGAGAAATGCTTTAGTACAGAACTAAAGAATGAAGGGTCATTACAAAAAAATTTCATTGGGTATACCTCCCCTTAAGCACATTTATTTTTTAAAATGTTTATTGACCCTACTGCTTGTCAGACACTGTACTAGGTGTTTGTTGCCAGGGATTCAACAACAAACAAGATACAAACCCTAGTGTGGGCTATAGATAAGTTTATAGGCAATTGCAGTAGCGTATATACATATACATATACATACATACATATCAGTCATTTGAGGCTTTTCTCATTTATTTAGAGTTATTTCCAAATTTGAAAAACTTCTAACTTTGGCACGCAGCTACCCAGAGAGGCATGTTCATGACCGTTTATTTAACCAACATTTATTAAACACTGTTGGACCCAGCTCTCTGCTGGATATGGAGATAAAGACAGGTCTCTACTCTCAAGAAGGGATGAGTCTACTAGGGAAGATAGATACAGAAACAGATAATAACACACAAGGTGAGATAAGAGGGATTACACACACAGTTGGGAACCAAGTAGACCTCTCCCTGGGGGATCCTCACAGAGGTGGTGACCCTTAATTTGGGGCTGAAAGGATAAGTGAGGATTTGCCAGCTGGGCAGGGTGGGAAAGGCAGAGGGAACACAGAGACTTATTTAGGGAGCTGCAAGTGGTTCTGCTGGAGTAAAAGGTACTAGGGAGAAAGGAACTCTCAGATGCCAAAGGTAACGTTTGTTGATAGCTAACACATCACTTAACTTCTTTCCACAGATGAACACATCTACTTCACACAAAGATACCATGAGGTAGGAACTATTATTATCTCTGTTTACAGATGATGGAACTGGGGCACCACAAGGTTAAGTAACTTGCCTAAGGTTCACAGTCTGGCTCCAGTGTTCAGGCTCTCAGCCTATTAATATGCTAATCCAGTATATGACAGATCTTGTATGTTCATATGTGATTTTATTTTCCATTTATAGAAGTATGATATAAGTACACATAGGCATGGCAACTATGCCAGACTTATAGTACAGTTCAGCCATTTACAAGCTATGCGGTCTTGGGAAAATTTATTTAAACCTCTTTGTGCTTCAGTTTCCTCATGTGAAAACCAAGAATAGTATTGGTACTGAGTTGTGAGAATTAATGGGTTAAGATACTTGAAGTATTTGGGCTGCTGTGTGGAAAATGGATTGGAGGAGGCAAGAGAGAGGGCAAGGAGAATACCTAGGAGAACACTGTAAAAGTCCAAGACAGGGGCAATGGTAGCTTCAATCAAGAAAGGCCTCAGTTTGAAAATAGAGAAAATTGTACATCATTTACAGGGCTATAAGAGAAGACAAAATAATCTGTAAAAATACGCTTTAAAGTACCTAGTCCCCAGTAATGCCTTTAATGTTTTTAAGTAAAATGTTATAATATCCCCATCACCCAACTTCAGCAATTTTCAACACATGGCCAGTCTTGTTTCACTTATACCTCCATCCACTTCCTCCCTTTCATATTATTTTGAAGCAAATTCTACATGTCATATAATTTCTTCTGTAAACATTTCAGTATGTATCTCTAAAAGATAAGGACTCTTTTTAAAAACATAACCGTTAACACCATTATCACACCCCAAAAATAATAATTTTTAACATCAAATATCCAGGCATTATTCAAAAACCCAATTGTCTCATAAATGCCATATATTTTTTAAAGCTTGGATCAACTGGGATCCAAAAAATGTCTGCATGTTGCAATTTATTTATTTATTATTTTTTTTTTTTGAGGTACGCGGGCCTCTCACTGTTGTGGCCTCTCCTGTTGCGGAGCACAGGCTCCAGACACACAGCCTCAGCGGCCATGGCTCACAGGCCGAGCCGCTCCACGGCATGTGGGATCTTCCCGGACCGGGGCACGAACCCGTGTCCCCTGCATCGGCAGGTGGACTCTAAACCACTGTGCCACCAGGGAAGGCCAGGGACTATGTCTTTATTCATCTCTGTATCAACAGGACCTGGTATGTGCAAGCATGGTATAGGATAGATACCTAGTGAATGCTTCCTCAACCTCTCCAAGCCCCAGTGTCCTCCTAGGAGAAATGGAAGTAACAACACCCACCTTGGGAGAGAAGGGGGCAGGAGGGTTAATCTGAGATCAGGTTTGAAAAGGATTTAGAGTACTCAGCACATAGTAAGTACTCAATAAATGATGTCTCCTATGATTACTGTTATATAATACATATAATACATACTAATATATACTCCATAGTGTTGTTATTAATAAACAAGTGAATGAAAGAATTAGTAAGCAAATGCATGAATGAATGAGGTGACTTTATGTCAGTTTAAATCCTGACTTTGGCCCAGGGTAGGAGAGGACTTTAATATTCTTTGTCCCATGGATGACTACGAATGACTAAATGTATTGCAGTATTATTTTTTATTTGTTTGCTTTGTTGTTTCTATTTTAGATTAAATCCAACAACATGTGCAGGCTTCATCCAGAAAGTCCTTCTGATTCTTGGATAAGGATTCATGCAGGTGAGCTGGAAGGTGAGAGGATAAGGAAGACTACTTTTTCTGCATTGGTTTTGACTTCTTGATGACCTTTCTGTGGATGAACCATAAAGATACAAACAGAAACAGATTAAAAAACCAGTGTGATCAAGAGAATGAAGAAAGGAATCCCCAGGATTATATAAACAGCCTGGAAATCAACCACTTAGAGTGAAGCAGATCAGAAGGCTGGGAAATGAAGGTGGAATTGATAGATTATGTAAAGTGTCTGAATGTACTGGGAGACTTATACAACCAAGGGAAAATTTGGAGATAAACTGAGATGAGTATATAAAAAAAAAAAAAAGAAAGAAAGAAAACAGGTAGATTGAAAAAGAGACTTAGTTCCAGGGATAGCAAAAAGTTTTGCAAGAAATAAAAATAACCAAAGTATACTCTGTAGCTCATGGCAGTGGTGTTGATAGTATAATAATGCTGATTAATGATCCAACCAGAATCACAACAGAGACACATTGGGAGGATGGGAGAGCGGAAGTGTGTGCAAGTGAGAGAGAGCCCAGTCCCCACTTTTCCTAGTGTGAATTCAATAGATAATGCCTAACACTAAAAAATCAAGGAGCCAGAGCACCATGGTATTTAGACATATGGAGGAAAACAAATACCAAAACAATCAGTTAAGAAAGTGGAAAGTGTTGCTGGGGAATGGGAAAGGGGGTCCGGAGGAGTGCAATTTTTTGTAACAAGCTTTGTAGAACTATTAATTAGTTAATTTAATAAGCCTTATATTATGCTTTGCATTAGTTAATTCAATCAGTTAATTTAATGTGCCTTATATATTACTTTGCATCACGCACTGTTCTAAGTGCTTTCTTTACAAATGTTAACCAATTTAATCCTCATAACAACCTCATGCTATACATAATATTATCATCCCCATTCTACAGATAAAAAAACTGAGATGCAGAGAAGTTAAATGATTATCAAGCTTACACAGCTAGTAGGTCGTGGAGCTAGGATTAGCCAGGTGGTCTGGCCCCAGGTGGTCTGGCCCCAGAGTTGCCTCTCTATTTGATTCTTAAAGGATGAATATGTATTACTTTAATTAAAATAAAAACAAAAATTTAAAAAGTGTGATTTTTAAGAGGCTTTATTCCTAACTTTGAGTATAGACAGACAAAGTTCTAAAATGTAATAAGTTGGTTTTTTCTATAAGCAATTAACTGGAGCAGAATGCTAAACACACATTAGCTAATCATTAATCCCCTCATCAAGAATTTGCTGAATCCCGGGAATTCCCCGGTGGTCCAGTGCTTAGGACTCTGCACTCTCACTGCCAGGGGTCCAGGTTCGATGCCTGGTCGGGGAACTAAGATCCCGCAAGCTGCATGACATGGCCAAAAAAAAAGAATTTGCTGAATCCCTACTATGTGCCAGCCACAGGAACAGGTGCAGGAGACTCAATGCTTAATGATAAAAGGCCCTTGGGAGACTTACAGTACAGAGAGGGAGACAGACAACTCCATGACTACAGTAGGACATATTTGGTGGAGTACAAAATAGGCAGTCACTAGGGCAGTCTGGGGAGATTTCCTGGAAGTGACAACATCTGAGTGGGCTTTAAGGGTCAGATAGGATCTAGCCAGATGAAAAAGTGGCCAAAGTATGTTCAAGGAAGAGGAAAGAGCAGTGAATACTTGTTAAAATGAACTGAATTGGTTGTTTCCTCTTCCATTCTAAATTCTAAAATGGATGTCAAAAACAATAGTATTAAAAGCCCCTCTTAACCTGGAGATTCCATAGCCTAAACCAATGGGGTGCAAACCATGCTGCTATACTCCAATATCAGTGACTGTTTCTCTAATCAAAGGAAAAAATGAATTGATAAAACTTTCTTTATATTAAGTTTACCTCTTTTTTAATCTTTATGTATTTATTATTTATTTATTTTGGCTGCGCCGGGTCTTAGTTGTGGCATGCGAACTTAATACTTGCGGCATGCAAACTTATTAGTTGCAGCATGCAAACCCTTAGTTGTGGCATGCATGTGGGATCTAGTGCCCTGACCAGGAATCAAACCCCAGCCCCCTGCACTGGGGGCGCGGAGTCTTACGCACTGGACCACCAGGGAAGTCCCAAGTTCACCTCTTAAGCCTTGTTAGGCTGTAGCCCAGGCCCTGGAGTCTGACTACTGGTTTCAAATCCTGGCTCCACTGCTTACCAAATGTGAGCACCTGAGCCAGTCATGAACCTCCCTAACCCTCAGTTTCCTCAGTTGTAAAATGAGGATAACAACATCCCATATCTCACAGAAGTGCTGTGAGAATTAAATAATACACGTATCATGCTTAGGAGAGAATAAGGACCTGGCAAACACAACTACGTTGCGTACTCAAGGTGATAAAAACAAATGAGTAAGTAAAACTTATAATTAAGAGAAAAATTAGTTGTGATTTCTTAACATATTATGTGTTATGTTATTTTAAGATAACTTGGCAGCTATCTAAAGATTCATATTTTATCTTAGTCAATAGTCCTTTATTACCAAAATAATTTGGTAATATTTTTATAGGTTTCTGCAAAGAGCACCATGACTTCTAGTTGTCCTGTCCCCGACAGATGGGAAAATCAAGGCTCTGAACTCAGGAAAATGCCGAGTATGTCAGCATCTGATCCTTTACCCTTCGGTGCATGTGCACTTGAAGCTGGCTTCGTCTTCTATTCTAGCGCAGAAACGATGTGAAACAACTGCTGGATGCTTTTTCAAAAATGGGTCTGCCCTAAACCTCCCAGTCCAGAATGTTCCAATGTAGTTCCTTGCACTGCTTTGGGCTCAGCAAGTTTTCATGGTATGGAAGGTCTGAGAGCTTTGAGGAGAAGCGCTGAACCCTGATCTTCTGTGTGTGTGTCAGGGAAAGCTTCCTGGAGGAGTCATTATTTGCACTGACTTTGAAGAAGCAGGAGGAGCTGGCTGGGGAAGGAGGCCAGGGGTAGGAGGGGAAATTTTCCTGCAGAGGAAGAAGCTTGTGCCAAGCATGGCCTGGAGGCTGGAAGAACTTGGCCTCTTAATGCAGCTGCAGGGGCTCAATGTGGCTTGAAAGGTGGTTGGGAGTGGTAGGTGAAGACAGAGGAGAGAGGGGAGGTGGGCAGGACCACCTCATGAAGGCCTCGAGTCTAAGAGTTTGGATTTTATCCCTAGGATCCTTAGGGGTTGAGAAGAAACTGCAGGTTTTAAGCAAAGGAGTAGCCTGATGAGATATGGATTTTTGAAAGAGACCCATGGGGCCTTAACTCAAGTGAGTCTTAGTTGCCTCCTTTGAAAAACAAGAAAAATAGGGGGACTTTCCTATTTTTGGTTAAGAACCTGCCTTCCAATGCAGGGAACGCGGGTTCGATCCCTGGTCGGGGAACTAGGATCCCACATACCACGGGGCAACTAAGCCCACGTGCCACAACTACTGACCCCCTGTACCACAACTACAGAGCCCACGTGCTCTGGAGCCCACCTGCACAACTAGAGAGCCCATGAGCCACAATGAAAGATCCCGTGTGCTGCAACTAAGGCCCCACGCAGCCAAATATAAATAGATATTAAAAAAAAACAAGAAAAATAAAATTTACCTCACAGGACTGTTCTGAGACTTCAATAAGATAACCAATGGAATATGCCTATCACAGGGCCAGGGAAATCTTCCCTTCCAGTGTTTGTAACAGGAAGAGCAGGTCTGCTCCTCCTCAGGCTCCTAAAAGTCTGGGGTCATCAGTCCTTAATGATCTCTGAAAGAGGTGTCTAGGGGGACATTTTTGGACACAGGCTGTGCCCCATCTGAATGTGAAACTTTTAGACTTTGGAGGCTCTTCCCTATGAATAAGAACTTGTATATTTTCTGGAACTTCGACATTTCAGTCCCCCATGATGGGTAAGCACAGGGTAAGGACTGCCCTAAGAGATGAGAACCCAGCTGGTCCAGGGCTTAGAAGACCAGGGAGTCTTTCTGGGCTGGGCCAGACCAGTGCTCTCAAGCATGCTCGAAGGCTTCCTGGATTAAGGAATGTAAGAAGCTTATGAAAATAATGTATTGCCTATTAATTATTGACAAGTTCTATGCCAGACTCTTTATATGGGTTAGCTTGTTTACACATTAACAAACTTCCACATTTATTATGGCCAAGGAAACACGCCTGGAGAATTTAGGTAACTTAACTGAAAGTCACAGAGGGGGCAGGGCAGTCACAGAGCGGGCAGGGCAAACCCCAGATCTTTTTAGAGTCAAAGCTCCTTCTACTGCTTCATCTTCTCCTGTGGGGGAAACTAAAAGGTAACTCCCTTACCTGGTTAATTGTTACCTGGGGTTCATCCAGAGTAGTCATCCCCACCCATAGATGGATCCACAATGGATCCATTATAGGAGAAGATATTGGAACTTCTATTTATATATTTTTATCTCATTCTTTTTAATTTCTATTTTCTGTATGTATTATATTATAGTATACATATTATATTAGCATAGAACTATATATATTATTACTGAATAATTAATATATTATTAGGGGCTGAGTTCTCATAAATGTTTTACTAAGAAAGATACAAGATCAAGAAAGCTTGTGGACTACTGATCCAGTGGTATAGTCAGGGTTTCACATAGAGGTAAATGTTTGCCGGAGACTTTGCAAATCCCTCAAAGTACATACATACTCCCTTCAGGGAGACCACCATCAGCCATCAGGACTTTAAAAATCCAAATATGGCCACGTGGTTCCCTGTTTAATATCCTTTGTGGCTCCCCACGACTTAGAAAATAAAATCCCTTCATGATTTGTCCAGGAATCTTCTCCAGGCTCACCTCTCCTGGAGGCCCTCACACACTTTCTTGACCTCCTGCCACATTACTTCCTGCCTCTGAGCCTTTGCCTCTGCTGCTCCATCTACTGAGAATGCCAACCCCTTGCCTCATCCACCTCCTCCTGCCTTACAAACACCTTATGTTTTCCAGACTCAGGTCAAGGGACACCACTTCTATAAAATGTGTCTGCATGGCTCCCAGGCCATTGCATTCTTTGTCTCCTTTGTCTAACAGCACTTCTGGAACTTATGGTATTTATTTGTTGATATATCTGCCTTCTCTCTATCAGACTGTGAGCCCCTTGAGAATAGGGACTGTGTCTTATCTACTGTTATTTACCCAGGGTCTGCTGCAGGGAACTTTTGAAACCTCTCCAAATCTGGGCTTGTTGCTGTATAAAATGCACTGGATAATCTCTACCTCATAGGACTGTTATGAAGGTTAAAATGAGGTCATGTTTGTATAGTGTTTACCTTAGTGCTTGGTACAGAGTGAACAGTTAGTTAATGGTAGCCATGATTATTATATTATAATTTAATATTGTTAGCACGACTAAAAGTAGTGACCTAAGCAAAAATCTCCCCACTCCTGCTTTTCACTCAGCCTAGGAAAAACTATAGTGGAATCCTTCCCCTATCCTGGGAATAGTTATTTCTATTCCTCAGCGTTTGGCCACAATTTTCTTTTTCTCCTGTTGTTGTTCTACCTGGTAGCAGAAATATCAGAGATTTTGTAGGGACTTCCTAGTTCCAGGGAATGGAATTCATCAGGGCTTGATGGTGAGAAGGAAGAGTAGTTCAACTTCTGTTTCCATTCGCTTTCCCTCTCCTCTTTTTCCTTCCTGTGGGGGAAACAAAAAAGACATCAACAAAAATTGGCTCAAAAATTCAGTGCGATTTCTTCAAAGGTTTCAGTAGAATCTTGATAGGTATTGAAAGAAAAAGTTTACAAAACAGTCAGTAACATTGGCAATAGCAAATAACTGAAGCAGAGTGCTGAACACACTGCAACGACTCCCTCATTCATCTTCTAAGTATTGACTGAGGACCTGTTGGGTGCCAGGCCCTGCACTAGGCCCTGGGGAAAAAAAGGTCATCTAGGGCAGTATTCCTGACCTTAAGGACAAACCTCAATCTAGGGAGATGGACAAGCAAATTTATAACTAGAGTAGGCTATGTTCTCTGGCATGTGATCAGGAAAGCACAAGACAATACCCTGAGAAGGCAAGTCAGGGAAGACTTCCTGGAGGTGATGCCTGAACTGGGTTTTAAGGGTTAGTGAGGGGTTAGCTAGATTAAGAAGTAGTCGAAAGGGTAGGGGAGGGACAGACTGGGAGTTTGGGGTTAGCAAATGCAAACTATTATATAAAATGGGTAAACAACAAGGTCCTACTGTATAGGACAGGGAATTACATTCAATATCCCAAGATAAACCATAATGGAAAAGAATATAAAAAAGAATGTATATTTATGTATAACTGAATCACTTTGCTGTACAACAAAAATTAACACAACATTGTAAATCAACTATACTTCAATTAAAAAAAAGAAGTAGTTGAAGGATAGTCAAGTCTGAGGGAATGACAATAATATTGGTGAATTAAAATAGTTGGCTTTTTGTATTTCTGAGAATCTAATATGGATATCAGAAAGACTGCTAATGAGTGACCATTGAACTTATAGTATTCCATGGCTCAAACAGGTGGGCCTCAAGCTAAACTCCTAGTATAAAAAAAATGTGGTCTTTTTCTGGTTTGAAGGAAAATTTCGACTAGAAGGTTTAAGACTGAAAGTTTTCCTTGGCTAAATTTCTTAACTCATTAAGCTTTGGTTTCTTCATCTCTGAAATGGAGAGTATAACACCATCTATCTGTGATACAGATGGTTAGTTAACAACCCATCATCCACTCTCCCCTTTTACTTTAGCAATGGAGCCAGATTTAAAAAAACAACCCGTCACACATTTCCCAGGCTCCTTTGAAACTAACATCACCATGTGACTAATATCTGGCCCTTGAAATAAACTGGTACTGTTATATGGTATTTCCAGGGAGGTTATTAAAAAGGGAGAGGGTAATAGGAATTGACTACACATGGGCATGAGGGAACTTTCTGGGGTGATAAAAAATTCTAAAGCTAGATTGTAGTAATTGTTGCAAATCTCTGTAAATTTACTAAAAGTCATTGAATTTTGTACCCTTAAGTGGGCAAATCTTACGGGAAATTGTACCTCATTAATATTATAAATATTAATTATAATATTTACAATTATAAATATTAATAATTACTATTTTAATAAAAGAACATTTTAAATGTTTTTAAAACGATATTTTATTAAAAAGAAAGAAATTGCTGTAGCCATGTAGTCACATTCTAGCAATGAGACATAAGTGGAAATGTTTGGGACTTCTGGAAGTGCTCCTTAAAAGAGAATGTGGTTATAGATTAAAAGTAAATGAATGCAGAAAAATATACTGTGCTAACACTGATCAAAAGAAAGCAAGAGTAGCTATGCTAATTTCAGACAGAGCAGCCTCGAAAGCAAGAAAAGTTATCAGGGATAAGGAAGGGCATTATATAACGATAAAGGGGTCAGTTCTCCAAAAAGACATAACAATTCTTAACGTGTATGATCCTAACAAAAGAGCATCAAACTACATAAGGCAAAAAGTAATTGAATAACAAGGACAAATAGATGACTCCACTATCATTGTTAGAGACCTCAACACCCCTCTAATCAGAAATGGACAGATCCAGCAGGCAGAAAGTCAGCAATGACATAGTTGAACTCAACAATACCAACAATCAAATGGATGTAATTGACATCTGTAGACTACATCACCCCAAAACAGCAGAATACACATTCTCCACAAGCTCACATGTAACATTCCCTAAGACAGACCAAATTCTGGGCCAAAAAATATACCTTAACAGATTTAAAATAAGAGAAATCACATTATGCCTGCTCTCAGACCAAAATGGAATCAAACTAGAAAATCAGTAACAGAGATAGAGCTGGAAAATCCCAAAATACTTGGAGATTAAACAGCATACTACTAAATAACACATAGGTCAAAGAAGAAATTTCAAGAGAAATTTAAAAATATTTTGAACTAAATGAAAATGAGAATACAACTTATCAAAACTTGTGGGATTCTGGAAATGCTCCTTGAAAGAGAATGTGGCTGCTGAGTGTGCTGAAAGCAGTGCTTAGAGGGAAAATTATAGCATTATATGCATATATTAGAAAAGAAGAAAGATCTGAAATCAATCATCTAAAGTTTCCACCTTAGGAAACCAGAAAAAGAACAAATTAAATTCAAAGTAAGCAAAAGAAAAGAAATAATAAAAATTAGAGCAGAAGTCAATGAAATTGAAAACAGGAAATCCGTAGAGAAAATCAACAAAACCAAAATCTGGTTCTTTGAAAATATCAATAAAACTGATAAGCCTCTAGCCTGGCTAACTAAGAAAACAAGAGAGAGAACACAAATTACTAATATCAGAATCATGAACATTAAAAAGATAATAAAGCAGTACTATAAACAACTGGTCCATGAAATGGACCAGTTCCTTTTTTTTTCCAGCCTCACTGTGCGGTTTGCAGGATCTTAGTTCCCCGTCCAGGGATTGAACACGGGCCCTGGCACTGAAAGCACTGAGTCCTAATCACTGGACTGCCAGGGAATTCCTGGACTAATTCCTTGAAAGACACAATATGCCAATAGTCACACAAGAAGATATAGACCATATGAATAGAACTATATATATATTAATAATATATTAATAATATATTAAACTATATATAATAATAATAATAAATTAATAACCTTCAGAAACAGAAAGTACCAGGCTCAGATGGATTCCCTGGTGAATTCTATCAAACATTTAAGGAAGAAATTATACCAATTAACTACAATCTCTTTCAGAGGATAGAAGCAGAGGGAATACTTCTTAACTCATTCTACCAGTCAAGAATTACCCTAATACCAAAACCAGACAAAGATGTTACAGGAAAAGAAAACTATAGACCAATATCTCTCATGAACATAGATGCAAACATCCTCAACAAAATATAAGCCAGTCAATCCAACAATGTATAAAAATAATTCTAGGGCTTCCCTGATGGCGCAGTGGTTGAGAGTCCGCCTGCCGATGCAGGGGACACGGGTTTCATGCCCCGGTCCGGGAAGATCCCACATGCCGCGGAGCGGCTGGGCCCGTGAGCCATGGCCGCTGAGCCTGCGCGTCCGGAGCCTGTGCTCCGCAACGGGAGAGGCCACAACAGTGAGAGGCCCGCGTACCGCAAAAAAAAAAAAAAAAAAAATTATACACTGTGACCAAGTGAAATTTGTCCCACGTATGCAAGGCCAGTTCAGCATTTAAAAATCAATTAATATAATCTGACACATCAACAGGCTAAAGAAGAAAAATCACATGATCATATCAATAGATGCAGAAAAAGCACTATAAAAATCCAATACCCATTCATGATAAAAACTCAGCAAACTAGGAATAGGGGGAACTATTGCAACTTGATAAAGAATATCTACAAAAATATGCAGCTAACATCATACTTAATGGTGAGAAACTTGAAGCTTTCCCACTAAGATCAGGAACAAGGCAATCATGCCCCTCTCACCACTGATTTTCAACACTGTACTGGAAGTTCTAGCTAATGCAAAAATACAATACAATACAGTAAAACGTATACAGATTGAGAAGGAAGAAATAAAACTGTCTTTGTTCACAGACGACATGATCATCTATGTAGAAAATCCAAAAGAATTGACGAAAAACTTCCTGGAACTAGTAAGTGATTATGGCATACTTGCAGGATACAAAGTTAATATAAAAAAGTCAGTCATGGGCTTCCCTGGTGGCGCAGTGGTTGAGAGTCCGCCTGCCGATGTGGGGGACACGGGTTCGTGCCCCGGTCCGGGAAGATCCCACATGCCGCAGAGTGGCTGGGCCCGTGAGCCATGGCCGCTGAGCCTGTGCCTCCGGAGCCTGTGCTCCGCAACGGGAGAGGCCACAACAGTGAGAGGCCCGCGTACCGCAAAAAAAAAAAAAAGTCAATCGTGGGAATTCCCTGGCAGTCCGTGCTTTCACTGTCGAAGGCCTGGGTTCAATCCCTGGTCGGGGAACTAAGATCCCAAAGCTGTGCGGTGCGGCACCCCAAAAAATAAAAATAAAATAAAAATTTAAAAAGTCAGTCTCTTTCCTATTGATATATATCAGCAATGAGCAAGTGGAATTTGAAATTAAAAATACAATACCATTTACATTAATACCCCAAAAATGAAACAGTTAGGTATAAATCTAACAAAATATGTATAAGATCTGTATGAGGAGAATTACTAAAGCTCTGATGAAAGAAATCAATAAGAACTAAATAAGTGGAGAGATATTCCAAGTTCATGGATAGAAAGACAATATTGTTAAGATGTCAGTTCTTCCCAACTCGATCTGTAGATTCAATGCAGCCCTAATCAAAATCCCATCAAGTTATTTTGTGGATATCGACAAACTGATTTGTAAAGTTTATATGGATAGGTAAAAGACCTAGCATAGACAACACAATATTGCAGGGGAAAAACAACACTGGTGAACTGACACTATCTGACTTTAAGAATTACTATAAAGCTACAGTAATTAAAACAGTGCGATATCAGTGAAAGGACAGACAAAGAGATCAATGGAACAGAATAGGGAGCCCAAAAAGAGACCCATATAAGCATAATCAACTGATCTTTGACAAAGGGGCAAAGGCAATACAATGGAGCAAAGACAGTCTTCTCAACAAAAGGTGCTAAAACAACTGGACATACACGTGCAAAAAAAAAAAAAAAAGAATCTAGACAGAGACCTTACATCTTTCATAAAAATTAACTCAAAAATGGAGCATACACATTTTGAGTAAAACTCAAAAAAAAAAAAAAAAAAGCAAAACTATAAAACTCCTAGAAGGTAACATAGGAGAAAATCTAAATGACCTTGGGGTTGGTGATGACCTTTCAGATATAACATCAAAGGCTTGATGCATGAAAGAAAGAATTGATAAACTGGACCTTATTAAAATTAAAAACTTCTGGTCTGCAAAAGATAATGTGAAGAGAATGAGAAGACAGGCCATGAACCGGAAGGAAATATTTGCAAAAGACACACTTGATAAAAGATCGTTTTCCAAAATATACAAATAACTCTTAAAACTCAGTGATAAGAAAATAAAAAACTTGATTTAAAAATGGGCCAAAGGGACTTCCCTGGTAGCGCAGTGGTTAAGAATCCACCTGCCAATGCAGGGGACACGGGTTCAATCCCTGGTCTGGGAAGATCCCACATGCTGCGGAGCAACTAAGCCTGTGAGCCACAACTGCTGAGGCTGCGCTCTGGAGCCCAAGAGTCACAACTACTGAGCCCACGTGCCACAACTACGGAGCCCACGTGCCGGAACTACTGAAGCCTGCGTGCTGTGACTACTGAAGCCTGAGCGCCTATAGCCCGTGCTCCGCAACAAGAGAAGCCACCACAATGAGAAGTCCCCAAAGATCTTAACAGATACCTCACCAAAGAAGATATACAGACTGCAAATAAGCGTATGAAAACATGCTCCACATCACGTCATCATGGAAATGCAAATTAAAACAACAGTGAGATACCACTACACACCTATTATGGCCAAAATCCAGAACACTGACAACACTAAATGTGGAGCAAGAGGAACTCTCATTCATTGCTGGTGGGAATGCAAAATGGTACATCCACTTTAGAAGACATTTTGATAGTTTCTTACAAAACTAAACACACTCTTACCAAAGGGTCCAGCAATCACACTCGTTAGTATCTACCCAAAGAGTTGAAAACTTACATCCACACAAAACCCTGCACATGAATATTTATAGCAGCTTTATTCATACTCGCCAAAACTTGGAAGCAACCAAGACATCCTTCGGTAGGTGAACAGATAAACTATGGTACCTCCAGATAATGTAATATTACTTAGTCCTAAAAAGAAATGGGCCACCAAGCTATGAAAGGACATGGAGGAACCTAAAATGCATATTACCAAGTGAAAGAAGCCAATCTGAAAAGGCTGTATTCTGTATGATTCCATCTATATGATATTCTGGAAAAGGCAAAACTATGGAGACAATAAACAGATCAGTGGTTGTCAGGGTTTTGATGAAGGGAGGGATGAATAAGAGTAGCACAGAGGATTTTTAGGGCAGTGAAAATACTCTGTATGATACTATAATGATAGATACATGTCATTATACATTTGTCTTAACTCATAGGATGTATAACACCAAGGGTGAACTCTAACATAAATTATGGACTTTGAGTGATTATGATGTGTCACTGTGGGTTCATCAGTTGTAACAAATATACCACTCTGGTGGGGAAAGTCCATAATGGGGGTGGCTCTGCAATGTGGTGGGGCAAGAGTGCATGGGAAACATCTGTACCTTACTCTTAATTTTCCTGTGAACCTAAAACTCCTCTAAAAATACATTTAAAGAAAGAGAGAGAGAGGGACCGAGAGACAGAGATTGAGAATGACATTAGCCCCCTTCTTCCCTTCCTTCTTATAGTATCTGGTCTGGAAAACAGACAGGTTGCCTGGAACACCAGCAACTTCCATCTTGGTGGAACACGGAAGTCCCAGAGGAAGGATACCAAGGGCTAGGATGGTGGAGCCTGGCTCCCTGAAGCCCGTGAAACACCGTATCAGGCTATATCATCTACCTTCAGACTTCTTTTATATGTGAGAATCAACCTTTGGGCCATTGTTATTTCTAATTTTTCTGTTATATATGACTAAATAAAATCCTAATTTATATATTACATCAAAGAATTGTTCTGAGAGTCAAATGAAAATTGGAAGTTTTTCTTGTGCTTTTGTTTTTCTTTCTGGGGAAATTAAAATAAAGAGGCTACAGTCTTGGGCATAGTAGATTAGTAGAAAATAAAAATAGCTAAGCAGAAGTTGGCTCTACTAAATGCAGGATCTTTACCCCCCTTTCCTTTCCTCTGTTTCCAGAATGCCATTAGCCAGGCATATGTCCCACAGGCAAATGATTGGAGGATTCTTCTCCTAAGAAACTGAATGGCTGATATTGGAGAGTCTCTCAAATGAGAAAGCTGGCTTGCTTCCTGATCATGAAAAAAAAGAGAGCCAACCAACTGAGAAGCCATGACCACTGATACCAACTTCCACTGTCAGCTTTTTAGAGCTTCACCCCTAAATCTAAAGACAGCCCAGGGGACTTCCCTGGTAGTCCAATGGCTAAGACTGCGCTCCCAGTGCAGGGGGCCGAGGTTCCATCCCTGGTCAGGGAACTAGATCCCACATGCTGCAACTAAGAGTGAACCTAAAACTAAAAGTTCTCATGCCACAATTAAAGATCCCGCATGCCGCAACTAAAAAAAAAAAAAAAAAAAAGATTCCCACGTGCCGCAACTAAGACCCAGCGCAGCCAAATAAATGATGAGAGTTCAAAGGTGAGAGTTCAAAACAAGAAAACAGTCAAAAAAATGTGAAAAGGTACCCAAGAAAAGGAACCCACAGAAATAATATGGGGGTCAGAAACTTTAAAAATAAAGATTAATGTTCTCAGTAATAGATGAAAATATTGCACCCATGAAAAAGTATAGAATGCTATGAGAAAGGAACAACCAAAATATAAGACCTCACTCTAGGAAATTAATACTACAGTAGAATTCTAAAAATTAAAAGAAGTCATTGGAGGATAAAATGTAGAGACTCCTCTCAAAAGTAGGACAGAAATTCACACAGATGCCAAGAGGAGAATAAAAATAAGAAAATTAGAGAATCAGTCCAGGAGGTATAACAACTGAGTATAACAGCTCCAGAAAAACAGAGCTAAGAAAATAATGGGAAGAAAATTACCAAAGAAATAATAAAAGAAAAATTCTCAGAATTGAAGGACACTACTCTCCAGTTTGAGAAGGCTTCCCAATCCCAATGAAACATATTAAGAAAAAGAGTCATACCAAGGCACATGATTGTGAAACATCAGAATAATAGGGAGAAAGACAATATCTTAAAAACTCCCATGGGGGTTGGGGGTGGGGAGGGTGGAGGTGACATACAAGACCATAGGAATCGGAACGGCATCAAATTTTTCAACAGCCAAACTAGAAAGTAGGAAAAAAAATGTTTTCAAATTCCTGTGGAATATTGACTTTGAACTTAGAATTTTATTCCCAGCAAAACATTTGTCAAATATTAATCATGAGCAAAGTCATTTTGGACATGTAAAGACTAAAAAAACTTTCTACGTACCTTTCCCTTGAGAGTTACTAGAAGATGTGCTCCAGCAAAATGAGTAAACAAGAAAGAGAAAGACATGTGACCTGGGAGACTCCAACAAAGTGAAGTTGACTAAGGGAAGCCCTAGGATAATGGTGAAAAGAAGCCCCAAAATGATAACTGAGAGCAGACCTTGAGCACAGTCCAGACTGGAGGAGGATGAGGGCCTGAGAAGGAGAACGCCAAGATTAAAAAAATGAAGAAGAAATTATCAGAATATATTCTCACTTTCAGGATCTTCTGCCACAACTTTTTCTTAACCTTAGGAGTCTACATCTGCTTGCAATGGAGAGAAAAAGGACAAGCAGCGAACTGCATCTGTCCTGGTTATGATCACGTTACCTAACAGAATATATTAATATGATATACATAGAATATATATGGTACATTTGAGAATATGGAAAATGATGCTGCTTGGTTTTTGATAGCTTTTAACAATCTGGAAAACCTTATCAACAGATAACGTCTAAAAGGAAATCAAGAAATGCATATGTAAGCATGTTACTTAGAATAATGGATGTAAATTCCAGAATTGAAAATTATAATTTCTGTAGACTCTTGGATGCCTATGCACTACAGGATGGTAGAATCTAGAAGGTGGCATGTGAGACCCTCTGATGCCCCTCATTGCCTCAACTCTCCCTCACTCTCTAATCAGCCAGACCCAACTGCAGTCTGGTAACTTTTAGCTCTGCAAATTGGCCTGAACATCTCTCTGCCTAGAGTTCCAGCCCATTCTTCCCCTCCCCCCTTGCCTAGCAAATATAAAGAACTGACTGCTCCCTATTCTGTTCTCTTTTGAAGTCCTCTCTCAGGAGCTATGCAATTTGTTGCATGTTATCTATTTCCATATCTTTTTCCTTCTTCTATACTATGAGCCCTTGAGGGCAAGAACTTTAACTTATTTATTTCTTTATATCCTTAGTGCCTGGCATAGTAGGTCTTCAGTCAATGTTTACTTGGCTTCTCTGTGCCTCAGTTTTCTATTCAGTAAAATGGGTGTTATGCTGTCTAATGGGGTTTTGTTGAGATACAAATAAACTGCGCATGTTGTTTTTGTCTGATGGCATCTCACCAATTCTACCCCATGTCACTGACTTTGCCTTGTTCTCTCAGGCTGCAGGGACGGTCAGGTCTGGCTAGTAATAGCACTGCTTCTTCCTGAACACAGTGTTGGTTCAGAAGGGATGTGTGGAACCATGAACCAAGCAGAGCCATTGAAACCGAGAAGGGCCCTGTGGGGCTCCTGGACACAAAAGCCTTTTTGTCCCCTCTTTCTTGTAGGCAAGACTCCAGCCTCCATGACTTTCCCTGAGTTCCAAAGGTCAGAAGAGCAGACAAGAAACCAGCTGAGGCAAGATTAAAGGGACCAGAGAAGCTCATCAAGATTAGGAGACCTGAGATGAGATTAAGGGAGTGCAGGCCCTGCACACACCCTAATCTTGTCAGCAACCCTGCCCTTGAACTACTGCTATAAAACTCCTCATCAAATCCTCCCGGGTTGGGACACACAGTTTCGAGGGCAGGAGCCCTCTGTGTCCTCCTTTGCCTGACAAAGCAATAAATCTCTTATTTTCTACTTTACCCAAAACTGTCTCAGAGATTCAGTTTGGCACCAGTGTACAGAGGCTGAGCTTTTGGCAACACCATCAGAGACTTTTATTGAGGCTTGGTTTATGGAGGCTGGGAGAGGGTGTCTCTCTTCCTTTTAGGTCATGCACTTATAAGGACATAGGGTTGGGGCTGTTCTTGGCCCTCTTTCTTTCTTTGAGGGCAGGGGCAGCTTGAAAAGCAAGCCAGCACACAGAGGCAGAGAGGGTCAAGAAAGAAAGGGAGAGAATCTGAAAATATCATTGAGCCCTTAAGTCCATCGTGGCTGCAGCCAGCCTGAATGTGGCCTCTTCCCAGTTACTGAAGCCACAGAGATGTTCCTTCCACTCAAGCTGGTTTGAGCTGGGTTCCTGGCACTTGCAACCTATGAGCTCTGCCTCATAATACACTTTGTAAAGTACAAATGCTTGGCATAGAGGAAGTACAAAGTCATTGGTAGCTCTTACTACTACCATTAATAATAATAAAAATAAAGTGAGAGTTGAGTGACTAACACATAAAAGCGAGTGGACTTTTATGTATACTTTTCCACGTATTAAGAATTCCTAAAGTGTTCACATTTCTACTTTTCCCATGGTCTTCGTTCAAACAAACCTCAAAAGAAACGCAATCTCCCTCTGATGGCTTCTTCTAGATTTCTTTTCAGGGGAGTCCTCAATGAAGGTTGAAGGCTGGATGAACATGTGGTTCGCCTGTTTTTTGTCTTTTGCTCTTTGATCAATATTCTTCATCTCCCTGTGGGGAAAATCACAAAGACACATGGAAAAAGACTAAAGAGTCCGCGTTATCGTTTCACTCTATTTTCACATGAAAAGAGAGGCAAATATTTACCAATTCATTCATTACATCTGTCAGGAGCAACTGACTGAAGCAGAAAGCTGACTGCGCCGCAGCAACTCAGTCACTGAGCCCCTGCTATGTGCTGGGAGTCATATAGCCCTGGGGGACACAGGGGAATAAGATGTGGTCCCTGACTCAATGGATCATACTCAAATTAGGAAGACAGGTGAGGAAAACCAACGATCTGAGAGAAAGCTGAAGCATGAGCTTGAGGGCAGGCTGAATTCAATTTGGGGCTCTGCCATTTGCTGTGTGTTCTTGGGCAAGTTACTTAACCTCTCCTTGCCAGTGTACTCATCTCAACATGGTAATGTAATAGAACCTACGGTAGTGGTGAGGATTAATTCCGTTACCATAGGTCAAGCGATTAGCACAGTGCCTGGTACATAGGAAGTGCTCAATTAATGTTGCTGCTGCTGCTGCTGTTATTATAGGAGAAGGTTTTCAGTGGAGCACGTTCAGATACGTTTGGGGTACTCAACGGAAATGCTGAACTGGAAAATATACCAGCTGATCTGTGAAATGTGAGTGGACCTCCACTCGATGAAGAAGCAGGTTATGGACATTCAAGGCAGCCAAAAAACAATAAATATACATTCAAGTGAATTAAGATGCTGTCATATACTTCTCTGCTGCTGCAGAATAGATGTAGAAAGACTGGTGTTAAGAAACCAGTGTTGAACTTGGCCTAAACCAGTGGTTATTCCAACAGTGAGGGTCTTTCCCCAAGTCAAAGGAAAAAATTGTGTTGACACAAAATTCTCATTTTTGGCATCTTCTGCCACAACTTTTTCTTAACCTTTTGAAGCCTGCGTCTGCTTGCAGTGGAGAGACAAAGAACAAGCAGCGACCTGCATTTGTCCTTGCTGTGATGACATTTTCTAACAGGAAAACTTGGTCATAATTCCTTGATAATATTTTCTATATTGTCATTTCTTGATTTGTTGAAGTCTATACATGTCTTAGGCTCCTATTTTCCACTAGTGGAAGCATCTTTAGCTTGTATGAGAGAATCATATGTTGAAACGTTTCATAAAACTCTGCAAAGGGCATTTTGAATTGCGGGTGCTTTGCCCCCATACAAGTTTAAGGATCAGGGCTCTGGACTCACAAGGAAACTAAGTTCTGCAGCAGCAACTGACCCCGCTCCTTCATTGTACAGCTCCATCTGCATGTGCCAGCTAGGCTCTTCCTCCACCTAGAGCAGAGACCCCAGCAAAACAGCTGCTGGATCGCCTTTTCTAAGGCAGACCGCTCGCTAGGCCTCCCCAGTGGCAAACTTTCCAACTCCAAGGCCCAGTGCTGTTTTGGCCCCTGCACTCTTCATGGTGTGGGGGTCACACATATTACCTCCAATAGCCGTCATTTTCTGAGCACTTCCGGTGAGCCAGGCACTAAGCTCGACATCTCCTTTAACCTACACAACTACTCTGTGAGTAGTGTCCCTGTTTTGTAGATGAGGTATCCAAGCCTCACAGGGGCTAAATGATGGACCTAAATCATACTGAGGGTGAAACAGAGCTGTTCCTACAGCTTTGGTCTGTCCAAGGTCAATGGCAGTGCTCCCAGCTGATACGCTACATTAGGGGAACAAGTGGTAATTGATGTCCCAAAAGAGTCCTAGCCCCCCTACAAGTATCAATACTATTCCACAGGGGCATTTGTCACCTTTTGATCTTGTTACGGCCACCATTAAAAAAAAAAAAGATAGTGTTCAAAAATTTAAACATTTATAAAAGTAAAGAAAATTGTATAATTAACATCATTTACCCATTATCTTGCTTTATTAGTTATCAATCTGAAGTCAGTCTTGATTCATCTGTTACTTCCTTTGCCTCCCATCCCAAATGGGTTATTTTAAGGCACATCCCAGACACCATGTCATTTCATCCATAAACACTTCATTATGTACCTCTTTAAGACATGATTCTCAAAACATAACTATAAAACTATTATAATGTCTTTAAAAAAGGGAATATACCAATAAAAGGAATTTCTTAATATCATCTAAAACCAAGTCAGTGTTCAAATTTCCCCAGTTATTTCATAATTGAGATAATTATCTCAAGCGGTTGATTTAAGTCAGGATCCAAACAATGTTTTGATTAATATATCTCTCCAGTATCTTCTAAACAATAACAGCACCTCCTCCCTCTTTTATTTTCCTTGCTTTTTATGTACTGAAGAAACCAGGTTATTTGTCCTACAGAATTTCCCATTCTGGATTTGTCAACTGCATCCCTGGAGTGCTTGACAAGGTCCTCTGAGCTCTGTGTGTCCTTTAAATTGGTGGATGCAGATGGTCACCATTTTTTAAAAGTTTCTTGAAGTATAACATACATACCAAAGCGTGCACAAACTCTAAATGTGCACCTCAAGGAGATTTCATGTACTGAGCACATCCATGTAACCAGCTCCCAGATCAAGAAACAGAACGTTGCCAGCCCCCTAGAAGCCCCCTCATACCCCTGCTCAGTCATACCCTACTTTCCCAAGGGTAGCCCTGCCCTGATGTCTAACAACATGGACGTATTCTAAGGCCACCAGTTTTTTCTGGAGACAAAACTTGGAGAATCACTTTATTAATAGAAGCCATGCTGAGTTTCTTGATAATACCTTATCTAACAAAAAGTGGATGTATTTGGCAATGTAATTGCTAACACATAATTACAAAGTTTCTCCTGACTTAAAAAATCTTTACTATAATTCACCTGATAAGGATGTCATTATTAAAAAAGGATTTCCTTATATATTTCTCAAATAAATATTCTGTAGGCTTAATTTGTTTTGTGTTGTTTTTTTTTTCCGGCCACGCCATGTGGCTTGAGGGATCTTAGTTCCCCAACCAGGAATTGAACCTGGGCCCTTGGCAGTGAAAGCGGAGTCCTAACCACCGGACCACCAGGGAATTCCCTCTGTAGGCTTAATCTTGAATATTCTATATGAATTTAATGTTAACCCTAAACTATTTTTGCCTTGTTAATGCCACAGCTGGGTGTGGCTATGGGGCTAAGTTCTGGCAAATGGAATGAAAATGGAAGGTATATTTGTGACTTCCAGGAGGAAGTCCATCTTCCTTCCTACTGGCTGGAAAGTGGACCTGATGGCTGGAGCTTGAGCAGCCATATTGGAACATGAGGCTGAGGATTATGGAGCAATAAGATAAAAGGAGCTTGGACCCCTGACACTGTGAACTGCCATATCTACTGGACTCCTTTTAAATGAGAGAAATAGATTTGTATCTTGTTTTAGCCACTATTTTGTGCTCTTCTGTCACTGGAAGCCAAATCTAATTCTAATTTATACAATCATTTACTGTGGGCTTGGTTATGAAAAGGCTTTACATGCCTTATTTTATTTGATCAATACAACCCTACAAAGTAGGAAATACTATCTTCATTAAATCAACAAAGAAACTGAAGCTAAATGACCTATGTGACAGATCAAATATCATAGAGCTAGTAAGTGAAAAAGCCTATATTCTGGCTGTAGCTCTGCCATTCATGGGTCCCACCCTCAAGAACTGTTACAACTATTGGAAGAGACAGACATTACAAAACAATGTCTTGTAAACAAAATAAAATGCCTGGTGCATAGAAGGTGCTGAAAATATTTGCTGGGACAATGAACTACAGAACAAACAGCATAATGAACTACAGTAACAGAGGCAGAAGCAAAGAACCCTAAACAGCAATTCCTGTGTGCTCTCCCTTAACCCACCGTGACCTTCTCCTCCCTCACCTGCACCTCCAATCTCTCCCTCTTCATATAGGCTTGAGTCTTCCACCTTATTTTTAAATAGCCCTGTTACCATCCAATCTTGCCTTTTGATTCAGAATTTTGTTCCTCTGCCTCCTAGTTACTCCCCCCTCCCACCCCCACATGGGGACTCATACCTTCCCCTTAATGTCCCATGTTCTAGTGTCTGACTGCTCTCTCTACCAAAGCACCAAACCTGTCTCAGCCCCAAGTTTCTGTGTCTGGCACTCACACTGCTAATTACTACTTCCCCTTCTTCTCTCAGCTTCATTCTCTGTTGGTCTGCCTTTATATATAAGCTCTCCTCCTTCCTTCTGGTCATTCCTTCTCCCTCTGCCCCATACTCTATCCTCTCCCACATATGCAGTTGCCCTCTAAGGTTCTGTCCTTTGACCTCAGCTTCCACATCTGTAAAATAAGGATAAACAACTGTGCCTATCTATACACACCATTTTATAACGTGATTTGGGGGCCATTAATATGTTGTGACCATCTTTCCTTGTAAAATAGAAATAGATCAACATCACCATTTTTTTGGCTGCAGAGTACGGACGTTTGATAGTTTATTTAATCAATCATCTTTTGATGAAAGTTTAGGCCGAACTGCATTTCTGTGCTGGTGCTTAACAAGTGTGTGTGTATGTGTTGTTTGTCTGTGTCCCAGCACATTTTAGAAATAAGTTCATTGTATCACTTTGCATAAGAAAGTATTTATCTATGAGTTCGTATTTTTCTTTCTCTCATATTATGGCAGATATAGATGGCTGTCTAGCCAATAGCAATTTCCCCCTTTCTCCCCTGCAAACTGAATCCAGTTTTGTTTTGGATAACAAAGTGACCAGTTCTGGTCTAATCCAGTCATGCAAATCTCCTTCTCCTTTCTCAGATACTTCTCAAGCTTCTCTTTCACGGTGGCCACATGAAAGAGTTATGGGGGCAGGCAGAGAAGACATGTGAGACAAAGAGTGAAAAAAGAAGGTGAGCTCCTTTTTACCAAAAAAAGAAAAAAAAAAAAAAGCCAGCTAATAAAAGCAGGAGGAATAGTAGACGTAGAAAATCACCATTTTGCGGCCCCAAAGGTAACAACGGATTCAGGCAAAGACCGTGGATGGATGTTAAAACCACTGGATGAATGTTGTTGGGATAGCATATTCACAGTCTCAAAGAATCACACCATTCACTGTTGACTAATTAGAAAGGCAAAAATGTAGGCTTACAATGGAGAGCTCTGGCAGAGGCCACCTTAAATAAGCAGCGGGGCAACCCGACATTAAGTTTCTCCTAATGAGGTGTAACAGGAATTTACAAGGTCTCTGTGAAGTATTCTTGGCAAAAAGACTTAACCTGAATCTAATCAGTCCTCTAGTACAGATCCAATGTCCATCTTATAGGAAATATGAGATCAATTGGAACAAGTTAAATGATACCCCGAAGAAATAATCAGAAAAATCCAGAACGTGGCTTGAGCTTTTCAAGAAAGTCCATGTCATAAAAAATAATTATAATAATAATAACAAAGCTGGGGGCCAGGGCACTATCATAGACTAAAAGACACCAAAGAGAGAACGTCGAAATACAACACCTCCAGGTATTGGATCCTTGAATGGATCCTGGAGCAGCAAGTAAAACCAAAAGTGGTACTTTGGGCTCAATTGGGGAAATTTTTATTTGACCTAATTATTAGAGAGAGAAGGAAAAATGTGGCAAAGTGTGAATAATTGGTAAACGCAGTGGGGGCATAATGGTGTCCATGGCACTGTCCTTTAAACTTTTCTGAAAGGTCTGAAAAATTTCTAAATATAATAAAAATATTGAAGAGGGAGAAGGCAGAGGAAAATGTTCATAATATGCTGCTAATGGGGGGGAAAGTCTAAAAACAGTCTGACAGCACGATTACTACTTTTGTTTAGAGATCCAGATGTATGTGTCCAGGAAAAAAGATTGGAAGAATTTATAGAAAAATGTTGGCAATGTGTACCTGTAGGTGCTTTTCCAGGTTCTTTGTTTGTTTTCATTGAGCATAAATGTTTTTGTAGTTAGGAAAAAAATAACTTTACGAAAATATCCGGCCTCTGTTATCGTGGGGTTTACATTCTGACCACAAGAAAGCTGAATGCGCTTCACAGGTCATTACAGGGCTGGACCCCAGTTACAAATTAGTGTGATGTGTTGCCATAGACAAATGCTGAAACCACGCCTCTTCCCCTGAAGGCCCCTTAAATACCTGAGGAAGTTGTTGTGCAGCTCCTCCAGGTACGCATTGAAATGATTCCACTCACTCCAGTGAAACTGGTTCAGCTGGTGAAGGTCGTCCCTCCGCTTCTTCATGTTGCTCAGGGTCAGCCTGATGACCTCAGCATATGTCAGGGTGGACTCAGTGGCTTTCATGTCGAGGAAAACCCCACACTGTCAGTTGGTATTGACTCAGCATTATTATTAGTGGGATGTGGCCAGTACACGGGGAGGAGGTGGGTGTGATAGCAGGATGGGGAAACCGACCTGGTTCTGGAAATCTGAGCAGGAAACCACTCCATGGCCTGCTTGGGAAAGAGAGAAGCTATCCTCTCCATGGCTAGGCCATTCCCCATCTTTTAATAAAGTCTTTCTCCCCTCCTGCTGATGGAAGGGCTAGGAAGTGCTTGTTTTAGACTACCATCTAAAATTCTTACTCTCTTATCACAGTGGTGAACAGGAAGGGATTCCAACTTTCCTTTCCTCTCAGGCCCAGTCCTCATTCCCCGTCTCAGGTTTGTATGTTGAAAAGTTCTCTCTACCTTCGCCACCCCTCCACCCCTTCTGAACTGGTCAGAATCTCAGCCACACTCATCACGAGCTGTGGGACATCAGACAATCTATGTCATCCTCTACGTCTCCATTTCCTTATCTATAAAATAGATAGCACCTACCTTAGATGATGTTAATGATGATAATGATAGTTACTATTTTTTTTTAGTACCAGTTGTATGCCATTTAATCCTGGTCACAACACTACTGATTTGGTATAACCATCCTCACTTTAGGAATGAGTTGATAAAGATATTGAGCTTAGAGGTTAAGCTGTGCACATGAGATCTTAAAGCTAGTGGGCTGCTGAGCTGGGACGCAAATCCAGGGCTGTGTATCCCCAACCCAGGCTCCTTCTACTACACTACACTGTCTTTACAGAACAGTGAGGTGATATAAGGGAAAGCGTTTTATAAACAATAAAGTACTATGAATTGTGTGTCATCAATCTCTGCCTACAGATATATAAATACGCTTGTGGGTATGAAGTGCTATAGGGCAGGAGTTAAGTCCTACCTACTTCATTATGAAAGCTCCTCCTTATGGGGCGCTGTATGCTGATAGGTAATGTTCAATCATTTGTTACCTGCCGGGCACTGTGCTAACTAAGCCTTTACCGGTGTTGTGCCTGTTCTCTGCATCACAACTCTATGAGGCGGGTACTCTTATCTCCATTTTATAGATGAAAAAAATGAGGCTCAGAAAGAAGCTGGAACTTGTCTAAGATCACTCAGCTGGTGAGCAGCTGAGTTGGTTCCTAAATGCAGGTCTATTTGATTCCATGTTCTGACCCTCTACGGTAAACTGTTAAGACTCAGGACACCAACGCATATCACACCTGTTTTCTTAAGATCTGAGCTTTTTACCATATTTTTAGGATAAATGTCATGAGGGCCAAGAATTTGCTGATGGGTCTGGGGAGGGGTGTGTGTGAGGAGGGTGCTGGAAGAAACATACCCCTAGACACCAAAATTCCTGATCAATATATACTGTGGGGTCAGTGAGCATCTAGGAGGCATTACTGAGTTGCAAAATATGTTAGAGTCCCTAAGTAGTCCATTTTTTCTGGTAGAAAGGAAGAGATTATTGCACACAGGGAAATTCGACTTGCCCAGGGTCCCACTCAGCCAGTGCACGAGGCAGATTTGGAATTAAAATGAGCAAGATTCCGACCCGTAGGCTCGTAACAATGGTCACCCTTGATGGGCCCCTACTATGTGGCAGGTGCTGTGCTAAGGGCTGGATGCCTGTCTCTTCACCCCTGCTTCTGGGAAGAGGAAGCAGGGGCCTGGAGTAATGTGTGCCCAGCCCACGGTGGAAAGGATATGGGATGGTCTTGGTTTTTTCCCTCCTGACCATCAACACGTCTCTGCCAGGCTGCTGCAGAGAGGCGTAGTTCAGGAGGAAGTACACAATCAGAGGGCTCTTCCCATAAATGTTGAAGAGGTTTGAAGTCATCTCAGGGCTTTTGCAGGCAGGGTAAGACTGAGTAGGAAAGAGATAGGAAAAAAAATAAAGGATATTATCATTTTTACGGCACATATTAAGAAATGTAAAGGTACTCATATCCTTTATCTAGTAACTCCAGTTTTAGGATGCTATCCTAAGGAAATTACCCACAAGAAAAACAGATTCAGGCACTATAATGTTTACTGCAGTGACAATTACTACAGCAAAAGGTTACAACCACCTAAATGTTCAAGGAGCTGTTGACATCTCTACCCAAAGGACCAGTACGCCACTATTAAATTGTTTATGAAGAGTTGGTACTAAGACATTGTTTCAGATATAACAGTAATTTTAAAAATCAAGATACAAAATTAGGTAGATAATATTATATATTTTATATAAAATGAATATAATTATATGAAATCAATCAACCAAAAAAAAAGGTAGATAAGAGACTAGAAGTGTAGTTACCAAAATGTTAGCAATTCGTTCAGCAAATATTTACTGGGTGACTACTGCGTATACACACTGATCTAGACACTGGCCTTTCAGCCGAGAATAAGACGAATTCCAGCCCTCACGGAGCTTGTATCATAGCTGAGAGAAAAACAATAAACAAATCAACAGGATACTATGGAATAATAAGGGCTTTAGGTAAGAATCAAGTAGGGCAGGGGGTGTGGGTGGTGGGATGGGAGACTGGGGAGGAGAGGGATCTTTTCCATGGGGAGGTCAGGGAGGACTGCCCTGAGGAGGAGTGATCCCGGCAGACCCTGAATGATGGAAGGAAGATCTGGGCGATGTTCCAGGCAAAGGGGACAGCAAGTGCAGGAGACCCCAAGGCAAACAGGAGCTTGGTGTGGCTGAGGGACAGAAACCAGGCCTGCACGACTCAAATGAGAACAAATGATGAGGCTGAAGAAGGAGCAGGGTCTTTGGGCGACAGGAAGAAGTTAGGATTTTCTAAGTGTGATGGAAGTCACTGGAAGGTTTTGAGCTGGGGTACATCTGATTAATTTTTTCTAAAGATCCCTTTAACTGAAACTTCCCTGGCGGTCCAGTGGTTAAGACTCTGTGATTTCGATGCACAGAGTGTGGGTTCAATCCCTGCTGGGGAACTAAGATCCTACATGCCACGTGGCACGGCCCAAAAATACAAATGAAAAACAAAAAAAGATCAGCTTAACTGATGTGTGGAGAAATGACTGCAGTGGGTAAGCGTGGACACTAGAAGAGCACTTGGGAGCCTCTGCAGTGGTTGAGGCAGTGCTGGGGCTGGGAATGGGGAGGGGTGAGAAGTGATGGAATCTGCAACATACTATGAGAGCAGAATTGGCAGGATTTGCTGATGGAGTCGATGTAGGTGTGAGAAAGACAGGAGTCAAGGGTGACTCTAAAGGGTTAGGTGCCAGTTTCCCAGCTGGGAAGATGTGGGAAGACGCTGACAGGGCAGGAAAATCAAGAGGTCTGTTTTGGATGTGCTGTATTTGAGATGCTAATAGACAACCAAGAGGAAACAGAGATCGGGAAAGAGAACAGGCAGGGGCTGAGAGTAATCTGTTTCCCTTCCTTATATTCCTCTGCCTTTTCCCAAAATGTCAGTGGTGATTCTGTGCTTCTTTTGTATTTTTTTAAAAATACGTTTTATTTGGATGAAGCGGTTATAATCTAACGAGACAAAAATTCTGTCTCACGAGTGAAGGCTGCAGCGGCACCTAACCACACTCTTCTCTGTCCTATTCATTTTAATTGCTTAATGAGATTTCCTCTATGGATAGCAGGGTCTCTCAACCTTGGCACTTTGACATTTGGGGCCAGATTTGTTGTGGGAGACTGTCCTGTGCATTGCAGGACATCAAGTGGCCTCCGTGGTCTCTACCCAAGAGATGCTAGTAGTACTCTACCCCTCACCCCCAGCTGTGACAGCCAGAAATGTCTCCAGGCATGGCCAAATGTCTCCTAGGGTGCAAAACTGTCCCCAGTTGAGAACCACTATTCTATAGCAAGATCCCACTGGAATCACAGAAACTTGGGGTTAGTAGAGCACCTAAAGATCATTTAGTCCAGTGATTCCTAAAAGCCCATCTCCAAATGGGGGCCAGTCTGTGTTCAATGGTCTCCAGCAAAATGAGGGAAACAAGGAAAAATACATGGTAGTAGTAGGGCTTCCCTGGTGGTGCAGTGGTTGAGAGTCCGCCTGCCGATGCAGGGGACATGGGTTCGTGCTCCGGTCCGGGAATATCCCACATGCTGCGGAGTGGCTGGGCCCGTGAGCCATGGCCGCTGGGCCTGCGTGTCCGGAGCCTGTGCTCCGCAACGGTAGAGGCCACAACAGTGAGAGGCCCGCATACCGCAAAAAGAAAACAAAAACAAAACATTGTAATAAATCTGACCTAAAGTAATTTTTTTATTTTTTTGGCTACCGCCACGCAGCTTGTAGGATCTTAGTTCCCTGACCAGGGAATCGAACTTGTGCCCCTACAGTGGAAGCACGGAGTCCTAACCACTGCACCAACAGGGAATTCCATGACCTAAAGGAAATTTATTCACTTATGGACTCTCTTTTATTCTGAGATTGTCTTTCTACTTTTTTTACATTAATGACCTTTCTTTTATGAAATGATGATGATACCAGATAGCAATCATTTTGTTTAAATGAACTTATTTAGTGAAAAAAAAAAAGTTTTTCCAAGTCTAGAAAAGTCCAAAGATCTAGAACCACTAATCTAGTTCCACATTTATTCAAGTGCTGTTCTTTCAGTTGCCCAGTACCCATTCTCCTTCTGCTAACAACCCCCAATTCTTGTGTGTTTGGGGGAGTTTACTTGCCCTCTACTGCTTGAAGGACTTTAAATCAAATGTCTTGCTCCCCATGTGAGCCACAGGAGCGAGCCTCAGAAGCCTTTGTAGGCTCTGCCAGCCAGAGCCTTTCTCTCATCCACCCAGTTAGAGCCAGAGCACATGGGATAAGCTTGGTCAATCAAAACTCCAGTTTCTGGGATTTTGAGTCCTGAGTGGGGTGAAATATAGACTGAAAACACATGGGGGTTCAACCATACCAGAGATGTCACCTTGAAAAGCTGGTTCAAGGGTTACAACTGCCTTGATTCTCCTCCTGGTCCCTGGACCGATTTTCACACTGTTCAGCTACTCAATGTTCTTGCAGTGTTTGCTCACGTTGGCATATTTTGTTACTTGTAAGCAAAGAATCCCAACTGATACACATCATTTCAATAATATTCTCAGTAGGTACTTGCCCAGTTTTGCTTCCCTAACTCTGGAAACAAGGAATACACTCCCTCCTGAAACATCCAGTTCCACTGTCAGTAAGCATCCGGTTTCTCCTCCCAGGGAAAGGGCTGGCTCAGGGCCATAGCACTGGGCAAAGACAAGCCACTAGGCAAGAGGAGAGTCATTCTGGAACCTCAGCTCCGAGAGGCAGGTAGAAAGCAGAGCAGAAGCTAGAGTAAAGGGGTTGGCATCAGAGACCTGGCAAGAGGAATGACATGGTTTGAGAGCCAGAGTGGAACAGGAACCAGCAGACAGTCTGCAGCCCAGCCGGAGGGTAGAGCTGGTTTAAAATGACAGCAGCTTGGACTCCTATGAAGTTCTTTCTTCCTCTAGATAAAAATCTGACTCTCTGTAATTCCAACCCATCTCCCTCCAGACTGTGTGTTACGTAACAGTCCTTAAAATATTTGAGGAGGGAATTCCCTGGCGGTCCAGTGGTTAGGACTCTGAGCTTTCAATGCCGGGCCCAGGTTCAATCCCTGGTCAGGGAACTAAGATCCTGCAAGCCACAGAGCGTGGTCAAAAAAAAAAAAAAAAAAAAAAAATTGAGGAGAGCCCTCACATCTTCTCTAAGTCTTGCTTCTCCAACCTAAACATCTTCAGTGCCTTCAGTGACTCCTGGACCCTCTTTCTCTCCAGCCTGGTCCCTCTCCCTGAACACATGTTAGATGGGACCATCTGAAGTGGGACCATCCTCTTCCTTATTCTGGGCCAGTTGTATATCTTTTTAAAAAGTTCTTTGTTTTGACATTTACATATCCTTTTCTGCTATCTCTGAGAGTGAAAACATTTATTTGTTTATTTTTTTACAAAATAAATTTATGTTCTTTGTGAAAAATTCATACAATGTATAAATGTATATAGTAAAAGATGTCTCCATCCTCACTTGCATTTTCTAGGAATAAATACTATTAATGTTTTTCCGTGTATCCTTCCAAACCTTTTTATAAGCACATGATGACTTTATACCAAAAATGTATTTCAAAAATAAAAACAGAATCATACTATACACCATGTTTTATTACTTTAATTTTTCACTCGTCAGTATCTAAATATATTGCCTATAGTATTCTCTTGATTTATTAATTTTAGACATTGTTGACTTTCATTCTTTCATATGATAAGGTATAAATCTGTCTTGTTTTTAACAGCAACAGAGTATCTACATTACGAACATTTCACAGTTTACCTATTTATCTACTGAAATGTTAATTTTCTTCAGTTTTTGCTGGTACAGATTAATGCTGTAAGGGATGGCCTTGTATGAACATTTCTACAGGATAGATTCTTAGAAGTGAAATTGCCAGGTCTTCAGTGTATGCCATTAAAATTTAATAGAATATCCTAAACTCATGACAAAACACCTAAAAAATGCTAGGAAAATATTTAAAAATCCTTTTAAATGAATGAAGGAGCTTGTAAGAAAGTAAGGAAAATCCTTCGAGGCCTAGGGAGGTAAGGGAGCCCTGAAGTTGGATGCCCTGATTCAAAACAACTTCAAAGGGAGGTGGAATGATGGGTGTCCTTTGCTTGATCCTGGAGTTAAGCCAAACACCTCCACTGTCCCACTGTTCTGTAGGTTCTTTGATGCTAATGGCTTTATCAAGTTACCGAGGTCTCCTTCTATTCCTAGTGTAGAGGGATGTCAAAAAATTGACTTCGCTAGTACCAGAATACACCAGAGGGAGGGGACTGTCCTTTCTCAGGAAAACAAAGATTAGAGCCAAAGGCAGAGTGAGAGCTACATTGCTCTACATTAGAGGTGAGCAGGAGTTTGGGGAAAGAAGAGGGAGGAAAGTGCACACGACTCTAGAGGATGGTCTTGCAAACTGTGGGATGACTAAAGGATTTTAAGAAGGGCAACTCACATGAAAGGTCTTTGCATTACTGTGATATGGTCCCCCTTCTTCCCACCTCTCTAAACTTAGTAAAATTTTCTATATACACAACACACCCACACAGGCCTTGTGTGAGCAGTTTTTGTGAAAATCAAGGGAAGAGGTGGTACGTGCACAGCACATGCAGGACAGAAGAGGAGCTCGGTGCCATAGAAGACATAAGTCCCCAGAGTTCAGATATTTGGGGGAGGGTATGAGGCTCCAAACAAATCATATAACAAATGCTTGAACCAACTTTAATTCAATTCAAAGGGGTAGAGTAACCCCTGGTGACGTCTGGGTTATGCGAGTGAAGTTTTTTATTAAGAATAGGTGATAATATAAAAACATTGGGGAAAAAAATGGGAGAGAATGTTTCATAAGATCTTGGAGTGGTAAAGATCTTTCTTAGTAGGAAATGAAATCCAGAAGCCGTAAAAGAGATGACCAATAAACATGTCTGTATAAAAATTTCAATTTTCTAGAATAAAATACCGTAATTAAAGTAAAAAGTTTAAATAGGAAACAATTTTTGCCAAATATATGACTAAGAATTGAGCTTCTACAAATCAAAAATGAGCAGAAGACTAAGAACCTTAGAAACAGAAATAGTTCTACTAAGAATAGAAAAAAACAAAACCAAAGGACATGAAGAGGCATTTCACGGAAATAGAAATTCCAAAGGATTATAACTATAGGGAAATAGATTTAACTTCACTTATAATTAAATAATTAATATTGAAACAATTATAACATAGCATTTTCCCCTCACCACAATGGCAACAAATAATTTGATAATGTACAACATTGGCAAAGGTACATGGATAGTCTCTCACATGCTGCTGGTGAGAATATAAATTGGTACAACTTCTTTGGAGAGCAATTCAAGATATACAATTGATTTAGGAATTCTACTTCTAGGAATTCTTCCTACATGTATACTTGTACATATGAGACAAGAAACACACAAATACCGAGATGTTCAAGACAGCAGTGTTTATAATAGCAAAGACTGGGAGCACATACATGTCCACGAATAGGAAAATGGTTAATGAATTATAGAATACAGGTGCAATGAAATAAGATTGTGATAGATCCGTATGTGCTTTCATTCGGAATACTCTCTAAGATATGTTGAAATCAGTACAGAGTCTGATTTAGAACACGGGGTCTGGAGTCACACTGCTTGTGTTAAAATCCTGGCTCTACTCTTACAACTCAACAACAAAAAGACAAAAACTTAATCTAAAAATGGGCAAAGGATTTGAACAGACATTTCTCTAAAGAAGATATACAACTGGCCAATAAGCACATGAAAAGATGCTCAGTATCATTAGTCATTAGGGAAACGGAAGTGAAAACCACAATGAGATACTACTTCATACCAGCTAGGATAACTATACCAAAAAGAATGGAAAATAAGTGTTGGCAAGGATGTGGAGAAATTGCAACCCTTGTATGTTGCTGGAGGGAATGTAAAATGGTACAGGCTCTGTGGAAACGTTTGTCAGTTCCTCAAAAAGTAGGCTTACCAGACGTAGGCTTACCATATGACCCAACAATGCCACTCCTAGGTAGTACATATCCAAGAGAATAGAAAACATATGTACACACAAAAATTTGTACATAAATGTTCATAGAAGCCATGTCATTCATAATAGCCAAAAGGCGGAAACAGTCCAAATGTCCATTAACTAGTAAATGGATAAACAAAGTTTGGTATAGTCATATAATGGAATATTATTCAGCCATAAAAAAGGTGAAATACTGACACATGCTACAACATGGATAAATCTTGAAAACACTATGCTAAGTGAAGGAAATCAGTCACAAAAGGCCACATATTATATGATTCCCATTTATACGAAATGTCCAGAATAATCAAATTCATACAAACTAAAACTATATTAGTGGTTTCCAGAGGCAGCGGGGAGAGGGGGCTGGGGAGTGACTGCTAATGAGTATGGGGTTTCTTTTTTGGGTGATAAAAATGTTCTGGAAGTAGACAGTGGTGATAATTATAGAACCTTGTGACTATACTAAAAACCACTGAATTTTACATTAAAATGCTGATTTTTATGGTATGTGAATTATAGCTTTTAAAAAAATCTTAGCTCTACCACTTACTAGCTATTTGACTTTGGGCAAGATACTGAATATTTCTGAGCCTTAGTTTTCTGATCCATAAAATGGAGATAATAAATAAAACCTACTTCTCTTAGGGTTGTGTGAGGATTAAATGAATTAACACGTATGATGTGTTTAGAACAATGTTTGCTATATAAGCATTCAATAATTGTTAGCTATTATATGCTAGGTTGAAAAAGCAAAGTGCAAAATGGTGTATATATTATACCAATTTTTGTTTTAAAAAACTGGTTTATATTCCTTGACATGCGTCAGAAATTTCTAGAAGGATATAAGGAAAAACTTGATTCGCCTCTGGGGAGGGGGCATAGGGTCTGGCGTGGAAGAGAGATTAACTTTTTGTGTGTGTGTGTGTGTGGTACGTGGGCCTCTCACTGTTGTGGCCTCTGTGGCCACTGTGGAAGCCCGAGAGATTAACTTTTTGTTACATATCCTTTAATACTGTTTGGTTTTACCACAGGCAAAAATTTTTTCAATAAAAACTATGGTATTAAAAAATAATAATAAATAAATAGGGCTTCCCTGGTGGTGCGGTGGTTGAGGATCTGCCTGCCGATGCAGGGAACACGGGTTCGTGCCCCGGTCCGGGAAGATCCCACATGCCGCGGAGCGGCTGGGCCCGTGAGCCATGGGCGCTGGGCCTGTCTGTCCGGAGCCTGTGCTCCGCAGCGGGAGAGGCCACAACAGTGAGAGGCCCGCGTACCGCAAAAAAAAGAAAAAAAAAAGAATGGGCAGCAGATTGTATCAGTGCTGTGCATCTTAAAGTGGTAGAGTCACGTGTTGGCTCTTCTGTCAGGAACATCTAGAAGGCCCCCCACCCCCACCCCCGGTGAATAGCTCACTGATGCATCTCCCTTCCATGTGTCCGCCAGGCCATTCACAGGCCATTCAGCTGCTTTCCACTCCTGTTAAACTCTGCCACTATCCACTCTAACTGCTGGGCTTCACCACCCCACCAGGACAGATCCCAGAGTAGGACGTGACTACTCCTCTCCTTGTCTCTATCTCTAGAGCAGCCCCACGATCCTCGTCAGCGGTAAGCACCGTAACACTGCTGGGCTTTATTTCCCCCATTTTACAGAAGAAGGTCAGTAGAGTTAAACAACTCACTCAAGTAACACAGCTGAGGAGATAGATGCAGCACCAAGATTTGAACTCACGTCTGTCTGTCTTTTCCACCAGGCCCTGCTACTTCTCAAAAGTTTCACTGCTAAATGCTGAGGGGAAATAGGCAGTGGAATAATTATGGAGAAACGAAGAACATTGAAGAAATCTTCTACAGGGAATTCCCTGGTGGTCCAATGGCTAGGACTCGGGTTCAATCTCTGGTCGGGGAACTAAGATTCTGCAAGCTTCACGGCGCAGCCAAAAAAAAGAAAAAAAAAAAAAAAAAAGAAAGAAAGAAGGAAAGAAAGAAATTGTCTACAATACTTGCTATACTTGATCCAAATTCTATGGCCTGACTCCCTTGCTAGTTGGTGGCTTGGGGAAGCCCCAAAGCCTCTTGCCCTGTTCAGGGTCCTAAGGGCCTCTTCCCACTACATAAGACTGAACTTGCCATTGATATAAACTACCATGCACCGAGGTTTGTAGGGAAGATTTGCAGGAGGGGAGGAGAAGAGGAGAGAACACACCGTAATCCTTTGCCTCTTGTTTTCTGGGGGCTGTGCTGGTGGCAAAGCTCAGAGGTTAAGAGCTCAGGCTCAGAGTCAGGCAGATCTGCGTGCAAGTTTTGGCTTTACCACTTATTTGCTTTGTGAATTTGGACAAATTAGTTACCTGCTCTGAGCATCACTTTCCTCACTAATAAACTGAAGAAAAGCAGGAGTAATGATCTCAAACGACTGTAACAGTAAAATAAAATACACTGTATGCACAGGTTTAGTATAGCACCTGACATGTAGTGAGTAAGTGTTCATTACATGTTAATTATCATCACTACCTCAGGTAAACCTCATAAGAATACCAGGACCTAGGAATTATTGTCCCCATTTCATAGAGTAGAAAACTGAGACTCTTCTCTTTCCATTACACCCAGGCTCTTGAGTTTCAAGCAAGTAATTTAAATCCTGGAGAAATCCAGGCAAAATTCTCACTCAACTTGTGCCTACCTCAGTCAGTAATTACCCTTACGAGATTTCCTTACTGTTTCACCCAAGTCTACAATCAGAAATACCCCAGTTCTTACCCTGACATCTTCACAGAGCTAGCTCTTCTAGCCAGATCTCCTAGCCCGCTTTAAATCACCTCTGCTATTAAGTTTGCAATCATGTGCTCACCGGCTTAGGAAGCATATTCTCAAGTTTCCTTGCTGCAGAGATCCTTTTGACTTGTTGTGTTGCTTTCCTGAAGACCAGAGTCTGATAGTTATGCTCTGTCAATGCAATATGCACAAAAAATGATCAATAGGGCTTCTCAGCTATGATGAGAAAGAGCATATGGTAGACCTTAGCTTTCTATGAATGTGAAAATGCCTGGGTATATTCAGATCATTGGGAGATGCTAGAGGAAGTCACTCAGGTAAATTCATAGAATTTCACTTGCATTTTAGCCAGATGTACACTTGTGGCCATACATTTGTCCATTTACTAATCTATCTGCCCATCCTTCTATCCATCCATCCAACATTTTGCTGAGCCTAACTATGTGCTGGGCCCATGCTAGGTGCTGGAAGTAGACTATCTTCAAGGAACTCACAGCTTAGTAAGAAAAAAAGACAGGTAAATGATAAGTGTAACACTAACTAATGTGCCATGACAGAATTCTCTGTACAATACAGTATGGTCCCAGAATAAGGAAGAAGGAGCCTAAAGGCTTTAAAAATGCTAAGCAGAATCAGGAAAGGTGTTGTGATTAAAACAGAAAAAAATATCCAACTCTTGCATAAAGTTATGGTTCTTCTGTAGAAGGTTAATAGAGAATATCTTAAAGACAGGAAGAGAGAAACAACAGATTATCTATAAACAGATAACAATTAGAATGACTGCAGAGTTCTCAACAGTAACAATGGAAGCTAGAAGATGACAGTGGAATGAAATCACCAAAGCATTAAGGTAAATGTGTATACCCAGCAAAACTATCCTTTAAGAAAAAAGATGAAATAAAGACATTCATAGAAAAACAAAAACCAAGGGTACTTACCAAGAGAACTGCAGTAAGGAACTGCTAAAAATTCTCTCTCTCTCTCTGTATATATATATGGGGGAAATTACAGACAGGAGAGAGCTCAAGAAAGGAATCCTAAATAATTGGGTATGGATGCATATGCTCACCCCTGAGCTGCACATATAAATGTGTATCTGACCCTAAACAGATGGCTTTGAGAACTGAACTACAGGGTAGATCACTTCTCAAGTCTCAAATGTGGTCCCTGGGTAGCACACATTTAGGACAGATCAAAATAGCACTGCAAAAGTTTTGAAAACTGAACTAACATTGAAACCACAATCTACAAAACTTATGACCTGAGCCTAATTGGGTGAATTGCTTGCTAAAACAAAGGAAACAAAACACTCCAACATTCTTCATACATTTAAACAAGACTCAAAATATTCAAAATATCCAGAATAGAATCCAGAATTACTCAACCTACAAAGAAGCAGAATAATCTGATAAATTCTCAAGGAAGAAAGACAATCGGCATCACCAATCCTGAAATGACTCAGATGTTGAAATCATCAGACAAAGGCTTTAAGGCAGCTATTATAACAGTGCTTTAAGCAGTAAGGGTGAATACTTCTGAAATAAATGAAAAAATAGAAAGTCTCAGTAGAGAAATAGAAGCTATGACAGAGAACTGAATAGAAATTTTACAACTGAAAAATACGATAATTGAAATAAAAAATTCACTGGATTGGATCAATACCAGAGCGGAGGTGATGGAGGAAGGAGACAATGAACTTGAAGACAGATCAATAAAAATTATCCAATTTGTGTGTTTTCTAATATCATACGTGTGGTTTTCCACACCATTTCTCCAATTCTCTGAAATAAACTGGGTGTCTAACAATTTAATTCAATTCCAAATCTACCTGGAATTAGTGTCAGATCCCACTAGTTAAAAGACTCAATCCCCATATGTCCCCACTTCAAGCACCAGTGTCAAATGCCACCCATACGTCTATCTAGCTAACTATAAATTTGGGGGTTCCCATGGCCCCCTTGGGTTCAATAATTCAGTAGAATGGCTCATGGAACTCAGGAAAGTGCTATGCTTACTATTACAGGTTTAGTATAAAAGACACGACTCAGGAACAACTAAATGGAAGAGAGACACAGGGCACGGTATGCGGGCTGGAGCACGGACCTTCCATGCCCTCTTCAGGCACATCACCTTCCCAGCACATCAGTGTGTTCAGCGACCTGGCAGTTCACCAAATCACATGGTTCAGGAGTTTCTATAACTCAGTCTCCAGTCTCTCTCTCCTCCCTGGAGGCTGGGAGGGGTGAGGCTGAAAGTTCCCACCCTCTAATCATGTTTGGTCTTGTGTTTTTTTTAATATTTATTTTTATTTTTGGCTGCCTTGGGTCTTCGTTGCGGCACGCGGGATCCTCCGCCGTGGTGCGCAGGCTCCTCCTTGCAGGGCATGGGCTCCTCTCTAGTTGTGGTGTGTGGGCTGCAGAGCACGCAGGCTCTATAGTTGTGGCCCACATGCTCAGCTGTTGTGGTGCGCGGGTTTAGTTGCCCCGCGGCATGTGGAATCTTAGTTCCCTGACCAGGGATCAAACCCGTGTCCCCTGCATTGGAAGGTGGATTTTTAACCACTGGACCACCAGGGAAGTCCCTCATGTTTTGGTCTTTCTGGGTCCTATCCTGAAGCTACCTAAGGCCCCAACCTGGGTCACTATATTAGGATATACTCAGGTGTGGCTGGAAGATGCTAATAATGAATAACAAAAGACATTCCCATCACTCAGGAAATCCCAAGGGTTTTAGGAGCTCTGTGCCAGGACCTGGGGACAAAGATCAAATCTGTATTTTTATTACATACACAATCTGAACAGTGTAGACACAAAAGACCAGAAAAAATGAACAGAGCCTCAGGGACCTATGGGACAATATCAACAGGTCTAACATTGTCTCATCAAAGTCCTAAAACGAAAGGAGAGTGTGGTACCAAAAAAAAAATTGAAAAACCTCCCAAATTTGGCAAAAGACATAAACTTACGGTTTCAAGAAGCTCTGCAAACCCCAGTCAAGTCAAAGTCAAAGAAACCCATGCCCTACACATCCTAACAACCAGCTGAAAGGCAAGACAACTTGAGGGCAGTCTAAGAGAAATGCTTGACACAAAAGGGGGACGAGAATTTAAATGACTGTGGATTTCTCATCAGACCCTTGAGGCCAGAAGCTGTGGAACAACATTTGAAAGTGTGGAAAGGAAAGAACTTTCGACCCAGAATTCTATAACCAGAAAAAAATATCCTTCAAGAATGAAGGTGAAAATGTAAAATAGATAGCTAGTGGGAAGCGGCCACATAGCACAGGGAGATCAGCTCGGTGCTTTGTGACCACCTAGAGGGGTGGGATAGGGAGGGTGGGAGGGAGACGCAAAAGGGAGGGGATATGGGGATATATATATATATGTATAGCTGATTCACTTTGTTATAAAGCAGAAACTAATACACCATTGTAAAGCAATTACACTCCAATAAAGATGTTAAAAAAAATAAAGGCAGTCTTGTGAGTAGGCCATTAAAAAAAGAAAAAAGGATGAAGGTGAAATAAAGACATTCTCAGAAGAAAGAAAACTAAGCGAATTCATTGCCAGCAGGCTTATTTTAAGTGAAGGGTTTTCTTTTGGGAGGGGGCGTGTAAGAAGGAAAATAATACCAGAGGGAAACTTGGAACTTCAGGAATGAAGGAAAAGCAACAGGAACTGTAAATATCTGGTTATATATAGTAAGTACAATATATATAGTAAATATATAATATATATTATAAATCTATCTGGTTATATAGAGTAAATATAATACTGTATTTTCCTCCTCTTACATTCTTTAAACTATGTACGATAATCACTTCGGAATGCTGTTTGGCATTTCCTCAAAATGTTGAACATATGACCCAGCGATTCCACCCTAGGTATACATACACCCAAGAGAAATGAAAACATATGTCTACACAAAAACTTGTACATGAATGTTCACAGCAGCATTATTTATGATAGTTACAAAGTAGAAACAACACAAACTGAATAAAGATAAAAACACTCTATCTAAAACATTTGTGGGATGCCCAGGACACAGACGGAACTCTACAGCATTAAATGGTCATTTTAGGGAAAAAGGTCTCCTTTTCACTCAGTTCAAACTATTTTCTAATTTCTCTTGATACTTCCTCTTTGACTCATAGGTCTATATATGTATATTTTGGGGACTTGCAAAGTCTCCCACAAATACTTCCCTCTATTTGGAATCCCCTCTATACCTCTCAATGAGCGGCCCCCAAGTTTTGGGTTTTTTTAACAGCTTTATTGAGATGTAATTCACGTACTTCTCCATTTCTCCATCAAGAAAGAGGATTGCTTAACTTTTTTCAAATACTGATGGCATGTGTGAAATGGTCTAGAATGATACTTACGTGTTTATGTTCTAACTCAGGTTTCTCAGGTTCTATACTCGCCTCTTTGTCATCCATTAATTACAGGGCCAAACTAATGGCCAAAGTCGTTTACAACTCCTCCATGATCCAGAGCCCATACTCTGAACTACCTCCTTTATCTAACTCTCACACCAAGCCAATATTTCCCCTGACTTAAATCAGCCCAGGCCCAGGTGCCAGACAACTAGGGACAGCCCTTATACTCCAAAGCCCACCGGAATGATTCAATATAGCCAATCCTAAGTGGTTTACCCTGTCGTGTCTTGCCTTTCCCAAGGAAATCCCAGTAAGGGCTGTGGCCTGTGCTTTCCCCTTGCTCCTTTTGAAACCGAGCGGGGCCCTGTGGGGCTCCCAGGCCCTGAAACCAAGTGGAGGCTGGGCACAGAGGCCTCCTTTTGTCCACCATTTCTTGTAGGCAAGATGCCAGCCTCCATGACCTTCCCTGAGTTCCAAAGGGTGGATTCAAACAGTTGCTAATCAAGGGAGGAGCAGACAAGAAACCACCTGAGACAAGAATAAGGGGGGGGGGGGGCAAGCCCTGCACACACACTAATCTTGTCAGGACCCCACCTTTGAACCACTGTTATAAAACCCCTCATCAAATCCTCTGGGGTGGGGTCACATAGCTTTTATGAGGCACAAGCCCAGTGTGTCCCCCTTTGCCTGGCAAAGCAATAAAGCTATCTGTAGTGGAACAACTGAGGACATGGAAAGGAGACGTAACCCATGAGCCACGCCCCCCAACAAACTGGGGGCTAGCGAATAAGCCAGAACTGTAAACAGTTCTAAATGCTTTGAGCGCCCCCCCAACAAACCGGGGGCCTACAAAAAAACATTGAGTGCTTTGGGCACTGATCCATGAGATGTCCTCAGTATAAACAGAGTGGTGGGAACGCAAGGAAATGTCCTTGTGCTAGTTCAGTATAATCAAAATAATGGTGGGAACTTTGTGCTGTTCTTGCGCTCAAGGACGAAGCACGGCAGGTTCTCAAGAAAGCCAATTCTTGCTTGTATAATTAATAAAAACAAAGGTTGCTGCTCTGGCATTTCTGGAATGTTAAGAAAACAAGTCTTAAAATGTAAACCTAGATAATGCTTTAATAAAAGCTACCACAGCAGGACAGACGGCGCTGTTTTGCCTGAGCGGGCGGCAGCCCTCTGCTGCTGTGCTTCGGCACAGTTCATCTCGCGTGATGAGCTTGCTTTCGGCCCTGTCCTAAGATAAACTACAACAGCTATCCTTTTCTACTTCCCCCAAAACTCTGTCCCCGGGATTGGATTTGGCACCAGTGTCCAGAGAGGCCGAGCTTTCAGTAGCATTTTCTGCCTCCTAACCAACACTGGAGCTCCCTCCCAGGGTCCTGCATGGAGAGCTGTGCCTCCCGTTTCTAGAACTGAGAGCAACAAAGTTTTCTTTCAATGGCATTGACCTGTGTAGTCGCTCAGTCACCTTTGTAAATTAACACCCAGGTACAAATCAGCGTCTAACTCAATAAATGCTGGTTTCTGATGGGGGAGAGAAGCAGTGATCATATCTTAGATTTATTTTCTTCCATTGCCAACAATCTCTCTTCCCCACAGATATTAGCACTGTGCTGAACTCATTATCACAAAAGTGGAACTTAACTAGTGGTAACTGAAATGAAAAGACAATTGTGTCTTCTCCTAAGATATTGCTTGATGTCAAGGCCCAAGGCTAGAACCACAGGTGCAAATGAGGGTGGCAGATGAGGTTCCAAAAAACCCAAGAAACTACAGTTTTGGAGATGATAATTAAATCAAAAGCCTACATTTCTCTTTTAGGTGGTTAATGTACCTTTTGAGGTATTCTGTATTTGTGAGCCATCCATTGAATTCTTCTGGGCAAAAGAGGTTCTCACATTGGTTGAATTCATATCAGAAGATGCCAAGAGAGGAAAAAACAAAAACACAGAAGAACAAATTTAGTAAAACTGGTAGTGAGAGGAATACAAAAAGTATACGTGCAATTTCCTAGATATTTGTCATTGTTCTCAACAGAGGAACACGTAGAGGGAGACCTTTCAGGCACAGCTCAATAACTCAGCCCTCCATCCTGGGAGCACGGGGGACAGCAGTGGCTGATGTAGAAAATACGTGAGCTGGGGACTGAGGCAGACTGGGGTCTAGTCCCAGCCCTGTCACTCAACAGCTGGTGATCTCGGGCAAGTCACTGAACCTCTCGATTGCCGTGGTTTCCTCGTGGGGTTCTTATGGGGATTAAGTCAGCTAATGCATGCAAAGTGCATGCATTGCTGCTTGTGGCAAGTGCTCCGCTGACACTGCACAGTTGTTTATGCAATCACTGACCGCACTTCCTTCAGAAAACATTTCATTGAGCAACTTCTAATGCGTCTGGCACTGGGCAGAATCTGAAACCTAATCTCTGCTTAGAGGAGCTCCCAGTCTAGCAGGGGAGATAATAGTAAACAGACAATTATGCTAAGGTGTGGAAAGTACCACGTATTAGAGAGGTAACGTAATTTAGGATTAGGTTTGTATGTGAGTGACAAAGACTCAAAATTAATAGTGGCTCAAACTAGGTAGAAATTTCTCTCCCACATAATAGTCTGAAGGTAGGCAATTCAGGGTCTATATGTTATTTCTGATAAGTCCTTAGGGACTCTGACTTCTTCGAGCTCAGTTCCAACTTTCCTAAGATAGGACCCTTGTTCTTAGGGTCCAAGATGGCAACTAGAGCTCCAGTCATCACGTTCACATTCCAGGCAGCAGAATGGAGAAAAGGACAAAGAGATGAAGGAGTCACATGAGCTGTTTTTTGAAGGAGGGCTCCCAGAAACGGCTACAAGGCACATCTGCTTAAATCTCATTAACTGGATCTTAGTCACATGGCTACACATAGATGTAAGGGAGGTAAGGAAATGTCATCTGTATTTTATAGGTTCTCTTTTTTTTATAGAGGGAGGAAACAACAAATATTGGGGAACAGTTAATAGTCAGCAGTACCAGCAGAGTATTCTAGGAAGCCAGAGTGGCGAATGCTTGATTCTGTTTGGGGCAGAGCTGGAGGGCTTCCAAGGAGAGAAGACACTTTTGTTCTGTCTTTAAGGATGAGTAGGAGTTTGGCAATGTTAAACAGATGGCCCACCAAGTGGCAGACAAGCAGTCCACCAGCCTCAACAATCCTCACTTTGCTTTTATATAAATATGATATTTGAATGGGAAGAAGAAAGCTGAAAGGACTCCCCATCCACCATGCAGCTGGTTGTCCAACAGCTACTGATTTGTATAGTGTTGAAGTGGTTACTCGGACTTGTTAGAGAAAAGACACTCCCGGGGCACAGCGAAGCATCATGCTCATTCTTAACAGGCCTCGGAGCGATCTGTTGTGGAGCAGAGAATAGATGCAAGGAGACGGGCTTGGATGAAGTTATTAGACCCTCATATTTGTTGGAGAGGCAGCATGATGATGCAGAAAGAGCTCAGAATGACAGCAACCTGACGTCATCTGAAGTCAGCCGTGTGGCCTGGGGCAAGTTTTCACCAGTTTGAGTAAAGTAAAGATAATAATTACCTACCATGCAGTGCAGGGATGTTGTATGGACTAGGAGGATATATGCAAAGAAAATCTGTACATGGTGGACTTTCTCCAAAGTCCTTTCCCACCCACTCTCTTGTGTTGTGACCAGCAACCGCCCTCTGACTATATGAGGCAAGGTGACTATTGCTGGGCTGGGGGGTTAACTAAGACTCCTCTGGGACCCCCTTCCTACCATGGCACAGAGGAGATGGAACCATTCCACCCTGTGTCAGCCTGCCGCTCAGATTCTGCACACTGAGGGCTTAGCTGTGATGGGACAGAGTAGCAGGGAAACCTGCTTTTGAGCCAACGTGAGATTCAATCTGGGGATGCCCTGGAATGTCCGCGAGGGGAGTGGGCTTTGCAGATCTGGTATCAGCAGGTATGGGAATGAGCTGCAGGAATTTGGATCATGATAGTTAAATGACCCTTATGTACCCATGCTCTGGAACTTGGGAAAATTCTGGTTAGAATGAGCAAACATTCTGACAGGACATGGCTAGACAACAATTTATGGGACATCTCCTAAACCTAGACTGAATCTATAAGAATTAATACCAGTCATGATGCCCATTTTGCAAATAAGAACAGAGAGACTCAGATTTGCTCAAAGCTTATATAACTGGTAGGTGGGAAAATTTAGCTCTTCTGGAACCAAGCCTAGTATGTCTTTCTGCCTTTGCCTATGGCTCCATGGTGGTCACTCACTCGCAGTCCCCGTATTTTGTCACCAATACATGAAACTTGGGTAGAAATTGTTTTTTCTCTAACCCTGGCCTCTCCTCTGGTCTAGCCTCGCATGTTTAAACTACCTACTTGACATCTCCATTTGCACTTCTCACAGGCATCTTAAAGTTAACAAGTTCAAAACTGAACTTGATAGCTTTCCCCCACCCCTGACCCTTCACTTTCCGTCTCACAAACCCCACACACCTTCGGCTGCTTAAGCCACACACTGGGATGCATCCTTGACTCCTCCCATTTTCCCCCTCCTCCCCACTCCCAAAGCCAATCCATTAGCAAGCTCTGAAATATCCATCTCCAAAACACCTTCCAGATCTCTCTGCTTCTCGCCTCCTGCTGTCACTGCCTCTTCCTTAGACAACTGCAAAGCCTCCTAACTGGTCTTCTGTCCCCCTCTCAATTATATTCTCCATATTCAGAAGACACTGTTCTTTTAAAAAATAGAAATCAGATCATGTCATCCCCTTATTTCAATGGATTCCCACAGCACTGAAATTACATCCATACTTCTTACTATGACCCACCCAACTCTGCAGGATCCAGCCCCTGCTACTTCTCCAGCCTCGACTCCTGCCCCTCTTCCACACACACACACACACACACACACACACACACACACACACACACACTGGGCTACAGCGTCACTGGCCTTCTCTCTGTTCCCTGAATGTCTCAACTCCCCTTTTTTTTTGCCTCAGGGCCTTTGCACATGCTGTTCCCGTTTCCTGGAAGGTTCTTTCATTCATTCTTCTAATGGCTGACTTCCTCTTATCCTTTGGTTCTCAGCTCAGATGGCACTTTCTGGGGGTGTTATTTGTCACATGTTCTCCATGTTCATGAGACCCAGGCCCCAAAGTGAAAGACTTAAGCTGCTCTCCCAGCTTCCTCTGTGGCTGGGTGCAGAAGTTTTACCTAGGCTCTAACCCTCAGAGGCAACGCACCTGCCTGAGACTTCAAGATGGAAATGAGCAATGTGAGGAAGTGGGGAACCAACGAGACTCTAGCTTTTGGAGAGACTGTTGACAGGGGCAACTGGCTTTTCAAGGAAAGCAGAGTGCAGTTTTGAGCATCAGTCCCCACTACCATTGGTCGGCGCACATCAGTGTACCTTTGCAGGGGTGTATGGTTTGGGCATCGTTCTTGGTGGCGTGGCATTTGAAACCAAAGCACTGGCCCATCCTGGGGAGCCGTGCACCACTAATACCCTTTAATACATTCTTCCTCTTTAAAGTAGCTGGAGTAGATTCCCTTGTTTGCAAATAAGAACTCTGATGATGATTCCTCCTTACAAAGGTCTTATTTGACAATTCTCTCATTTTATTAGATGAACGAATGACCCGGTCTCTAATAGGTAGGAGCCCTTATTTATAGCTGAGCCTCATGGCAGAAGTCAGATATACAGTTAGATGCTTTTTCATTCCCACGGTGCAAATTTCCAACACGAAGTGGGAGAAGGGCAAACCACAGGTCAGAGACATTTTAATGACTGCCATTCATTCCCCCGAACTGTGGACTCCCAGACGGATTGCTGTCATTGAAAAGCACATTTTGAACACAGCCAACTATTTCCTTGAGCAGATGGGAAAGCATGTTTGCTAAAAAGAAGAGAGAGGATCTGCCCGCACGAGGAATCTGATGACTCCCTCCATCCTGGTTTGCCCAGTAAAACTTCAGCTGCTTTTAAGGCTGGAAAGCTTTTGATTATTTCTATTTCTGGGGAAGAAAACTGACTCTCTTAGCTGGGTTTCTGAAATAACTGTCAGAAGATTTTACGTATTCCAGGACAAGAAAATACATGTGTTTGACACGGTTGTGACAGGCAGTGCAAAAACACTGAATAATATTTTGATCTCGGTCTGGGAGTGACAGCTGTCCCTCCACAGTGCCTGTTTTGTCTATACTTTTGGAGGCTAACATGTATAGAGCATCATTATACACTAAGCACAGGGTGAGGAGTTTACATAGATGACCTCCTTTGTGAAGTCAAGAGATATTTGTTGAGTGTCTTCTTTGTACATGGTCTGTTCTAGGAGCTTGAGATAGAACAGGGATAAAGGAAAAGAGGTCTTGTTCTCATGGAGTTTACATTCAAATAGGGGGAGACAGATACTAAACAACATATAAATCCTGCAGGAAGAATAGCAGAGAGTGATAAGCACTGTATGGGGAATCATAACAGGCAATGTGATGACAGAGAGTGGTCGGGGAGCCAGGGACACCACTAAGGCAATGACAGAAAATTGGAATCTGAAGGACAAGATGGAGCCAGCCCTTCCCTCAGGGACCCTGAGGAAAGCACGTTCCAGGCAAAGGTGACAGCGAGTGACGCAACTGGGCACAGGCCTGGAGCGTCCCAGAGGCAGAAGGAAGTGCAGTGAGGGAATGGAAGTGAAGCGGCTGGAGAGAGAGAGATGGTGGCTGGATTCTGCAGGGCAGTTCAGGTCAGGCTAAGGGGTCTGGAATTCATTTGAAGGGCACGGGAGAAGCTGCTGAGGTTTGAGCAGGGAACAACCTCGTCTGGTGTCTGTCTGTCAAAGGTCACTCTGGTCGCTGTGTGGCGACTGGGCTGGGGCTAAGAGTGAAGGAAAGGAGCCCAGGAAGAGGCTACTGCCACGAGCCAGGAGAGGAGTGACGCCGGGGCTGGGAATCAGTGCTCTCCCCTCCCCTTGCTAAGTTGAGAGCCTCCCAGGGAAGCCAACCGGGCAGCTGGACAGACCTGCCTAAGTCCCGAGCGAGGCCAGGGCGTGGAGGGAGATTTGGGTGTTACTGGCATATGCGTGGTATTTAAAGCCACCAGACCAGATGAGACCACCTGGGAAGAATATATAGCTAGAAGGGGAAGGAGCCAGGCTAGACCTGACTGATGAGACAGGGAGCCAGCCGGGAAGGAAGACCCTTGAAAAAGTCTGGTAATGTAGAAGCTAAGAGAAAAAAGCATTTCAAGAAGATGTGAGGGACTTCCCTGGTGGTGCAGTGGTTAGGAATCCGCCTGCCAATGCAGGGGACACGGGTTCGAGCCCTGGTCTGGGAAGATCCCACCTGCCGCGGAGCAACTAAGCCCGTGCGCCACAACTACTGAGCCTGTGCTCTAGAGCCTGCGAACCACAGCTACTCAAGCCCGTGCACCTAAAGCCTGTGCTCTGCAACAAGAGAAGCCACCGCAATGGGAAGCCCGCGCCGCAACGAAGAGTAGCCCCCGCTCGCCGCAACTAGGGAAAGCCTGTGCGCAGCAACAAAGACCCAGCGCAGCCAAAAAAAAAGAGAAGGAGATGGGAGCAGCCCACCACATGAAACAGACCAGAAGAGTGAACAGGTTAGGGGCCAGGCGAGGTTGGCCAGAGAAGGTGCAGAGGCACGTGGAGGGCAGGAACCCACTGGAGTGGCTGAGGAAAGGAGATGCCGGTGCAGACGAGTCTTTCAAGGGAATTCTGTGGGAAAGGCAGCAAGAAATGGGGGTGCAGAGACAACGGGGATTTTCTTTGCAAAGGCAAGAGATGCTAGAGCAGGACAGTTCAACGATGGGAGTGATCCAACAGAGCGGGGAAAACGATGATGCAGGAAAGAGGGTGCCAAGTGCAGGAGTGGAAGCCGAGGGGGCGAGGTCCAAGCACAGGTGGGGGGCAGGGCCCTTCCTCCAGGGGCGCCGGGTTGGCAGGCGGCGAAGGTACAGATGGGGGCAGGCTGTTTCGTGGTCGGCAGGCGAGGGCCTTACTGCTGACCGCTTCTAATTTCTCAATGAAGACATTACCTGGGAGAGGCTGGGGTGGAGGGCGCGTGGGAAAGGCTGACTGCAGCTGGAGAATTCTGCAAAGGGAACAGAACAAGGCTTTGGAGGAGTGGGAACCTGGACGGGCTGGGGAAGCGCGGTAGCGCAGGCGGGCAGGGCTGAGTGCCCAGCTGAGACGTGTGGCCGTGCACCTACAGGGAGCCCAGCCACAGTCGGCGTGCTGCAACCTTCGTGGTGCCAGGAAGAAAGCACTGTTGTGACTGTGCTCATTTCACACCTGCAGAAACCAAGTCTTAGGAGAGTTAAGTAACTTGTCTACGTCTGCACAGCTAGAATCTGAACCCGTGAGACCAGGCTCCTAGGCAGAGATCGTCAACCCCTGTGGGGACATGAAGACTTTCCAAGGCATAGTGGGACTGCCGGTTCTAAGAACACCCATTTCCAGGTCCTCAAGTTTCCTTAGTTACTGTTTGCTATGAGTGAGCGTCCTGAGAATGTGCAGGTGTTGGCAGTGTCCCTTAATCCCACTTTACAGAAGAAAGGCACACCTCCACCCATCCCAAACATCCTTTTGGTGAAGGTTCCAGGGTGGAAACACTCCCAACTTTGCATCAAACAAAGGGGGAAGGCTGTTCTAACAGCAGATCAAGTCTCATAAGCTACTTGTTAAGAATGAAGCATGAGAAACGGGGATGTCAGTCCAGAGCTCAAAGAGTAGCTCTGGAGAGCGCCGTGATCAGAGTCAGGACCGAATAACTACGTAAGTGCTCTGAAGGAGAGGGATGTGAGCACAGATGACAAGGACCCAAATCCAGACCAGGGTCAAGACAGCCGACCCTGAGGACCAGGGCCTCGGCTGAGATGGAAGGATAAGTATGTGTCCCCTGAGACAGGGGCGACAAACTTCTGCCAAGAGCCAGAGAGTAAACGTTTCCGGCTTTGCAAGCCATTGATTCTCTATAGCAACCACTCAACTCTGCTGCAGAGTCAAAGGCAATAATCAACCAGCAGCTGCGACTGTGTGCCGGTAAGGTGTCATTTACGACAACGGGCAGTGGAAGGCCGCATTCTTAGTTTGCCTGGACAGTTATCAGGAAAAAATGGGCCTTGGTTGGTAGCGCTGGATGATTTCGAGCTACCACTGGGAGGAGATGCTGACAATGATGAGGGCGGTGGTGGAGGGATCCTTCCTGGGACAAAAGGAACAGCAGGTCCAGAGGCCAGGTATAGGTAGGGGGTGTGGTGTCTACAAGGAAATAGGTCTCTGCAGCAGGAGCCCGAGTCCGGGAGGGTGGCAACAGGGCTGGCCAGACATGGCAGGGCCCCGCAGGGCCGTCTACCCCAAGGCAGGAGGAAGCTTTCTGAGGCTTGGAAGGCGTTTTTCATTTGGGCTGAGAGGACCGTGTTTAGGGCTGGGGGAGTAGGGCAGGGCCAGGTGGTGACAGGATGATGTAATTAGATTTGTGTTTTGAAAACACTGCGGGGTGGGGGGGGGGTATGAGAGCCTGAGGGAGACAGGAGCCTACTGCACTAGTGAAGGGAGCTCAACCTGGAGTGTTGGGAGAGGAGTGGTGGTGCTGGGCGCTACGCAGCAGGGAAGAGGAACTGGGCAGAGAGGAACAAGGAGGTGTGGGGAGGAGGGCCAGGTTCAGGCTGGAGATGAGGGTCACTGGGGAGGAGAAGATACAGAAGCACCTGTGCTGCGGCCTACACTTGAAGATTGCTTCCTCTCCTCTCTCCCCCCAGTCCTTGCATTTCTGGCTACCCTTTAGCGCCCCACTCATCCATGTATATCTGGAGGACTAGCAGGACCCCTCCCCGAGATGATGGGGCGGGGAGTGCAGAGGCGCGGAACCAACCGGAAGTCACTGAAGCTTAGGGGGCTCCAAGGGGTCTGGGTCTGTGCCTCACACTCACCTGAGGGCAGCAGACCTTCTTGCTCTGGGGGGACTTCTGGCTGGAGTATCTCCTAGAAGTGCGGAAAGAAAACTCTCTTCCTAGGGAAGAGAAAAAAAGTAGTTCTTCAGTTCCTTCTTGTCTTGGGGGTGACACTGCAGAGGAGGAGCTTTGAGACAGCCCCCCTCCCTGGAGGCAACAGCAACAGCGAGAGGACTGGCCTCTGACAAAGCAGAGCCTCTCGGTCATTCCACCTGCTGAGTGACCTCGGGCAAATTACCTAACATCTCTGATCCTGTTAAAGGGTGTGAATGCTAACTACCTTGAAGGGCTGATGAGCCGATTAAAGCAAATGATGTATGCAGGGAGTACACAGGGCAAGCAGTCAACCCATAAGAAAAAACAAAAAAAGCATTGGCTTCAAAAGAAAAACAAAAACTCAGAACTTTGCACAATTGAAATGAATAAATGTTGGACTAAACACTTAAAAGAGTAACAATCTATCAACCTCTTAAGGTGTTAAATTTAATATTCATTGAAATGTCATTAAATTTGAAGACAATTTCCAGGTTAGATTGTTTTTTTCACTTTGAAATTCCTGTGTGTCCATGACGACTGCTGGGAAAGCAAACCTTTTGAGTCAGTAGCTGCAAATGCTTAGACAAATAAGTGGTGGCTCTTATAATTTCCACCTGATAACTGCAGCCATACTCTTCCCTAAGGGCTGCCAGGTATGCTCTTCCCTTGTGCCCTGGACCAGGACTTCTCACACTGGAATGTGCTTACAGATCCCTGGGAGACCCTGGCAAACTGCAGGCTCTGCTTTAGTCGATCTAGAGAGACGCCGATGCTGCTGGTCCTCGGACCACACTTAGAGCAGCGGGTCTTTGCCACACCACGGGAGCCACGTGGGGCAGAGAGGTGAAGGCCCAGCAGCCTGCCTCCTGAGCCAGGAAACCTACCCCAGGGAGGAGGCCTCACGGGAGAGGGCAATGCTGAAGCGCCCTGCCCTCCTCCTCTACCCATTCTATTTCCGCTCTTCTCAGCTGGCATCTAAGAGCGATGGTGTTTGCTTACACGAGGGTGGCTCTCCTACCCCCAACCCTGTTAATGCCTCCAGCACACCTTTCTCTACTCTGTTTTCACTTCTGTATCACTTTCCCTGAAATCTGGGTCCCGCCTTTTACCACCTGATGTTAATAGCTGTTTCAAAGTTCATTAACAGGGGTGTTTTTGGAGGCGGATGATGAGAATGTTTTGCAATTAGTGGTGACGTGAATATACTAAAAATCACTGAATTATATATTTCAAAGGGGTTAATTTTATGTTATGTAAATCAGGTTTCAATAAAGCCGATATATAAAGATCACCAACAACCTAACTGTATGATTCCATGGCTTCCTCGTAGGCCTTGTTCCGGGGTACGCTCTGCAGTAGTTGGCACCACTGACCATCCCTCAGGAGAGCCCACCTTGGCTGCCACAGCCCTATTCTTTCTGGGCTCCTCCTGCCTCTGATTTCTCTTGCTGTCGCCTCCTGCGTGTAGGAGGTCCCCAAGGCTCTGACCTCAGCCGCCTTGTCTCCTCCCTTCTTTGATATTCCCATTTAGAGGTAATTTCTACAAACACATGTATCTGAATAAATCCTCAGGTGGGAGTCCCAGCCCCGATCTCTCCCCTAGCCGTATCACCAACAATGTCTTAGACATCTCCACCTGATGTCCCATCCTTCCCTCAAATTCATCATCTGAAATTGAACGTATAGCCTTTCTCCACAGACCTGATCCTCCTCTCGATTTCTTACTTCTAAATGGAACACCTACAAACGCTGGCTGCTAGATGCTTAGAGCTGCTTAGAATCTGGAAGCCACCCCAGCTCCAGTCTCCTCCTGGCCTGTCCCACTGTGCTTGAAAGCTCTTGAATTTCCATGAGTTTCCATCTTGCTTATGGCTTCACGTCCATCTTCACAACTGTGCAGAAAAGTGTTAACACAGCAGTCCTGGCTACTGTCCTTGAAAAGTCCTGACTGCAAGCTTGGCCCTTGACTGGCATCTGGGAATGTAGCTTTCGGGAGGGCTCCCACCACTGATAAGAGTGGTTCACTGTGCCTAAACTGTCGGTACAAACAATGTGGTTTACGCTGAATACCCACTTTCCTTCTGGGAGTTTGGAATCTGGGTATGTGACCACACAGGGGAGCGCCTATGTGATCAGCACCCAGGAAAACCCTGGGCACTGGGTCCCTAACGAGCTCCTCTGACAGGCAACATTTCACACGTGTTGTCACAACTCGCTGGGGGAATTAAAGTGGGTCCTGTGTGACTCTGCAGGAAAGGACTCTTGCGCTTGTTCCTGGTTTTACTGGACTTTGCTCCACGTGTCTTTTCCCTTTATTTAATTAATTTATTTATTTTTTGCGGTACGCAGGCCTCTCACTGTTGTGGCCTCTCCCGTTGTGGAGCACAGACTCCGGACGCGCAGGCTCAGTGGCCATGGCTCATGGGCCCAGCTGCTCCGCGGCATGTGGGATCTTCCCGGACCGGGGCACGAACCCGCGTCCCCTGCATCGGCAGGCGGACTCTCAACCACTGCGCCACCAGGAAAGCCCTGTCTTTTCCCTTTGCAGATTTTGCTTTGTGCCCTTTCGCTGCAATAGATCACAGCGGTGAGTACGACTACACACTGAGCCCTGCGTGTGTCCTAAGGAATTACCGAAGGTTAACATGGCCTTGGGGACAGTTCCCCCACCCTCGTTTATCCTAGCCACAATCCTAACTGCAGTTGTCCAGCCTTCAGAAAGAGGGTCTTTAGGGGACACCTCACCCAACTTCCCACCCAACACGGAACCTTTTAGGCAGCATGCGGCAGCTCTACCAGGGCCCTCCAGGGATAGGAAGCTCACCACGGTGAGACAGCACTGCCTCTTAGGAGGTCCCTCCTTCCTGCCGAGCACCCTTGCTTTCCCCGAGGGCGTTAGACTGAGGGAGGGGAATGGTTTAACCGGTCAGAGAGGCCAGACTGACCGAAGCAGGAGACTGATTAGCCTATCTGGACAAAATCCTGGCTCCCCAGCTGTGCTGGAAAACCCTGGGCACATGAGCCTCTCTGCACCTCAATTCTTGCTGTAAGATGGAGGTGACAGGATTTCTCAAGAAGCTGCGGTGTGGAATGACACAAGTCAAACAGTGGCTGGTGCAGAGAACGACGTGTGCATTAGCATTATTTTTATTCAGATTACTGCTATGTGCTCAGATACATGCTCTTTGATAGTATGAACTGTTTTCACCATATTTAAGAAAAAAAAAACTCTCCTCACTCCTATCCCCTCCAAAGGGTCCTAGATGTTGCTACGGGGGTTTGATTAGCCAGATGTTGTCTGCCCCCTGGGGCCTACTGACCATTACAGACAAGGCTTTGCTGCATCCCTGGGGTGCCCCATAAAAAGGGGCAGACAGCCCCCAGCTGGAGGATGTAAATTTATCCTAACCCAAGGTGGCGTCTCCCTGGCTTCACAGTCCTGAGTTGAATCCTGGTTTAGCCACCCACGGGCTGGCTGCCCATCACGGTCCTTTCATTGTTGCCACGAGGACTGCCTCTGTTCCCTCAGTGCCTCTGGGTCTTCTCACTTGCTGTCCCCTCTGCCTGGAACACAGTGGTCCTTCGCTTCACCTGTCACTTACTGACCTTCTCAGGGCTGGCCTGGGTCCCCCTCCTGCTGCTGCCGCAGCACCCTGTATACCTGTCACCAGTGCCCAGTCCACTGTAGGATAACTGCCTGACCTCGACTTCCCACTAGACCACACAGCGGAGGCTGTGCTTGCCTCCACGCCGTGTTCCCAGTGTTTATTTAGCACAGTGCCTGGCACGTGGCGCTCTTTACGTGTCTGTTAAGTGCGAAAAGAAAGTTGGCTTTGGGCAAGTTGCTTCGCTGAACTCTGGTTTCCTCACCTGTGAAGTGGATTTAATGTGTACTTCAGCTGGCCATTGTGAGGATTAAATCGAAAGGATACCTGGGGGGCTTCCCTGGTGGTGCAGTGGTTGAGAGTCTGCCTGCCGATGCAGGGGACATGGGTTTGTGCCCCGGTCCGGGAGGATCCCACATGCTGCGGAGCAGCTAGGCCCGTGAGCCATGGCCACTGAGCCTGCGCGTCCGGAGCCTGTGCTCCGCAATGGGAGAGGCCACAACAGTGAGAGGCCTGCGTACTGCAGGAAAAAAAAAAAAAAAGGATACCTGGGGCTTCCCTGGTGGCGCAGTGGTTGAGAATCCACCTGCCAATGCAGGGGACATGGGTTCGAGCCCTGGTCCGGGAAGATCCCACATGCCGTGGAGCAACTAAGCCCGTGCGCCACAACTACTGAGCCTGCACTCTAGAGCCCACCAGCCACAACTACTGAAGCCCGCGCGCCTAGTGCCTGTGCTCCGCAACAAGAGAAGCCACCGCAATGAGAAGCCCGCGCACTGCAACGAAGAGTGGCCCTGTTCGCTGCAACTAGAGAAAGCCCACACACAGCAACAAAGACCCAATGCAGCCAAAAATAAAAAAATTTAAAAAATAAATTTATATATATATATAAAAAAAAAGGATACCTGGTGCCTGGCACATGGTAGACACTGAATAACTGACATCTACTATTTTAAAATTCCCACACATCCCAGCACTTTTGGTGTGCTGACTCTATAGTTGCTAAGCATTAACATTTCAGTCATTTTGGAGGCTAGTTTGAGGTACGTGAGAGAGAACCAGGCCTGAAGATTTCAGTATTAGGGCCCCTCCCAGCCCGGACTAGATGGTAGCTGGGTGTGGCAGGGGACAGAGGGGACGGAAGTCCCTACCTGGCACCTTACCCTTCAGCAGACTTTTTTTCTGCAACATTAATTCTTCTCTCTGGAATCTCTCCGGATCCAGTTTCGAGTAGTCCCAGCTATTATAGCTGTGTGGGCAAGGATATATACCTAAGAGGGAGTCAAGAGTGATCATGAAAACTTCTGCAAAAGAGAAAGGGAGGCAGAAAATGGAAGACAGAGGCCTCTGAGATGCCCCTGCTGGTCCCGGGGAGGCTGAGCTTCCAGCATTATCCCTCCTCCCTCCCCCCAGTACTGGCCTTGTAGCCTTGAGTGAGCCACTTCCTCTCTATGAGACTTTGGTTTCTTTACCTGGAAAACGGAGATGTGATGCCCACCCTGCCCTCCTGACAGCGTGAGTGTGAGGATGAGATCACACCACAGACGTGTGAACCTGTGACACACTACACAGATGTGAAGGCATAGTAATTATTTGTTTTCCTGTCTATCTCCTCTGCCTGGAAGGCAGGGGCTGGGTCTGATTCATCTTTGTACCTCCAGGGCTTAGTATTGGACCTGGCACACAATAAATAGGCACTTAGCAAATGTTTGTTCAACACACTATTACACTTTGCTGGGCTTCCCTGGTGGCTCAGTGGTTAAGAATCTGCCTGCCAATGCAGGGGACATGGGTTCAAGCCCTGGCCCGGGAAGATCCCACGTGCCGCAGAGCAACTAAGTCCGTGTGCCACAACTACTGAGCCTGTGCTCTAGAGCCCGCGAGCCACAACTACTGAGCCCATGTGCCACAACTACTGAGCCCACGCACCTAGAGCCCGTGCTCTGCAACAAGAGAAGCCACTGCAATGAGAAGCCTGCACACCACAACAAAGAGCCGCCCCCGCTCTCCCCAACTAGAGAAAGCCTGCGCACAGCAACAAAGACCCAACACAGCCAAAAATAAATAAATAAAATAAATAAATTTATATATATATAAAAAGAACAAGACAAGGGTGCCCACTCTCACCACTCATACTCAACATAGTACTATAAGTCCTTGCTGGAGCAATTAGGCAAGAAAAAGAAATAAAAGGTATCCAGATTGTAAAGGAAGAAGTAAAACTGTATCTGTTTGCTGATGACATGATATTATATATAGAAAACCCTAAAGATTCCACCAAAAACTGTTAGAACTAATAAATGAATTCAGTAAAATTCATTTTTACTGAATATAAAATCAACATACCAAAATCAGTTGTGTTTTTATACACTAACGGTGAATTATCTGAAAAAGAAATAAAGAAAACAGCCCCATTTACAATAACATCAAAAACAATAGAATACTTAGGAGTAAACTTAGAGCCAAGGAATTATAAGATCTATACACTGAAAATTCTAAGACACTGACGAAAGAAACTGAAGACACAAATAAATGGAAAAATATCTCATGTTCATGGATCAAAAGTACTAATATTGTTAAAATGCCCATTCTACCCAAATCATCTACAGATTCAATGTAATCTCTATCAAAATTCCAATGATATTTTTCACAGAAATAGAAAAAAATTCTAAAGTTTGTATGGATCCACAAAAGACTCCAAATAGCCAAAGCAATCTTGAAAAAGAACAAAGCTGGAGGCACCACACTCCCTGTTTTTAAACTATATCACAGGGGCTTCCCTGGTGGCGCAGTGGTTAAGAAGCCGCCTGTCAATGCAGGGGACATGGGCTCGAGCTCTGGTCCGGGAAGATCCCACATGCTGCGGAGCAGCTAAGCCCGTGAGCCACAACTACTGAGCCCACATGCCACAACTACTGAAGCCCGTGCACCTAGAGCCCATGCTCTGCAACCAGAGAAACCACGGCAATGAGAAGCCCGTGGACCGCAATGAAGAGCAGCCCCCGCTCGCTGTTCCTAGAGAAAGCCTGCATGCAGCAACGAGGACCCAATGCAGCCAAAAAAACATAAATAAATTTACAAAAATAAATAAATAAACATATTTCAAAGCTATGAAAATCAAAACAATATAGTACTAGCAGAAAAACAGATCAATGAAACAGAATTGAGAGCCCAGAAATAAACCCGTGCATATATGATCAACGAATATTTAACAAAGGAGCCAAGAATACTCAATGGGCAAAGGATAGCCTCTTCAATAAATGGTTTTGGGAAAACTGGATACTCATAAGCAAAAGAATGAAACTGGACACCCCTTACACCATTCACAACTCAAAATGGATTAAGGACTTAAATGGACCTGAAATCATAAAACTCCTAGAATAAAACCCAGGCAAAAAGCTCCCTGACATTGGTCTCGGCAGTGATTTTGGAGGGTATGATACCAAAAGCATAAGAAACAAAAGCAAAAATAAACAAGTGGGACTACATTTAACTAAAAAGCTTCTGCACAGCAAAAGAAACAACAAAATGAAAAGGCAACCTACAGAATGGGAGAAAATATTTGCAAACCATATGTCTAATAAGGGGATAATATTCAAAGTCTGTAAGGAACTTATACAACTCAGTAGCAAAAAAACGCAAACAGTCCAATTAGAGAAAGAGAAAGGATCTGAACGGACATTTTTCCAAAGAAGACATACAAATGACCAACAAGTACATGAAAAGGTGCTCAACATCACTAATCATCAGGGAAATGCAAATCAAAACCAGTATAAGATTATCACCTCTCACCTATTAAAACAGCTATTGTCAAAAAGACAAGAGACAACAAATGCTGGCGAGGTTGTGAGAAAAAAGGAAACTCTTGTGTACTGTTGATAGGAATGTAAGTTGGAACCGCCACTATGGAAGCAGTATAGAAGTCCCTCAAAAAATTAAAAATAGAAGTACCATATGATCCAGGAATCTCACTTCTGGATATACAGCCAAAGGAAATGAAATCACTATCTCAAAGGGATATCTGCACGCTCATGTTCACTGCAGCGTTACTCACAATAGCCAAGACCTGGCAACAACCTAACTGTCCACTCACAAATGAATGGGTAAAGAAACTATGGCATGTATACACAATAGAACATTATTCAGCAATAAAAAGGAAGGAAATCCTGCCATTTGTGACAATATGGATGGGCCCTGAGGACATTTTGCTAAGTGAAATAAGGCTCAGAGAGAAAGACAAATACTGTATGATCTCACTTATGTGTGTGTAATCTAAAACAGCCAAACTCATACAAGCAGAGAGTAGAACAGTGGTTGCCAGGGGCTGTGGGTGGGGAAAATCAGGAGATGTGGGGCAAAGGGTACAAACTTGCAGTTACAGAAGGAACAAGTTCCAGGGATGTAATGGACAGCATGGTGACTACAGTTAATAACACTGTATTGTACACTTGAAAGTTGCTCTGAGTAAATCTTTTTATTTATTTATTTATTTTTTAGTGTATCTATTTTAGTTATTTATTTTTGCCTGTGTTGAGTCTTTGTTGCTGCACGCAGGCTTTCTCTAGTTGTGGCGAGCGGGGGCTTCTCTTGTTGTGGAGCATGGGCTCTAGGTGCATGGTCTTCAGTAGTTGTGGCATGAGGGCTCAGTAGTTGTGGCGTACGGGCTTAGCTGCTCTGCAGCATATGGGATCTTCCCGGACCAGGGCTCGAACCCTTGTGCCCTGCATTGGCAGGTGGATACTTAACCACTGTGCCACCAGGGAAGTCCTGAGAGTAAATCTTAAATGTTCACCATAAAACAACAACATGATGGGGATTATGTGAGGTGAAGGATGTGTTAACTCACCTGCTTGTGGTAAAAACTTCACAATATATACGTGTATCAAATTATCATACTGTACACCTTAAACTTCCATAGTGTCCTATGTCAATTATATCTCAATAAAGCTGGGGGAAATTTTATTCCCTAGCTGACGAGTGACTCACTGCGCCTAGACTGTTTATATAACAATGTAGCTGATGCTAAACACCTGCTTCCCTAGAACTTTGGTGCACGATAGACAGAGGTGCCTCCATGACCAGCCCGCAGTAAAACCCTTGGGCGCTGTTTCTCTAACGGGCTTCTGGGCAGAAACATCACACACATGTTGCCACGTGTTCACTGCAGTGGGATGAGGGGCTCTGTATAACTCCTCACGGGAGGAGGAGGGCTGCGTGTGAATTCCTCCAAACAATGCCTGTCTTTCCCCTTATGATCTGGCTGTGTACCCTTACTACATCGTAATAATAAGTCTTAGCCATAAACACAACTGTATGCCGAGACCTGTGAGCTCCACCGAATCTCCTAATGTGGAATTGATCTCGGAGACCCTCAACACAGTAGGAAATGTGAAAGGTGCTTACTTAGCACAGTACCTAGTACACAGGGAACCTCTCAGCTTTCAACGACCTTAGAGGATGTCTGGGTTGAGATGGGGGACGTGAGGAAGGAGACTGAAAAGTAATTGACAAGCAAACTCAAGCTGGCACTGTGTGTGCTGCAGGGAGAGGGGGACGACAGTTGGGTCAAGTGGGGTCACAGTGGGGGTGGAAGGTGGGATTATCTAGCCAGCACAGTGCTTTTGGGTTCCTGGGTCCATCAGCCTACAGCACATTGTTAACTAACAGGGCTGTGCCGAAACCTGCTCCCTGCCGATGCAGCTGGGGACGAAAGGGGACTAGGAATGTCTCAGAACTGTTTGAGGGAGCAGAATCATGAGTACTCCTCGGGCTCTAACCACACACTTTACTTTCTTTATTTTCAAGGAGAGAAAAGAACAACTGCCTCGATGAAGAGGTGTGATGGCAAACAGGAACCTACCTGGGCTCGGGTGGAAGACGTGTTTCTGGAATTGCTTTCCCCAGGAGAAAGTAGCCACCTCTCACCTGAAATCCAGAGGCTCATCGTGTTACAGATGTCAGACTTGAATTCGTGAGTGTTGAACCAGGACTGAGGGAAGCAGCAGCAGAAGCTGGTGTACAGGGCTTTACTCAGAAGTGATGGCAACCTCTGGGGGGCAAGCAGAGCTCAGGCAATATTCTGGACATTTCCACACCCAGAAAAGAGCCCCTGACTTCAGAAAGGACCTGTGATAAAACACTCTACCTGACACCGTGCTGCCTTCCTGTTCACGAGGGAAGCAATTTCTATCTGCAGCTGCCCCACATCTCGGTGGACCCCTTACCCTACCTGGGGACCACTCCTCAAACACCATGCTACGTTGGCCAGCAAACCCCCCTCCCCCAGCTCCTCTGCATGCGGTCTGTGCCTCAGCCCCCTCTACAACCTGGCCAAAGATCAGCGCAGAAGATAACAAAGTACATTTGACATACCCATCTCGCTGTCCCCCAGAGATAATATTAAGTCCTACTTCCTGTTTTGTTTTTTTTTTCCTTTCCTGTGCATAAGTAGTACTGTTGTTCCTTTTTAACTATGGTTAAGGTCAAATTATACATTTATATCTGGCTTATTAATTTAACATCAGAACATAAATACTTCCCCGGGTTACTATAAACTCTTTGGGATTTTTTTTTTTTTCCAGTAGTGACCTTCATAGTATTGTGCTGAGTGACCATATCAAAATTTACTTAAACATTCAGCATCTGTGGATATTGTCTTGTTTCTAGAACTTTGCATTACAAATTATGCAGAATAATTATATTTATTTATTAAGCTAGCTCAGTGTCTGGCACATATTAAGCAATCAAAAATTTGTTGAATGCATAAAAAAGTTTGTTGAATGCATAAATGAAAGCAGCTTTTACTATATATTCAAATATGCCCTCCAGAAGATGGTATAATAAGAGTAATAATAGCAGCTATTATATATTGGGGGCTTAGCGTGTGCTGGGTGATATGTCAGATGCCTTACAAACATCATCTCATTTAATACTCAGGACAACTCAACGAGAGAGGCATTATTATCCTCATTTTATGGGTGATGAAACTGAGACACTGAAAGCCTAAGCAACTTGTTAAGCAGACACTTAACTAGTGTAAGTGCCTTTCAGCCCGTCTGTCCCAATTCACTTCCCACTCAGGCTGTCTGAGTGCCATTTCCCTATGTCCTTCATAACACTGGGAATTACATTTTTTAATCTATGCAATCCAGCAGGTAAAAAGATGTACCAAAGGATTGTTTTAATTTGTATTTTCAATTATTATTATTTTGGGGGGGGGCCGCACCACGCAGCATTCAGGATCTTAGCTCCCCGACCAGGGATAGAACCTGCGCCCCCTGCAGTGGAAGAGCAGAGTCCTAACCACTGGACCACCAGGGAATTCCCTCGATTATCGTCAAAGGTGAACTTTTTCTCCCATTTTTATTTCTTCCCTGGTGAATTTCTGGTTTATGTACTTTGTCCATTGGTCCATTTTTCTTATTGATTTGTAAGACTTCTTTATGTTGTGTGGCATATATGTTACCAGTATTTTTTGCATAGTTTCTCATTTGCCTTTTAACTTTGACTGTAGCAATTTAAATAATTTATATAGTTAAATCAGTCTTCTTATGGTTAATCCCTTGGGGTCATATTTAGAAAGTCCTTCCCTACCCCCAAATCATGTCAATATTCACTTATATTTTCTTCTAGCAACCCTTTTAGTATACATGTACATACACACATATATAAAAAGTACATATGTATATTCATAATTTTCAAATCTCATGCTTATTTAAATACTATAGAAATAAATAAAATATAAAAGGAAGCTTCTTATAACCTTATTCCCTGGAGATAATAAGCATTGCTATGAGTTTGGTAAATATTTTTCCAGACTTTTTTTTCTACTCATAGGCACACATACATATACATATAATTTTTCTAACATGGAGTTTTGTTTTTCACTTGAAATACATCATTACATCTTCCCTATCAGTATATATAGATCTACCTTATTTTGGGTAACTGCTGCATTACAAGTCAGTATATGAATACATCACAACTTACTAATTACTCCCTTATGGAAAGCACGTTAAGGGCATTAACTTGGCACTAGCAGTGAACAGCTATCCAATGTGATTTTTTTTCCTGAACAGCGATTGATGCTCACTTTTAAGAGAGCCTCTTCGTAGTGGGACCTGGATTCACAAGACAAAAGAAAGGCGTAGTGCTGGGCTATCCGGTCGAACAGCTTGTTCTGGACTTCCTTCTTTGGCTACCGGGAATAAAAACGGAGAAGGAATTACTAGAGCCCCTTGTTGAAGCGGCCAAGGACTGGGAATCTTAACTAAGTATTTCTCTCATTTTTAGGAATCTTATTCTCAAGGTAATTAATCTCATATTATTTATGAAATACTACACTGATTTGTTTTATAGGATCTATAAAACACATACAGAGAGGTAGAATGTCGAGGAAAGCACACAAACTCTGGGCCACGAGGTCCTGACTTTACTCTCTGCCCTGCCGTTGACCAGCCATGTGACACGGACCAGTTCTTAATGCTCTGGGGAGCTGCAGGACGTGGTGCAATGTTTACAGCCCAGAGTGCATGGACGAGGCATGGGTGGGGAAGGGACAGGGTGTGACAGATGAGGCTGCCGGGGCGGTCCGTGGAATCAGAAGGGCTTACAGCCCACGTTAAAGAGGCTGGGGTTTGTGCCACAGAAAAATAACTTAAGTGAGGGAGAGAAGCCGTCGGATTTGCATTTACCTGGTACCTTTCATGAAAGATCCACCAGAAGCTATCCAGCCACATGGCTCTTACAGAAGGAGAACAGAGAAACTGCTCTAATTCTCTATCTGAACAGAAAGACTTGAAAAGAAACAAAATTCACATGATTATTGCTATTGTTATTGTTTATTTATTTACTTATTTATTCTTTGAAATTTACCTGGAGCCACAGCCAGATTCATAATCATCTCCACTCAAAACCTGCTTTTCCACCTATGTTCCATGGCTTGTTACTGTCATTAATCACACCACCTCCCCGCCAGACGTCTTTGGAGTCAACACACTTTGGGGTCAACTTAAAAAAAAAACCCACCTAACCTTTCAGTGAGTGCCAACTATTTACCTTGCCAGGTGTTTTTACATGTTCTCATTTAACCCTTACAATAATCACACAAGGCATGTGTTATTATCTCCATTTCACAGATGAGGAAACTGAGGACTAAACTGATGAAGTCACAGGAATCCCTGGAGGTCCAGAGGTTAGGACTCTGCGTTTTCACTGTTGAGGGCACGGGTTTGATCCCTGGTGGGGGAACTAAGATCCTGCAAGCCACGTGGCGCGGCCAAATTAAATATATTGCTGAAGTCTCTTGCCCAAAGTAACACAGCCAGCAAGTGGCAGAGCCAGGGTCGGAACCCATAACTCTAGGCAGTTGCTCCATGCTGTCATCTGTGTTCATTCAATAATAATCAGTATCAACAAACATAGATACTATACAGATGCAAATCACTGGACCATGAAATCCTGCTGAGTTAGCAGTAAGCATATGGAGTTCTAAAATTAGAACAGAATTATCAGTGAACTCAGAGAGGCAGAAAATTCAGGCTTCATTGTCCTAAACTGGGTCTTGAACCTTCCCTGACTCCAAAGCTGCTACCACAATAATGTGTAACATTTGGTGAATGCTTGCCATGTATCAGGCGCTGAGCTATGCCGTTCATTGTTTATCTCACTTTATTTTTCATCATCTATCTCTGCGGTTGGTGCTGGTTGATGGAACTGTTATCCCCAATTTATAGAAGAGAAAAATGAGGGTCGAAAGGTCAGGATTCTTGCCTAAGCTTACACAGCCTGGGAGGCTCAAAAGCAGGCAGCCTGGCCCCAGAGACATGGTAAGGCTGCCTCTCCTCTTACCATTAAGAGGAGCAGAGATCTCTCTCTTGCCCCCATCCTGGATGCAAAGGGAAAAACTCCTTGGCACTCCCTTCAAGCCTACAGAAGCTGAGGGCATGGTGCATTGATACACAAGCCACCCTAGTTAGCAAGGAGCTCTCTGAGCCCTGCTCTTGGCTTTGTCTTTTCCGCCATTCCTCATGTTTCCTTAGAGAGGCAGTATCGTCAGAGAGGTGGAGAGCACAGACTGCTACCGCACGGCCTGGATTCTAATCCAGCTCTTAAGCTTATTAGCTGCGTGACCCTGAGCAATGTTACTGAAACTGTCTGTGCTCAATTTCCTCATCTGGGAAATAGAGATGATGATGACGACAGTCCCTACCTCCAGGACTGCTCTGAGGGTTAAATGAATGAGTGACACACACGCAAAGCATACATACTCACTTAGAACAGTGCCGGGCACTTAGGCAACACTTGTTAAGAGTGTGCTAGTTCTTTATTGTTTATTTATTCACGCTCCTGCTTCCTTTCAAAAAGATTTCATTTCAGCTCTTCAACAGATATTTATCGAGCACCTAGGTGCTCGGGATGTTAATGGAGAGTCCCTGCCCTGAAGGTGTTCACAGGTAAACAGACATTTGAGAGAAGGAATCCCAGGAGGAGGCAAGTAAAATTTGGGATGGCCCCCGAGCAGGATGGAAGAGGGTCCTTTTAAAGCCAGGGCACATATCTGCCTTGGGTTTCCTGGGAGCCAAAGAAAAGCAGGAACCAGCATCAGTTATAAGACTAAAAGCATTCCCGTAGATGCACAGTTTTTCTTGGGATTAAGGCCTCAGGAAAACATTCCCCAGGGGACCTAAAAAATGGGACATTAAGTAGCATCATAGTCACTGTCCTGGGGGCCACCCACACAGCAAATGGAGCAAGAGCACATGTGGCTGGGCCAGCGGGCCTGTCAGGGGCAGCAGAGGTGCTGGAAGGTCTCACAGGAACGGCGGGTCTGTGAAACACCCCATCCATTTCCAAAGGTCTTTCTTCCATTTTTAAATTATATAAAAAGGAAGAAGAAAAAAACCTATAATCTTGTACACCTGAAACTAATACAACATTGTAAATAAACTATGTTTCAATAAAAATTTTTTTAAAAAACTACAATGTTATTACTCAGAGAATGCTAGTGTATGTATGCTAGTGTATGAATGCTAGTCTATGTATGGTTTCACCCCAGATTTTCCTGTGTGTGCTTATGTAACATTGTACTGCAATTTTATATACCGATGTTTTTCATTTAACAACATAGCATAGCATGTTAAAATACACTCTTCATAAATATTCATTGTAGTGGCTAAGTAGTCCATCATGTATAAACCAAAAATGACTGCACTGTTCTTCTATTATTGATCATTAAACTTTTCTAATAACATTGATAATAAAAACTATCATTTTTTGAGCAATTATGACTTACTAAGCACTGTGCTAAGTGTGCTTATGTATATTATCTTATTTAATTTACAATAATACTTCAAGGTAGAGACTATTGTTATCCCTATTTTTTTTTTTTTGCGGTACGCGGGCCTCTCACTGCTGTGGCCTCTCCCGTTGCGGAGCACAGGCTCCGGACGCGCAGGCTCAGCGGCCATGGCTCACGGGCCCAGCCGCTCCGCGGCATGTGGGATCTTCCCGGACAGGGGCACGAACCCGCGTCCCCTGCATCGGCAGGCGGACTCTCAACCACTGTGCCACCAGGGAAGCCCTGTTATCCCTATTTTATAGGAGAAGAAACTGGAGCCCAGAGAGCTACTTAACCACCAAAGATGTACTGCCCTCCAGTCCCTTGCTATCACAGAATCCACGTGGTGAGCATCTTTTTACATTGTCCTGGAGAGAATGTGATGCTCTGAGTGCCTGCTGCTCCTCTACCTCTCTGACAAAGAAAGCAGGGGATCAGGTACCTGATCCCAGGGTGACCACTGCCTGCCCTGGGGACCAGCACCTGGTGAAAGGCAGCTTACTGACTGCAGTCCACGCCAGAGCCCGGCACTGGAAATCCAGCAGACACCATTGTCATACTGGGCAGTGACTGGCCTAAACAGATCATTGCTCTTAGGAAGTCTGAATGCAAGATGGAACAGAGGTAGAGACACAGCCAGAAGAGTGGGCAGCAGGGAAAAATCATGAAGAGGGGGAGAAGAAGGCAGAGGAGGGAGAGGGAGACAGGGAGGAGGAGATGGGGGTGGGCAGGGAGAGGGAGAAAGAGGGAGAGAGGGGGGTGTGGTTTGAAGCAGCAGTGAGAAGTACAGACAGAAGGGACTGCAAAGCTGGGTCCCAAGAATGGGGGTGAGGGTGACTAGTTAGGAGCTGAGGATACAATGTCATAGCTGCTTTGGGGACCCTGGAGTTGTGCCGTCGTGAAGGGCGATGAGGCACAGCTGTAAGGCTGCCGAGACCATTTTCTGGGCCTCCTCCCCTCTCCACCCCTCCTCACAACTATCCCCCAGCTCCTGAGTGGCCAGCGTTGTCTCACACGCACACAGGTTCTTCAGGGCCTTCGAATTCTCCCTTCCTTCCTTCCTAAGGAACCCAGTGTGAACTGCTCTCCAAGTGGGTGACTCACCCCAAGGGGTACCACAGGGTATGGGAAGTAAATATTCTAACTAATGTCTAATTAAGAAAAAAAAGAAATTAAATTTACCAATATACAACATCGTGACTGACAACAGAACACATATATCATTTATAAAGAAATATATATCATGAGGGTGTGAACTCAAAATGTTGTGCTAATAGGATACGTGATCAGAGCAGTTAGTTGGGAGACCGGAGGTCTGGGAGAAAGGATGTAGGTTTTGGAGGAAACGTGGGCCTGGCGTCTAATCTCAGCTCAGTCACTTGCAAACTGTGTGGCCCTCAGCAACTTAATTGCCACCACTCTTGGTTTCCTGGTGTGTAAAACTGGGACCGCTGTGTCTGCCGCGCAGGTTGGTGTGAGGTTGGCTGGATATCACAGAGGGGCTGCCGCTCTCTTTCCTTACCTTGCCACTAAGGGGGTTTCTCTCAGCCTGGATCACATTGCCCACCATGTCATAGAAGTCCACCCCATTTGGAAGGTTGTTTGGCTTAGAGACGTCAAACTGTGCATACTGGTACAGCTCTGCCAGCATATTTTTGTCTGCTATTTTCTGAAGAAAAAAGCAGAATACGAAAATGGGGTCCATCATTTTGACAGTTTAAAACAATACAGTATCTGCTTTTTATCACGGAGACAATATAACAACCTTATAGACAGAGTGTTTTATAGAGTGCGTTCATGATCGCAGCACCCCTTACCAAACACCTATATACATTATTTCCACTTTCCCTTTCTGGCTTTGAGCACATGTATACAGATATGTATGTTACTTCAATCATTTTAGAATACGTATATGTACACACACACTTCTATGTCCTGCTTTATCCACTTAACTTTAGATATTTCACATTGTTACACTGTCTTCAAATTTATCATTTAACATAATATATCTTGTTAACAAGATTGTTTTAACTACTCACCGATCACTTCAAATTAATATTATTAATTAGTAACTTGGAGCATACGGTTCACCCCTTTGGGGTTATTTATTTAGTATGAATTTCTCAAAATGGCACTATTAGATCAAAGGATACAACCATCCCTATGGTTCTTAACATATATATTAAATGGATTTTTAGAATAAAAATAAAATATGACTATAAAAAATGTAAAAATACAGAAAAGTAGAAAGAGGAAACCTATTACCACCACCCAAAGGCACCTACTGGAAACATGCTGAGGGACTGAGTTCCCCTCTAACTGGGCTATGGCCTTGACAATGGAAGAACTCAGTGATTAACTGCTTTGACTCTGAGTCAGATGTCAGCTCTCCCATTTACTAGCTGTCCTGCCTTGGACAGGACATTTAAATGTGCTCAGCCACCATCATGGGTAGTATGACAGTTTCAATGCAGACCGTCAACCATTGGGCCTTATGCTGTGTGGCTAAAAAGTGAAAAAAGGATAACGTGTTCCCCAGCATTTCAAGGTTTGAATACACACGAGCTGGGTAAAGAGCCAGCTTAGGAGGATCTTAACTGGGGCGGCTGTATGGCGGGGCCAGGCTGTGGTTGCAGAGGCAGCAGAGAGAGCCTGGCCGCAGGTCTGAGGATCTGAGAGGGAAGCAGGTCTCTGCTACTGAAAAGCTGCCTGATGCTGGACACATCCTCTGACTGTTCCCGACTGCCAGCGTCCCGGGCTATCTGCAGTGACCGACAAAACCAGTACTGCTGTGGGAATAGGCCCCACGGAGCTGCGCAGCACAGTGGCTGTGTGAACTGAATCTGAACTCACTGTTTCTAAGGGCAAACATCTTCTGAGTTCTAAAAATAGACAGACAAATGACCTCTAGAACACTCCTCATTCTACCTTTTTGAGGCGTTATGAGAAATTCCAGCATTATTAAAATACTTTAAGATTCTCTAAAAAGGGAATTCTGCCATTTTCCTGCGTAGTCACCATCCAGGTGCCAAGTATCCCCTCCCTGGGAATAAAATCTAGTCCATGCCCAGCAGAAACAGACCTAGTAATAGATCTCTTACCCTTTTGATAATGAAAGATTTGACATTCCTGGATTCTGAGCCTTTGCAAATATACTGAGATTTTCTTTCGCTCTTTTCTGCAGAAGTATGGAAGAAGAGAAATAGGATGTGAGTAACCACGGGGTCTGTCCACTGCTGTGTGGTGATCATACCTGTGATTTTTCATTCAACCTGAGCAGATGACACACACACTATTAGTCTCCCTAGATCCCACCTGGGTTGCTGACTTACTAAGATTCCCCTCATTTGATTAGACTGCTTGAGCCAGAGAAGCAGCCAGGAGGAGTAGATAAAACGTGGGCTTTGAAGTCAGGCTGGGGAGAATCCAGGATCTGCCGCAGACAAGCTGTGTGGCTTTCGGCAAGTTGTTCCCTTACCCCCAAGCCTATTCTCTCATCTATAAAACACTTTCTACGGCACCCGCCTCACAGGTAGGGGGCATTAGGAACCTTTAACAGGGGGATACGTATGAAAGCACCTGGTGCAGTGTGTCCCATACAGGTCGTCTGGAAATGGTGTCCCTCCCCCCTTTCTTGCCCTATGCCAAGAAGTCAGATTAAAGGCTCTTTCAGAAGAGGCTAAAAATACCCTCATCTGAGACTCCAGACTCCTACTCGATTACATTTTAGATGCTAAAAAACCAAACCCCACAAAAACACCATCAAGGCTATGAGAAAGGAGTTTTGCCTTTGTCTCCCAAGCTGCCGTGACTTCTCTCTCCTTTTAAAGCCTTCTTCTCCATCTCGTACTTCTCAATTGCCTTTAAAAACCAAAAAAGAAATGGGGTTTTAGGGGTTAGTGCAAATCTTAGAGGAGGGCAGGGGTCAGGGAGCAGGCCATTTCTCCTGCTGGTGTGCAGAAGGCCTGGAACAAAGTGCGTGGCAGGGCCTTGCTGGCCATCTGTGTCACTGACCTCATCCCCCTGAGTGTCACCACCGATGTGTCCCCCACCCCCAGGCTCTCTCACCTGCCCCTCCTCCTGGCTACGCTCCTGAGGAGTACAGGATTGGGAACAGGGTTCCGATCATGGCTCCACGGGTTACAAGCTACTGTTTGACCTCTGTAAAGGGGGATAATAATACCTGCCTCCCAGTGCTCTCATAAGGATAAGATATAAAGAATGTAATACGCTGTGAAACACTAGCACAGAGGCTTTCAGATTGGAGCTGCTCCATAAAGGGTAACTATTATTATTATTAATCATCATACCCCTGACCTCTCAAGAGATTTCCCTTGATCTCTGACTCCTCTTACCCCCAGTCCTGCCAAAAAGGGAGGAAAGGAAAATGAATGTCAGTGACCCAGCAAGTTGTACTGATTGTCAACCAGCCCAGCGTTGAGCTTGGGTAACGAAGTTAAAGTATGATTATGTCTTCACCACCCTCAAGGAATTTACAGTCTATTCAGAGAACCAAATCAACATACGTGGAACAATTAAGTCCTAAACTGCTATGTTTAGGATTCAAAGGAGTAAGATCGGTATGGGCTGGAGCAGTCACAGAGGACTGGCCAGAAGTGGCAGGGCACGAGTGTTGGGAATACGAGGGATGAGGCATCTCTCCTTAGCTTGATAAACCGTGAAGTGCCCCTCCAGCCTGCCCCCACCTTTCTCCTGAACCGGCAGCCCCGGCCTGCACGATGAGCTAAAGGTACTGGAATGTGCGCAGGTGTGTGTGTGTGTCAGGGAAGGGTCACACTGCTAAGCCTATGCATCAACACTGTCACTCCAATTAAGTACACTAGAGAAGGCATGATGGATGAATGAATAGGACGGGTGTGTGTCAATACAGCCATGTCTTTGATACCTGCCAGGATGTCACTGTAGCTGATATTGTCAGGGCCCGGAAGGATGGACAAGATTTGCACAGAGAAAGAACAGAAAAGATAGTTGAACGCTGGAGGAAAAGCAAGTTTTAGGGCAAGAATGATGAGACCTGAGTTTGCATTTGAGACGACGGAAGGACCTACAGCTGGGGCTGTTCCCTGGGAAGGCAGCTCCCAAACCTGGCTGATGACCAGCCTTGCTGCGGAAGTATTCAGATATACAGGTTCATTAGAATCTGGAATAAACATCCAATCCAAGGAATAAACGTCATTCCTTATCGGGTTCTGAATTGTTTATTGTGGCCCCTGAGTTGTTCTCTGTTTAAATTTAAAAAACAATAAATATTTTACGTGATACAACATCAAATACGGTAAAAAGTCTCCTTCCTACTGCTCACCCAAGACCCTTAGTTTCTTGCACAGCTTTCTAGAGATATTCTGTACCTATTCAGATGAGAGCACACACAGCTCACAGGCCTGTGCCTGGCTCTCTTCACTTTTAGTTTTTAAAAAGCTCCCAGGGGAGTCTGATGATCAGCTAGGTTTAGGTATCACTGCTCTAGGTAGCTGGGAATATGAGACTGAAAAACAGGTGAGAAGACAGAATTTGCAAACATATCATTCATTCCACGAATCTTCCCTGAGCACCTACTAAAAGCCAGGTGCTGGGCTGGTGTCCAAGAGAAGATGCAGCCGTGAGCAGTGAAGCCCGTCTCTGCCCACCGAGGGCTCAGAGACTAGCAGGGAGAAGCCGGTGATTATGAGGTGACTGATGCTGCTGTGGGGAGGGACAGGATGCCAGAAGGGCGCCCCGATGGGGCACCTACACTGATCTTGGGCTGAGAGTGCAGGGAAGGCCTTTGCAGAGGCAGTGGCCTATCGGGAGAGGAAGGAACACACCTACTGCTGGAGTGAATGGTGAAGCTGTGACGGTGGGTGAACAAGCTCCCAAAGGAAGGAGACTGGAAAGAAGAGCTAGGCAAGTTCACGGCCAAAGTCTTGGGGGGAACCCACATTTAGGGCATGGGAGAAGGAATAGAAATAGGACATGGCTGTGGGGGAAGTCGGCGGGGGGTGTCTGGGTCTCAGAAGGAGGCGGCTCACTCATTTGCTAGTACAGCTATTAAACACTTCTTATGCACCAGGTACGTGCTAGGTGCCACGTGGTAGGGTAGCGTGGAGCCTGGCTATAGGTGCTGATGTGGGAGAAGCAGCCATACAGTCAAGGCCTGATATATAAAGGGCAGGGCACACCGCAGCCAGCAGAGGTTGGGCGGGGTAGCCCAGGGGTGGGCTCTGGTGGCAACAGGCAGCCAGCATCTGCCAGGTCTGACCAGCTGCCTGCGCAGAGGAGCAGGAAGGATGCTTCCTCCAGGTCACGTGAGGATCCACGATTGCTCCTGCCAGCCCTGGCCCTGTTCTGAGTGGCAATGAAGAACACCGAGGAGCTGTGCCCATGCTGGGCAGCCTTGAAAAGCCACCAGATCCTGCTACTGGGAGAATCATCTCATTCATTTTCCTGGTTCTCAAGTTATCATTAAAAAAACCACAGAACTGACATATAAATACATTCTTGCTGTAAAATACCCAAACATTACAGAAGTAGTCAGGGTAAAAACAGTTTACCCCCTTCCACCCCACTCCCTTGCCAGAACTGACTCCATCTGATACGCATCCTTCCAGACCTCTCCCCTACACATTTATACATATACAATGTCCTTCTTGTGGGCCAGGCACTGATCTAAGGGTTTTCAGGAGTCTTAACTTGTCCAGTTCTTTCAGAGATAATACATCTATGAGGCAGGTATGTTATTAATGTTATCACTATTTTATAGGAAACTGAGACTCATAAAGGTTAAATAATTTACCTAATGTCACAGTGTGAGAAAACAGTAAAGCAGCAGGAATTTAAACTCTGACAGTCTTATTTTGTGCCTCTGGTGCTCTACCCTCATGCACACATACAGAGGTATAAGGCTTTTTACATGGAATCATTCCAAATAGTGTGTGTGTCTATTTTGCTTTTATTTACAACTCAATTCTAGAATGTGTTCGACAGTGGGGTAGGGGAAATAGAAGCTCATGGTGTCCTTTCCACTTCAGTGAAGAATGCCTTCACTTCTGTGAAAAGCAACTTGACTATATTTACCAAAATTTTAAATTTCACTTCTAGGGCTCTAGCTTGCAAAAATATTTGCAAATGAGTCCCAAGATATATGTACAAAAATATTCACATGTTCACTATGATGAAAATAGCACTGAAATACTTATTGATAGGGAAGAGTTAAATTAATTATGCCATATCCAACTTTTCGAATATTATGCAGCTACGAAAAGAATGGGATCAGTCAACAGCACTGACTTTGAAAAATCTCCAAGAGGTATTTATGCTAAAAATAAATAAATAAATAAGAAAAAAATAAAAGCAGCTTCCAAAACAATATTTATGGTATGATCCTGATTACATTAAAAAAGAAAACAATAACCCTAAATGTCTATATTGTATATTTCTAATGTATTTTTTAAAAGTTCTGGAAGGATACAATAACCCTAAAAGAAAACAATAACCCTAAATGTCTATATTGTATATTTCTAATGTATTTTTTAAAAGTTCTGGAAGGATACACACCACATTACTAGCATCTAGGGAGGGATCTAGGGCTGAAAGGGAAAGTGACTTTCACTGTTTACTTACATACTTGTAGATACCTGAATACTTTAGAATAAGCATGCATTACCTTGCTATTTAAATTTTTTTTAATAAAAGAAAAAAATTGTTGACTCAAGAGCTAAACTGGCCCAAAGGTCAGTACTGGAAAAGCCGAGGTGAGGGTAAAGCTAAAAACTGTGGAGGCAGATCACCAGGTTCAGGACCCTGGGCCAGAGGAACTTGGTGGAGAGCAAGACGCCAGGTAGGAAGGGGTGAGGAGGCTTAGGTGGAGTGAACTGGCAGGAAGTAAAGGAGCAGGGTTAAGACAGACCGAAGAAGCAGAGAGAAGGGATGGGAGAGAAGGAGGGCCAGGGAGCATGGTGGACTGAAGATCAGGCCAAGTGAGAACCCACAGAGAAGGTCCTCCCAATCTACAGAACTGCACTGCCAACAAATGACTTGGGTTCTCATCTAGTCTGAGTCTCTTTCATTGTGTTTGGAGACGTAGTCAGTAACATAAATGAGTGAAGCCGGCCGAGCGTAAGACCATGTGGCAACCAACACTTTGCCTCCATATCAGGAGCGTCAGGGAGTGGTGGGAACTGTAGCAACCTGGAGACCTCACGCTCTGATAAAGAGAGCCACTGCTGTTCTGCTCCAGCTGGTGACCCCACGTGGAAGTGCGGAGGAAACATAACCATTCTTAAATATCCCATATAGCATTTTGTCTTCCCTCAGGAGACAATAATTTACCAAGCCTAACCCACCTGGGGGAGGGGAAATACCCAATTCTAGCACCATTTAGCTATCTTGTCCCACCCAAGCGGAGGAAAAAAACTGAGAAGCAATGGTGAAGTCCAGTCCAGAGGTACCGAAGGTTCATCAGAAGACTGAGACCCAACCATAGGACTACAGAACACTCCCCCCACAACCCTCACACCTACCACCACATCACTGAAGGCCTATTTACCACAGTTCCTTTTACCCAGTACGTCATATCTACCTTTCAACAAAAAATTACAAGGCATACTAAAAGGCAAAAGGCACAGTTTGAAGAGCATAAACAAGCATCAGAACCAGAGTCAGACATGGCAGAAATGTTGGACTTATCAGACCAGGAATTTTTAAAAATTATGATTAATATTCTAAGGGCTTTTACAGAAAAAGCAGGAAACATACAAGAACAGAAGGATAATGTAAACAGAGAATGAACATTCTAAGAAAGGGTCCAAAACAAATGCTAGAGGGGATTTCCCTGGCGGTCCAGTGGTTAAGACTTCGCCTTTCAATGCAGGGGGTGCAGTTCGATCCCTGGTTGGGGAGTTAAGATCCCACATGCCTCGTGGCCAAAAAAACAAAAACATAAAACAGAAGCAATATTGTAGCAAATTCAATAAAGACTTTAAAAATGGTCCACATCAAAAGAATCTTTGAAAAAAAAAATGCTAGAGATCAAAAACACCGTAACAAAATAGAAGGATGCCTTTGATGGGCTCATTAGTTGACTAGACATGGCTGAGGAAAGAATCTGAGTTTGAGGAAATGACAATCGAAACTTCCAAAACAGAAAAGCAAAGAGAAAAAAAAAGACTGAAAAATACCCCCCAAACAGAACAGAATATCCAAGAACTATGGGACAACTATTAAAAAGTGTAACATGTGCATAATAGGAATACCAGAAGTAGAAGAAAGAGAGAAAAGAACAGAAGGAATATTTGAAGGAAAAAACGACTGGAAAATTTCCCAAATTAATGTCAGACACCAAAACACAGATCCAGGAAACTCAGATAACACCAACTAGGATATATGCAAAAAACAAAAACAAAACCCAAAAAACTACACCTAGGCATTTCATATTCAAACTTTAGAAAATCAAAGATAAAAATCTTTAGGGACTTTCCTGGTGGTCCAGTGGGTAAGACCCTGTGCTCCCAATGAAGGGGGCCCGGGTTCAATCCCTGGTGGGGGAACTAGATCCCACACACATGCTGCAACTAAGAAGTCCGCATACTGAAACTAAAAGATCCCGCATACCACAATTAAAGATCTCACACGCGGCAACGAAGATCCCACGTGCTGCAACTAAGAGCTGGCACAGGGCTTCCCTGGTGGCGCAGTGGTTGAGAGTCCGCCTGCCGATGTGGGGGTCGCGGGTTCGTTCCCCGGTCCAGGAGGATCCCACATGCCGCGGAGTGGCTGGGCCCGTGAGCCATGGCTGCTGAGCCTGCGCGTCCGGAGCCTGTGCTCCGCAACGGGAGAGGCCACAACAGTGAGAGGGCCGCGTACCAAAAAAAAAAAAAAAAAGAGCTGGCGCAGCCTAAATAAATAAATAAATATTTAAACAGAGACAAAAAAAAAAAAAAAAGAAACAAAAATCTTGAAAGAAGCCAGAGGGGGGAAAAAATACCTTACCTATAAAAGAGCAAAGATAAGAATTACATCCGACTTCTCAGAAACCATGCAAGCAAGAGGAAAATGAAGTGAAATATTTAAAGTGTTAAGGAAAAAACCCCTGCCAACCTGGAATCCTGTACTCTGCAAAATTATCCCTCAAAAGTGAAGGAGAAATGAAGGCTTTCTCAGGCAAACGAAAACGGAGGGAATTTGTTGCCAGTACATCTGCCGTGAAGAAATGCTGAAAGCAGTTCTTTAGAGGGAAGGAAAATGATACAGGTCAGAAACTTGGATCTACATAAAGAAAGGAAGCGCATCAAAGAACGAATCAGTGAAAGTAAAATTAAAAAATTTGGTTTTTTATTCTTAATTGATCTAACAGATAGCAGTTTGTTCAAAATAATAGTAGTAGCAATGTGTGTGTATATACGTATACACACATATACAAGTGAAATGAAATGAATGATGGCAATGATACAAAAGAGAGGAGGATGGAATTAGGAATATTTTATTATTATCAAGTATTTGCATTACCCGTGAAGTGGTACAGTAATATTTGAAAGTAGACTTAGATTAGTTGTAAATGTATATTTTAAACTCTAGGGCAACCACTAAAAAAAGTACACAAAGTACAAAAAGAAGTATGATTGATATGCTAAGAAAGGAGAGAGAATAAAATCACATAAAATGCTCAACTAAAACCACAAAAGGCAGAAAAAGTTTGGAAGACAAAAGTAGGAAAAAACGGGACTTCCCTGGTGGTCCAGTGGTTAAGAATCCGCCTTCTGGTGCAGGGGACGTGGGTTCGATCCCTGGTCAGGGAACTAGGATCCCACACGTCGCAGGGAAACTAAGCCCACGTGCCGCAACCACTGAGCTCATGTACCATAACTAAAGAGAAGCCCATGTGCCACAACAAAGAGCCCGGGTGCTGCAACTAAGACCTGACACAGCCAAAAAATAAAAATAAATTAAAAATAAATAAATATTTTAAAACACAGGAACTAAGAACAGGCCAAGAAATAGAAAACAGAACAAATATGGTAGATATTAATCCAACTATATCAATAATCACTTTAAAATGAAAGGTCTAAATATGCCAATTAAAAGACAGAGATTGTCAGAGTAAATCCAAAAACAAGATCCAAAATACTTTGTCTATAAGAAACCCATTTTAAATATAAATAAATATATAGATTAGAAGTAAAGGGATGAAGAAAGATATACCATACTAACACTAATTTTAAAAAAAAGTATATTTCACTCAGAGCAGACTTCAGGTCCAGGAAAGTTATCAGGGATAAAGAGGGGCATTATGTAATGATAAAGGGGTCAATACACCAAGAAGACTTAACAATCTTAATGTGTATGTGCCTAAAAACAGAGCATCAAAATACATGAGGCAGAAAAAGAATTGCATGGACAATGAATCCATTGATGAATCTACTACAATAGTTAGAGACTTTAATACTCCTCTGTTAGAAAGGGACAGATCCTGCAGATAGAAAATTAGTAAGAAAATAGCTGAACTCAACAGCATCATCAATCAACTGGATATGTGCCCTTTCCTATAACCAACAATGAACAAGTGGAATTTGAAATCAAAAACACAATACCATTTATATTAACAAAAAATGAAATACATAGGTATAAATCTAATAAAATATGTACAAGATCAAAATAAGAAAAACTACAAAACTGATGAAATAAATTAAACAACTAAATAAATGGAGATATTCCATGTTCACAGATGGAAAGGCTCAATATTGTCAAGACGTCAGTTCTTCCCAACTTGATCAATGCAGTCCCAATCAAAATTCCAGCAACTTATTTGTCGATATTGACAAACTAATTCTAAACTTTACACGGAGAAGTAAAAGACCCAGAATAGCAAACCCAGCATTGAAGGAGAACTGACACTACTTGACTTCAAGACTTACTTGCTATAAAACTACAGTAATCAAGACAGCGTGGCATTGGCCAAAAAAACAGACAAATAGATCAATGGAACAGAACAGAGAGTCCAGAAATAGACCCACATAAACAAAGTCAATTGATCTTTGACAAAGAGGCAAAGGCAATACAATGGAGCAAAGGTAGACTTTTCAACAAATGGTGCTCGAACAACTGAACATCCAAACGCAAAATAACGAACCCATACACAGACCTTACATCTTTCACAAAAATTAAGTCAAAATGGATAACAGACCTAAATATAAAACTCCTAGAAGATAACGTAGATGAGAAAACCTAGTTGACCCTGGGTTTCGCAATGACTTTTTAGATACAACAGCAGAGGCATGATCCATGAAAGAAATAATTGATAAGCTGGACTTCATTAAAACTTAAAACTTCTGCTCTACAAAGGACAATGTCAAGAGAAAAAGAAGACCAGCCACAGACTGGAGAGAATATTTGCAAAAGATACATTTGATAAAGGACTGTTACCCAAAATATACAAAGAAATCTTAAAACCCAACAATAAGAAAACAAACAACTCAATTAAAAAATGGGGAAAACACCTCAACAGACACCTCACCACCAAACAAGATATACAGATGGAAAGTAAGCATATAAAAAGATGTTTAATATCACGTTATTAGAGAACTGCAAATTAAAACAACGAGATATCACAGTATACTGGTTAGGATGGCCAAAATCCCAAACACTGACAACACCAAATGCTGACGAGGATGTGGAGCAACAGGAACTCTCATTCACTGCTGGGGGGAGTGCAAAAGGGCACAGCCACTTTGGGAGACAATTTAGCAGTTT